>NC_044033.1:310148937-310475528 GCF_901765095.1 Microcaecilia unicolor | reverse complement strand
CTGTCCACCAGAATGAGATCTTCTCTTAATCCTACATTTTTTCTTTGAGAATCCTCTTAAAGTCAAGTTAAAGAAGTTGTTTGCCATCTCTATTGCTGTGTAGAACCTTTACACAACAGAATAGCACTCCCTGAAACCTGCTCTATTGCATGAAATTCCACTTCAACAGATGGCAAAAGATTTTCTCTGGACCAAAGGGTATGAGAAGAGTTGGTCCTTAGGAACTGATCCCAGATTTATGCCCCAAGACTCTTCCTAGAGTCCTAGGTACCTTGAGCCCTGGATTTTTCCTAGGAGAAGAACCCAAAAGGAAAGATCAAGGAAGTGTCAAAAACCCCTTCTGTGCTCTGGCATCACTACTGTTTGCCTGTGAAGAGAGAACCGTCTTCTGTAAGAGACAAGAGATTTTAGGACACCCGCTCTTCCCTTACACTAATTATTTACACCTTCATTGCTTAGAATTAGCAGAAAATATTTCAAACATCTTTTAAAGAAATAGATTTCATGATGATTCTTAATACACTTCATACTCAGGTTTTCCCACATTGTAAATATGTGACTCCTGGATTATGGAGCTTGAGTGCCAATTGGATAACTCAGAAGCGGGTAAACCTTTCTATAAGGCTACAATAGTGTTTGTGCCTGGCAGCCTTTGAAGTGCACTTTGGAGGCCTGGGAGGGGTAAATCTTGGCCTCTGGTGCAAAAGAAGCTCTGTTTTATTACATAGCTACAGTGTCATAGCTGGGATTGAATGGGCCCCTATAATATGTTGCCTAAGGATATGTGTGCATGTTGGGGAGGGGGATTGTCCTCATTCTTCTAGTCAGGGAGTGGTATCTGGGCAGGGCATGTGTGTGGGTGGATATTGGGGGCAGGAATTTGTGTGTTTGTTGGGGGGCTACAGGGGTCTGGTGTATAGAGCAGGAGGTACATGTGGGGAGTTAAGAGGGTATTTGGTACAGTTGGGTGTATGGTGAGGTATCTGCTCTGGGAGAGATTTTTGATATGTGGTAGTTGGAAGTGTGTATGTTTGAGAGGTGTCATTTGTAGGTGGGTTGTCCAGAGCAATAGTTCAGGGAGAGCTGTCTGAGGCAGGTTATGTGTGTTTTAAGAAACAAAGAGAGGCGTCAAGTGTACAGTGAGGGTACGAGTGTGTGGAGGGGGGTGGTTTCTGGTTTGAGGAGGATTTATGGGGCAGTGGCACAGAGAGGGGTGTGTTCTGCCCTCTCGACAGGCAGTTTAAACCAAAGTATAGAACATTACTATGAGAAGACTCAGAATTCTTCAACCAAAATAATCTTTAATACAGTAATCAAACAAGGAAAATAACTTATTTGTTTGTTTATTTATTACAGTTCAGATGTGCTAGACAAGAGTTTTTGCCTTGCAAACTGGGTGTCTGTTCTCCACCAGCTCTCTGTCCATGCAAGAGAGAAGCTGAGAGTAATTCAACACACACACTGAATAGTGATGCTGTTTAGATTTTTACACTGATAAAATCTTGATAGTTTCACAGTAACTTGAAGGGGGTCATACAGCAAAATACAGCATAGGCAATTTCAGCTCACAGAAGAGAGATGCTGCTGACTAACTCTTACAGCTCTGATGAGGGGGGGGGGAGGACAATTTGCCCAGCAAGCTTTAGAGAACAAGGCAAGCCAATAGAAAGAGTCCTATAAGACACGGGAATCTGGACATGTGCTGTGAAAGAGCCTATCGCAGGGAACTACAGGATTACAGGGATTTGTAGTTCAAGGGCACAACCCAATGCCCTGCCCTCCATGCAAATAAAGACCAGAAGAGGGTGTCTAAGGTGGGTGTAGAGGGAGGGTATGGTGGGTGAGCAGGTAGCGTTCATGGGACCACCACTCTCCACGCCGTCCTACTCCTCCCCTCTCTGTACCCCCATGTGGCAGATATAACCTCTCTTTAGTCTGGGGTGAGCTTGTCAGACATTGTATGGCTCCTGATCTCAATCAGCCCATGTAGCTTGGCAACAGCAGAAGTGCTCAAGTGCATTCATCTCCTGCTGCAGTGGGACCAGTCATGTGTAAATTTTACTGCAAGAATTGACCCCAGCAGCAGGAGAGGTTGTGCTTAATCTGCTTTGCTGCTGCATGGGCTGATTGAAAAATTAGACAGGGACGTGGAATAGCAACACAACCCCCAAAACTTGGTGCAACTGTAAGTGCATCCCACCCAGCAGGAGGCTGCTCCCGGCTCACTCAACTGTGGCTATGCCACTGAATTGCTACTGTTACTGGCAAAGATTCTACATCTCCATTACAACCCTAAATTTCCCTTCCCACATCAGCCTCTTGTGCAACGGCATCATTACGCACAGCACCTCCTGCTGCTGTTTACAGCTGGAGCAAGAAGAGCAGAAAAGCATGAGGAACATGAATACGGTGACCACTGCTGTTGCTGCTCCTTCAGCCCAGCCCAGTGGTTTCAAAAGTTATTTACTTTAGTTTTGACTGTTCAGATACTATGATTTATAACGTTTTTGGCGCCTTTTTTAATTAACGACGTTCATTCATATGACATCTTAGTATATAAAAACATACACCGTGAAACCATAGATAATCATTCCTAAACAAGTCACAGTAATGCACTTTATTATGAAAATTGATGAGCAAGGCCAATAAAATGGTCCTGTGGATTATAGTGTGCCCACCCTTGGGCTAAACAGCATAAGAGGAGAGAGCTAGGAATATTGTAGATACACTAAGTGGAAATGAGAAGAAGCATGGCACTCTCCAACCAGACCAAGACAGTCACTACAAACATACGTCTAAGAGATTTTAACAGAAAGAGGCTGTCCCATTGGAGGCTTAGGAGGCAAAAGGATGAAAACTGGCCATTGTACCCAAGAGAGTCCCAAACCAATCTCCCTAACACAAGAAGGAGAAATATTATAAACCTAAAAACCTGGATAAGGCTGCCATAATGCTTATTCTAAAAATCAAGTCAACAATTATTCCAGTTAGTTCAAGCAAATCTATTTAAGTACAAGTAGGTGAGACAGAGACCCTCTCAAACAGGCTTTTGCTTCCCCAGAGTCTCATATGTATGAAGACCCAGTTCCATTCTCTCTCGTTACCTGGTCCTTGGTTTATTCTTCCCTACCAGATGGTGCCCCTTTGTCTTTGGGCATTACCCCTTGAGAACATTCTGGGTGAAATGCTGTGGGGTAGTGTTACTTATTTTTCTTTTGACTGCTGTGGTGAATTGAGTTTTATACACTTTTCTGGATTCTATATATGGTGCTCAAAGTTGAGCACGCAATTTGAGTAATGAGCGAGCCAATTAGTGTAGTCAGGTACTAACAATTATTGGCGCTAATGGGCAATTTGAATTTGTGCGTGCATCTTGCTAGGCGCTATTCTGTAAAGATATGTGCGTAAATTTTTAGAGTGCAGCTGAAAAGGGGTGTGGCTGTGGGAGGGGCATGGGCGGGTCAGGGTGTTCACTGAAGATGCACGCACTATTATAGAATTCAGGGGATCTGCGCCTCATTTACGTGTGAGGATTTACACCAGGTTTTAGTTGTGCCCAAATTTTGGTGTGGATCCTGGTGCTACATGCTTTTCTATAAATGGTGCCCAACTTGGAGCACCGTTTATAAAATAGTTCTTGAAGCTCCTTTTTTTTTTGCACGCTCACATTTTAGTGCCGTTTACTGAATCTAGTCCTTTGAGGGATAATTTTTAAAAAGTTGCCCTTCTTTATAGGTCAAAAAAGTGCCTGGATGTGCTTATTTTATAAAGACACGTAAAGGTCTGTGTCTTTGTAAATTACTAGTTCAAATTCTGCAGAAGTAGCACCTAAATTGAAGTTGCTGGCATTTATGCCTGCTTAGAAGTTTACATATTGAAGTCCTTAAGTCTGTCCCCAAACACTTTATGAAAGAGACCACTGACCAATTATATAGCTGCCCTGTGGACTGACTGCATTCTGTTTATCTTTTCAAAGGTGCAGTCTCCAGAATTGCACACAGTATTCTAAATGGGGCCAATTTTAACTGTACTTGTACCTCTGCCTCATTACCTCTGTCCTTCCTTTTAAATCTTGCCACTACCCTTTCTTACCATTTGGTATGCTTAAAATCGAATATGTTCACTCCGAGGTCTCTCCTGTTCAGTGTGCATAAGGATTATTTTGATTATTGATAGATTGAGTTTGTGCTGTTGTGGTACTGCTCACTCCAGTGCTGCTGCTACAATCATTTAAGAATTCTGTGTGAGTAGCATTTGTTACCTTTCATTTGAATACTCATGTACAACAACTAATCACACCTAGCTGGACAGGTTTGAGCACTATATTTGTCAGAGTCTGAATTTCCTACAAGACCTGGTCTTTCATGTAGAGAGAGGATCTGGAAATGTGTTCATTAGATTCATATATAGAGCTTTGTGTAGTGGTTGTGTGCGTGTAATTTTTTTAAAATACATTTTTGAAAATTCAGTAGTTTCATTTTATGTAAAAGGGACATTTTCCCACAGATTCTGTATAGGTCACAAAATTTGGGCTTGGATCCCAGATCTGTGCATAGACTAATCAGTTAGGTGCTAACAATTATTGAAGTTAACAAGCACTTAATTAGCAGTTATGTGTAGCTCTTCCCTAAACCCTGAGTGGTGTAGAAGCGAGTCAGTTTACCTGTTCCAAAAGTATAGACAAAGAAGTTACATGGAAATACTTTTATAACAAATAGGAAGAAATGTTTTTTTCACTCAACGAGTAGTTAAGCTCTGGAACTCTTTGCCGGAGAATGTAGTAACAGCAGTTAGCATATCTGGGTTTAAAAAAGGTTTGGACAAGTTCCTGGAGGAAAAGTCTGTAGTCTGTTATTGAGATGAACATGAGGGAAACAGCTTATAGCCCTAGGATTGGTGGCATTTAATATTGATACTAAATAGATATCTGCCAGGTATTTTGTGACCTGGATTTGAACATAAGTATTACCATACTGGGACAGACTGAAGGTCCATCAAGCCCAGAATCCTGTTTCCAACAGTGGCCAATCCAGGTTACAAGTACATGGCAAGATCTCAGAACAGTACAATACATTTTATTCTGCTTATCCTAAGAATAAGCAGTGGATTTTCCCCAAGTCCTTTTTAATAATGGCTTATGGACTTTTCTTTTAGGAACTGTCCAAATCTTTTTTAAACCCCGCTACTCTAACTGCTTCTACTACATTCTCTGGCAACACATTCCAGAGTTTAATTACACGTTGAGTGAAGAAATATTTTCTCCAATTTGTTTTAAATTTACTACTTTGTAGCTTCATTGCATGCCCCCTAGTCCTAGTATATTTGGAAAGAGTAAACAAGCGATTCACATCTACCTGTTCCACTCCACTCATTATTTTATAGGCCTCTATCATATCTCCCCGCAGCTGTCTTTTTTCCAAGCTGAAGAGCCCTAGCCAGTTTAGCCTTTCCTCATAGGGAAATCGTTCCATCCCCTTTATTATTTTCGTGCTCTTCTCTGTACCTTTTCTAATTACACTATATCTTTTTTGGGATGCAGTGACCAGAATTGAACACATCATGGAGCAATACAAAGGCATTATAACATCCTCATTTTTGTTTTATTTTCCTAATAATACCTAACATTCTATTTGCTTTCTTAGCTGCCACTGCACACTGAGCAGAGGGTTTAAATGTATAATCAACGATAACACCTAGATCCCTTTCCTTGTCGGTGACTCCTAATGTAGAACCTTGCATCACATAGCTCTAGCTTGGGTTCCTTTTTCCTACATGCATCACTTTGCATTTGCTCACATTATGTCATCTGCTATTTGGATGCCTAGTCTCGTAAGGTCTTCTTGTAATTTTTCACAATCCTATTGTGATTAAACAGCTTTGAATAACTTAGTATCATCAGCAAATTTAATTACCTCACTATTTACTCCTATCTTTAGATCATTTATAAATACATTCAAAAGCAGCAGTCACAGCACAGACCCCTGGGGAATCCCACTATCTACCCTTCTCCATTGAGAATACTGACAGTTTAACCCTACTGTCTGTTTTCTATCTTTTAACCAGTTTTTAATCCACAATAGAACACTACCTCCTATCCCATGACTCTCTAATTTCCTCTGAACTCTTTCATGTGGTACTTTGTCAAATGCCTTTTGAAAATCCAGATACACAATGTTGACTGGCTCATTTTTATTCACATGTTTGTTCACCCATTCAAAGAAATATAATAGATTGGTGAGGCAAGATTTCCCTTCACTAAATCCATGTTGGCTTTGCCTCATTAATCCATGCTTTTGGATATACTTTGTAATTTTGTTCTTTATAATAGTCTGTACCATTTTGCTCGGCACTGACGTCAGGCTCACAGGTCTATAATTTCCTGGATTACCTCTGGAACTTTGTTCAAAAATCAGTGTTACATTGGCCACCCTCCAATCTTCCGGTACCATGCTTGATTTTAAAGATAAATTACATATTGCTCTGCGAGTTCATTTTTCTAGTTCTGTCAAGTGCTCTGGGATGAATACCATCCGCTCCAGGCAGTTTGCCACTCTTCAGTTTGTCAAATTGCGCCATTACATCTTCCAGGTTTACAGAGATTTCATTCAATTTCTTTGACTCGTCAGCTTTGAATACCATTTCTGGTACCAGTATCTCTCCCAAATCTTCCTCGGTGAAGACCGAAGCAAAGAATTAGTTTAATCTCTCCGCTATGGCTTTGTCTTCCCTGAGTGCCCCTTTTATCCCTCGGTCATCTAGCAGTCTAACCGATTCTTATGCTGGCTTCTTGCTTTTAATATACCTAAAAAAAAATTTACTATGTTTTTTTTTGCCTCCAACACAATACTTTTTTCAGAGTCCCTCTTTGCCTTCCTCATCAATTAAGAATATAAAAGTGTATATTGTGACAAATTTGAGAGGCCAGGCAAGTCTAGAAATCAGGACTCTGGAATGAGATGCTGGAAAGGCAGATATTTGAGGGAACTATGGAGGGACTACAACTCCCAGCTTCCCTGGGGAGGGTCACCTGACTCAGAGAAAGGATAATCCACACTACTACAGCAAAAATAAATATATCATATACACAGCGTAAGCAATCTCTAGATGACTAGCCCCTTAAACAAAGAGGTCAACCCCTAAAACTGTAAATCTCTCTCCCCCCCCCCCCCCCCATTAAATATAATCCCACAGTAGCCCATACTCCTGGCCACCTCAAAGTATCAAACTCCCCTCATAAACTAAATCATACCAAATAATTTTCATCCCAAAGAAACACTGTGTTTGAAAGAGGCCAAACAAAATAAAGCCTATTATATTTACATATTGCCCAGGCTTTCACCAAACTACCTCCAGTGACAGAGACAACAATCATTACGTACCATACTATTCTTCTCAAGACTGAAGATACAAGATTAACTGTGCTATTAGAAAAAGAGTTTAATTATTAAGTTGTTAGCTGTAATGGATATTATACTAGAAGGTGAGTTTCGCAGTAAAGGGTCTGCAACTGAAAATGGCCTGTTCTGGTATATACAGTGATGGTGCTTGACCGGATCTTGGCAACCTCTTTTAGCTTATTCTGAAGATAAATTGGGCCATTAGCTGTCATCACCTTTAACAAACATTTGAGCCTAACCTGTTCAATCTGTATAAACCAATGAAGTTTGGCCAGTGAAGGTCTTGCTAACCCGTCTTGACCAACCAAAAATACTCCTGGATCCCATATTCTGGATAACTTGAAGTTGCTGCGTGTACCTATCTGGAAATCCCATGAGAGACAGTCTTTCAACAAAGCAAAACTGACACAAGTGAGAGAGTTCTCTTCCAGGGGAGAGACAAGATGGCACCTTGAAGGCGATGGTAGGAGTAAGTCTTCCTTAGTCCATGCTTTTGGATGGATCTGAAAAATAAGAAAGGACTGCTCCAGTCAGCAGTCTATATTGGCCCAATCTTCTGACACAACTTCATAACACCATCCTCACTGACCCCTTTCCCCTGACTAAAAAAATTTAGGGGCCCTTTTACTAAGCCGTGTAAGCATCTACGCGTGCCCAACGTGTGCCAAAATGGAGTTACCGCCTGACTACTGCATGGCTGTTGCGGTAATTTCATTTTTGGCACATGTCCGATACATGCTTTTGAAAAATATTGTTTTATTTTCAGTCGCGTTCCTAGTGGTATTTGACATGTGTAGATCATTACCACCTGGCGCACGTCCATTTTCGGCAAAAAAAGGCCTTTTTTACAGGTGCGCTAAAAAATGGATCGGCACGTGCCTATAGTACCACAAGCCATTTTTCAGCGCACCTTAGTAAAAGGACCCCTTAAATCCCAACCCTTTCCTCGGTATACCTCAAGTCCACCTGGTGTAGCTTTTAATGAGAGACAGCACCCTGCACCATGCAGGGTCAAGAAGATTACCAGGGAAAGATTTATTTCCATATCATCAAGCTGATCAATCCATAGACTGGTGGGTTGTGTCCATCTACCAGCAGGTGGAGATAGAGAGCAAACTTTTGCCTCCCTATATGTGGTCATGTGCTGCCGGAAACTCCCCAGTATGTTCTCTATCTCAGCAGGTGGTGATCACATACAGCAGCAGCTCTGGCTAGGCCTCCAAGCCTAATTTTTAGGTTTTGTTGAGTGCCTGGGGTTGAGGGCTCTTTTGAGCAAGTGCAAACCTGGTGGTGCCAGGTCCCTCCTTTTCTCCCCCCTCCCGCTGGCTCCGTTAAAAAAAAAAAAAAAAAAAAAATTTTGAACGTCCTTAAAGGCGTTTATTTCGACGTTTATTTAAACGTTTATTGCAGCTACTCACTGGGACACCAGGTCGTTACAGCTCGGAGCGGACAGCAGGTAATTTTTACCTTTTTATAGCGGGCAGGGGGTTCCCCGATTTATCTCCACGTGGCATATGGCGTCGGAGGGCGAGGGCGTAAAGAGTCGCTCCCCGGATCGCTTGGGCGCTTCTAGAGGGGATGCGGGGGTCTTAAAGCCTGATTCGCCCTTGTTGGGTGACAGTTTCGTGGCCGATGAATGTCCCGGTCCTTCCTCCGGCGTGGCGATTTTTCCCGCCATAAACGCCCATCCCCCGCTCCTCGCCTCCGCCATCTTGGCCGGCCACGCGGCTCGGACGGCTTCTTCTTGGGCCGCCCTTGAGGTTGGAGACATTAATGCCATGAACGCCCTTAATTTGGGCGACGGCACAAAAGCGGCTAAAGTTAAGCGCCGTTCTTCCCGCGCGGCTCCTTCGCGTAGTGTCGCGCCGGACGCCATTTTGGATGCGCAGCATGTCTCTCCCCCGCTCTTGCGAGTGCCGGTTGAGGGTGCGTCTAGGGCTGTTGCCCAGGCTGCGGAAGTACACAGTCTGGGGGGTTTCTCCCCCGAGTTTGTTTTGCTGCTGCATCAGGCCTTCCTTATGCAAAACGCTGCCCCTGCTCCCTCGTCTGGTAAAGAGGTTGAGGTTCCCAGAGGTAAACGCCCTCTGGTTGATTCCCAGGCCTTGGAGGACTTTGTCTCCTCCGATGTAGATGAGGGCAGCGTATCTGAGGTCTCCCAACGGTCCTTTGCGGATTCCTTGGAGGAGACGGATCCCCGCTCGGATGGAGCGGATGACCCCTCTGCAGCGCGGCTTTTTAGCTCAGAGGATTTGTCCAACCTGTTGGTACAGGCCATGGACACTTTGAAGATTTCCTCTCCGGAGGACGTCTCTCCCTCAGCCCCTGTTGGCTCTGCCATTATGCTGGGGATGAAGCGCCCGCCTAGAACCTTCCACGTGCATGATGCCATGCACACCTTAATTGCGGCTCAATGGGATGTCCCGGAAGCGAGCCTTAAAGTGGCTAGGGCTATGTCCCGCCTCTATCCTTTGACTGAAGGTGAACGTGAGGCCTATCTGTGGCCTACCGTGGATTCTTTAATCACTGCGGTGACTAAGAAAACGGCGTTGCCGGTGGAAGGTGGCACGGCCCTAAAGGACGCCCAAGACAGAGATTGGAGGCGGCCTTAAGGTCGTCCTTTGAGGCAGCTGCTTTAAGTTTGCAGGCCTCAATTTGCGGCTCCTATGTGGCCAGGGCGTGCCTGACTATGGTGCAGCGGGCTTTCCCCTCGGATCTTTCCTTGAGGGCTGATTGGCCGGCCCTGGAATCGGGCTTAGCCTATTTGGCAGACTTGCTGTATGATGTCTTGAGGGCCTCAGCGAAAGGCATGGCTCAGACAATCTCTGCGCGGCGGTGGCTTTGGCTGAAACATTGGTCTGCTGACCACGCCTCTAAATCCCGCCTGGCTAGATTGCCTTTTAAAGGCAAGCTGCTCTTTGGGGTCGAGCTGGACAAAATCGTGACCGATCTCGGCACGTCTAAGGGCAAGAAGTTACCAGAGGTCAGGGCTCGGGCTAGTACTCGCCCTGGTACCTCCAGAGGACGGTTTCAGGAAGCCCGTCGGTACCGCCCGGGCAGGTCGGGGCTCCTCTGCCCCCTCTTCCTTCAAGAGGAACTTCTCCCCCAAGCAGCATTCCTTTTGCAGAGACCGCCGTCCCGGAGGTGCTCCCTCCGGTCCTCCCCCAGGGTCTCGTACCCAATGACGGGGCCTTGGTCCATGCCCCAGTGCAGATTGGAGGACGGCTGTCCTCGTTTATGGGCGAGTGGACCACAATAACTTCAGACGCTTGGGCGCTGGAAGTCATCAGAGACGGCTACAAGCTAGAGTTCTGCCGACCCTTAAAAGACGGGTTTGTACTCTCTCCCTGCAAGTCTCCGGTCAAAGCTGTGGTAGTGCAGCAGACCTTGAACAATCTGATCCGCCTGGGAGCGGTCGTTCCGGTGCCAGAAAATCAGCTTGGCAAGGGATGTTACTCCTTGTTCTTTGTGATACCAAAGAAAGGAGGTTCTGTACGGCCTATCCTCGACCTCAAAGGGGTCAATTGGGCCTTGAAAGTTCGGCACTTTCGCATGGAGACCCTCCGCTCTGTTATAGCGGCAGTGAAGGCAGGAGAGTTCCTGGCATCCTTGGACATCAAGGAAGCGTACTTGCATATTCCCATCTGGCCTCCTCATCAACGCTTTCTGCGTTTTGCAGTACTGGGCCGACACTTCCAGTTCAGAGCCCTCCCGTTCGGGTTGGCTACTGCTCCGCGGACCTTCTCCAAAGTAATGGTGGTCTTCGCGGCCTTCCTGAGGAAGGAAGGAGTTCAAGTCCATCCTTATCTGGACGACTGGTTGATCCAAGCCCCCTCTTATGCAGAGTGCGGCAAAGCTGTGAACCGGGTGGTTGCTCTTTTGAGCTCCCTGGGGTGGATCATCAACTGGGAGTAAAGCCAGCTGCGCCCGACTCAGTCCCTGGAGTATCTGGGAGTTCGATTCGACACCCAAGTGGGCAGAGTGTTCCTGCCAGACAATCGGATTGTCAAGTTTCAGGCTCAGGTGGACTAGTTCCTAGTAGCCTCTCCTATTCGGGCTTGGGACTACGTGCAGCTGTTGGGCTCTATGACGGCCACGATGGAAGTAGTGCCCTGGGCCAGGGCTCATATGAGACCACTACAACAATCTCTGCTGCTGCGCTGGACTCCGATGTCGGAGGATTATGCTGTGCGCCTTCCCTTGGACCCAGCAGTGCGCAAGGCGCTGAGCTGGTGGACGCAGACAGACAAGTTGTCTGCAGGAATGCCTCTGGTGACCCCGGAGTGGATTGTCGTCACGTCAGACGCCTCTTTGATGGGCTGGGGAGCCCACTGCTTGGGAAGGACAGCGCAGGGGCTCTGGTCTCCTGCAGAGGCAAGTGGTCTATCAACCTCCTGGAACTCGGAGCCATTCGGTTGGTGTTGTTGGAGTTCATCCCGGTACTGGTGTTGACGCCTGTACGGGTCCTGTCGGACAATGCCACGGCTGTGACCTATGTCAACCGCCAGGGAGGTACCAAGAGCGCCCCTCTAGCCAAGGAGGCCATGAATCTATGCCAGTGGGCGGAAGCGAACCTGGAACAGCTGTCAGCGGCCCACATTGCCGGAGTCATGAATGTCAAGGCGGACTTTCTCAGTCGCCATACCTTGGAGCCCGGAGAGTGGCAGCTATCTGCTCAGGCGTTCTTGGGCATCACGAAGCGCTGGGGCCAGCCGAGCCTAGATCTGATGGCGTCATCGGCCAATTGCCAAGTGCCGCGCTTTTTCAGCAGAGGACGGGACCTTCTATCCCTGGGAGTAGATGCTCTTCTCCAACGGTGGCCGACACAAGAGCTTCTCTATGTGTTCCCGCCCTGGCCCATGTTGGGCAGGGTGCTAGACCGGGTGGCAAAGCATCCCGGCAGGGTAATCCTGGTGGGTCCGGATTGGCCCAGACGTCCCTGGTATGCGGACTTGATCAGGCTCTCAGTCGGCGATCCTCTGCGGCTGCCAGTGGAGCAGGGCCTGTTACATCAGGGTCCCGTGGTGATGGAGGATCCCTCCCCCTTTGGTCTTACGGCCTGGCTATTGAGCGGCAGCGTCTGAGAAAGAAGGGCTTCTCAGACAAGGCCATCGCCACTATGCTGAGAGCGAGGAAGCGCTCTACTTCTACTGCTTACGCCAGGGTTTGGCGTATCTTTGCAGCGTGGTGTGAAGCAGGCTCACTTTCTCCCTTCACTGCTCCAATTTCTTCAGTGTTGGCGTTCCTGCAAGAAGGTCTGGACAAAGGCCTGTCGCTCAGTTCCCTGAAAGTTCAGGTAGCGGCTCTGGCTTGCTTCAGGGGCCGCCTTGCTTCCCTGGCTTCGCAGCCAGATGTGGTGCGCTTTCTCAAGGGAGTTAATCACCTGCGCCCTCCTCTGCACTCAGTGGTGCCTGCGTGGAATCTCAACCTGGTGCTAAGAGCATTGCAGAAGCCGCCTTTTGAACCCTTGTCGAGGGCATCTCTGAAAGACCTGACGTTGAAAGCAGTCTTTTTGGTGGCTATCCCTTCAGCCAGAAGAGTTTCCGAGCTCCAGGCACTCTCAGGTCGAGAGCCTTTTCTGCAGTTCACTGAGGCAGGAGTGTCTATTCGCACAGTGCCTTCCTTTCTGCCCAAGATTGTTTTTCGCTTCCATGTGAATCAGCAGCTCTGTCTCCCTTCCTTTCGTAGGGAGGTCTACCCAGAGGAATACTCTGCTCTCAATTTCTGGATGTGAGACGAGTCATCATCAGATGCTTGGAAGTGACCAATGATTTCCGGAAATCGGATCATCTGTTTGTCCTGTTTACAGGTCCTCGTAAGGGTCTGCAGGATTCTAAGCCTACAGTGGCAAGATGGGCGAGGAAGCCACTGCAGCGGCTTAGGTGGCCGCGGGGAAGGCCCATACCTTTGCCAGGCATTACCGCTTGACTGTGGCTGCTCGGGCGGAGGCCCGGTTTGGAGCTTCAGTGTTGCGGTCAGGGATTTCTATGTCCCGCCCTGGGTGAGTACTGCTTCGGTACATCCCACCAGTCTATGGATTGATCAGCTTGATGATATGGAAGGTAAAATTATGTATCATACCTGATAATTTTCTTTCCATTAATCATAGCTGATCAATCCATAGCCCCTCCCAGATATCTGTACTGTTTATATTCTGGTTGAATTTTAGGTTCAAGTTTAGCCTTCAGTTACTTCAGGAGGACTTCGTGTTCAAGTTCTTCTTTCACTTGGATTCTTCAAGAGTTGAGACGAGTTTGTGTTACAGTGAGCTGCTGCATTCCTCTCCCCTCCGTTTTACGGGGCTGGATTGAGATTTAAATTCTGCCGGCACTCCCTCCCGCTTCGTGCGGCTATAGGGCAGCTTTGTACCCCTCCCGCTTCGGCGGTGGTAGGGTCAGTCAGCTCCTCCCGCGGTTGCGGTTGCAGGATAAGCCAGATCCCCCCCGCATCGGCGGGTGTGGTGTCCCTACCCCGCTCCGCGGGGATGAGCTGGACGGATTCCCCTCCCCCACTTGTGTGGGGATGAGCTGGGTTAATTCCCCTCCCCCGTTTCGGCGGTGGTGAGCTGGGCAGAGTGTCCCTTCGTGGGTGTAATTCTCTAAGTGCTGAGTCCTGCGGATGGAGCTTTGATATTGACATACTGAGGAGTTTCCGGCAGCACATGACCACATATAGGGAGGCAAAAGTTTGCTCTCTATCTCCACCTGCTGGTAGATGGACAGAACCCACCAGTCTATGGATTGATCAGCTATGATTAATGGAAAGAAAATTATCAGGTATGATACATAATTTTACCTTGAAGCAGAGGGTAAGGGAGGGATTGGATCAGAGAGGGAGGAGTGCTATTAGACTATTGGGGAAAGATTTCGGGGCGGGGAGGCGCAGGAAGAATGGTGGGGTCAAAGGGGTAGGGACTGTTGCAGAAAACTATTTGGAGCAGGGTGATCAGGTTATGGAAGAGAAGGGGGTGTTGCTAGACACCCACAACTCTCAGCCAACTCTACTACACAGACAACTCTTTCCTGCGTTGTCTGTGCATTTAAAATGTTTTTTTTCCTGCATGGCCACAGGATTTTGATAATGACCGCACTACTATTCATTTTTAATGCAGTGTGCAGTCATGATTTTGGAGTGAGTTAACGCCCGCGCTGAAACGCTTTCTGCATGGCTGGGCCAATAAAAATTGTAGCAAAACCAAGTTAAATCTGTGGTAATGCTTTCTGCATCAGCCCCTGTGTATTTCTTAGTTGTGATACAGTTCACTTGAGAGCGCTAACGAGTTTGAGGTCAATGTACCTCAAGAATCAGTCATGAAGGTTGTTCGCTATCTGAATATCAATCGTATTTTGGAATTTCTTGCCCTAGAGCTAAAGAACAGAAAATAATTACACCAGGTTTAAAATGGTCTCAAAACTTACTGTTTTCTCTCACTTTTGAAAAGGTCATTGAGGTAGCCGTCAGAAGCTGGAGAAAAAGAAATAATGGGTTACCTATTATTTAAGTTGCTATTGTAACACACTGTCTTCCACTGTTGTCCTTTTCTTAATTTCTACTGACATGTCTATGTTCGTCTGTCGTCCACTTCAATGTCTTTCTCCACCAGCCGGCCTGGAAGATAGTTTTTCTTCCTTTTCTATAGATCACTCTAGTGAAAGTAGTGAAGTGCAGTATATCAAATATATAAATAAATATATATATATATATATATATATATATATATATAAATAGTGTGTCTCTGTAAGATGTAGGCATTTGGTTATGAATGGTTATGTAGATGGGCTCGTCTAATATATTGACTGTTTTTGTTAATTTACTTTTTTCTACTGAAAACTTGTTTTCAGCAGATAATGAAAACAAGCTTAAGTGGAGTTAGGGCCAAAGAGCAAAAATTAATTTGCTGCTTTGACACTAGTTTTGCTGGCTGTGCAGAGAAATTAAATGAAGTTAGACTTTCAAACTAAAGATCAGGAATTATGGAATTTATTTCAAAATTGTGCATTTTAGAACACTTCTGTTTGGGAATTTCATATTCACAGAGTTGTCATAACATACAAGGGCAATGACAAAATGTTAATAATAGAAATTAAAAAGGTAAATGGAATTCATTATGGTACCTGGGTATGTCTTCTGCTCGATCATGCAGTACTTACCTTGTCACGTTGTCTGATTCTGCAGTGAAAGTAGGGTCAGTGCCAGATCAGCCTTTTCTGCATCATGGGCATACTGCCCATTACTTTCGTTGATATACCTGTGACTGCGCCAGTGCAGCATCCTTTCTTGTTGTGGTGGCATTGGCTGGGCAAAGCATCCTCAAAACAGCAGCAACTCAAAGAGCAATAATGGAGTATGAGAAGCAAGCATTCCTTCAAACGGCAGTATACTTCCTTTGGGAAAGCCAGACTGCTAACAGATCAACAGGAATTACATGGCTAGCACAATCTCTCCTTGCTTGCACACACCCTCACTAAATAAAATGACCACAAATTAGAAATAGGTCCACTCCAGTCCAGTGTGTCTCCCTCCTTTCCTTTTCTCTGCAGATAGGAGAGCAGTGGGCTCCATCGGGATTTAGAGTGGCACTTCTTTCATCTGCTCTGTGCTCAACCAGCTTCAGTCACCTGTTCCCTGGAAAGATTTTAACATCCATATTGATAATGTATCCCACCCGCATTCAAGGTATTTTTCTACTTCCTTACTGATTTTGGTTTTCTTCAGTACAGTAAAACCTCGGTTTTCGTTGACTTCGGTTATCGTTGTTTTCGGTTTTCGTCATTTTTTCATCAAAACATTTGTCTCGGTTTTCGTCTGTCGCCTCGGAATTCGTCTTCAGCTGGCAGGGACATTTCATGCCCACCCACGTTTTCTGTAGGCCCACCAAACCCTCCCACCTCCTGCCCCTCCGATCAAAGGTTTATCAAGAGCAGACCAAGCATAAGGAAAATGAAATAGGTGCCTACCTGAAGGAGCAGCTGGAGGGTTTCTCCAAAAAAAAGGAAGCCCCATCGTTCTCGGTGGGAGAGGGAAGTGAGACTGAGGGTCCTGACTGCTTACACAGTACAGCTGCCAGAGTTTCGCTGCAGCCAAGAAGAGCAAAGGGCGCTGGCAAACAAGATGTACAACCCCATAACTCTCTATACCACTCACCAAGCCAGTGCTGGCTCTGAGCCCCTCCCATCAGAATGACGCTGGCCAAAATCTTTAACCATTTGGATTCTCCTACCACGTCCAGTGAGCTTTAGACAGACAATCAGAAGATTTTACTTTGAAAAGGTGTTAATTTGCCCAACACAATGGGAATCGTACAGGGCGCTTTGTACCTCGTCTCCTAAAAGGTGCAGCTCAACTGTTCAGTCAATTAAAAAACAAAAAAATCCTGTGTTTTCTGTTTACAACTGCAATCCAGAAAAGTATTTTATTTCATGTTTTAGTGTGTCTTTCCCCGATGATCCGTTTTCACAAATACCGGTGTGATTCCAAGAATCTTAAATTGTAAGGTGTCCCGAGTTTATATAGTTGTACTGTACTTTCTTATTGCCTCGGTTTTCGTTGGTTTTGGATTTCGCTGATTGTTTTCGGCTGGATTACCGGCGAAAAATGAGGTATCACTGTATATCCAATTCCCTACCGACTCTGCAGGCCACACTCTTGATTTAGTTATGGCAAACTCTTAATTTCTGCCAGGTTGCAATAATTTTTATTCATTACCATTGTCTTGGATGGATCATTATCTTATTTTTTTCTTTACTTTCTAACTTAATTTCCACGCATAATACCAACTCTGGATAGTGGATTAGGAAATATTCTTCAATTGACTCCACAACTCTGCCATCCTTTGCTTTTCCCTGCTGACTTTCCAAACCAGTCATTTGATAGTCAGCTTGCTGTTTAGAATTCCCTTCTTCATGATAAATTTAATGAAATTATACCACTACAGTACGGGGGTTATCTTCGACTCTTTACGTTAAATTTCACTTCTCAGATTTCTTCAGTTTTACGGTCAGGTTTATTGGCACTCTGCAGAATCAGATCTCTTCATAGTTATCTTGATTTCCCAGCCCTGCACTCTTTGTTCCATGCACTCATAGGTTGATATCTTGACTACTGTAACATAGTATATGCTAGTATTTCAAAATCTGAATTCAAACGACTCCAGACTCTTCAAAATATGGCAGCATGTGTCCTTTGCGGTGCTAAGCAAAGAGACCGTATCGCCCCACTATTTCAGGAAGGCCATTGGCTCCCTGTGGAACAAAGAATTCAAATTTAAAATCCTCTCTTTGATATGAAAAACTTTGTGAGTTAATCTACCTGATTACCTTGCTAAGCTAACAATTCCCGATTCTCTCGTACATCTTTTACGTTCAATAAATGACTATAGGCTGGTTTTTGCCAAGCCCATCAAAGGCTCATTGGGAATCTACTAGAATAAGCACTTTTTACTTCCTGGCCCATTGCTTTGGAACAACTCGCCTTTAAAAGTTAAAGTTCGTTCAGAAGTTTCTTTTTAATAACTTCATAATTGGATTGAAAACATTTCTGTTTTCTCAAGCTTTTAACACAGTTTTCTAATCTGCCCTGGTTTTAGGCATATTTACCAACTGAATGGCATACTGATTTACACAGTAAAGTGACTTGAACTGGTTCTCTAATCCTATCCTTTGGTTAATTAATTGTATGCTGTATGAATGGCTAGGAAATCTTTCCTTTATTTTTATGGAGTTCCTTTCTATTTTTGTATTTTATTGTGCTTTACGATGAACAAAAAGGCTTTTTTTAACAAACACACATAAACATCACCTAGGAGAGGAGGAGCAGGAATCTGAGGGGTGTTCTCTGCCACTTGATAACTGAGCACTGACTAGTAGAGCTGCTGGGCCAGAACATTGTGTGTTCATGAAATGGACCAGTGCAAAGGTAAAGCAGCCCCTGCTGATGCTATCCCTTGAAACCTCAGAAATGATATACAGGAAAAGCTCACTGATGTGCCCTGTAAGGGAAATAATCTGATCCACACTTCCTTGACCTTTCTGCAGTCACTTTTGACCAGTCCTTATCAACATTCAGGAGTTACTCAAATGTGGCACAGAGGAGGCATTTCTGTCCATTGAAAAGGTTTTATCTTCTAGTCCTTTGATCCCATAAACAGTAGGGACCTCACTCTCACTGCTGATAGTTGTGGGCCCAAAAGCTACAGTCAGCTCCCCAGTCAGAACCTGGGAAATAATTTTTTGTTTACTGCATCCACGCAGACATAGCCAATTTTTTTTTTTAAGTCTCCATTTTGGAAGACCTCCCTGTTGGGGGGGAAGTCTAAGGCTTTATCTAAATCCTTGGTTTTCACTGCATGTCCTTTAAGGTCCACTGCAAGAATTGACTAACAAGGTGAAGCAACAAGGTCTGCTACGAGGAGAAAAAAATGGGAGCGAGGGAGTAGCAAGACCAACAGGACTCTTCCAAGAACCAAGGGAGACAGCTGGTAATTCTTCAAGTCAACACTACATGCTCATGTCCACCCCTAAATGTCTTTTTCAAGACCAGGCTACTTCATTATTACACAAAAATTATACATTGGATATTTTCATAAGCTAGACCATGTTGAGAAGGATGCAAGTTGGGTATGAATCATGAGCTAATGGAGTTTTTAATGTTTTCAATGGGTTACCAACTATCCTGATGCAGAGTGGACAAAATATGATTCAGGTTGGCAGCTATTAACCTACTCCATGATTTATTGAAAGAGTCCTGAGGTAGGCACTATTGCCGAAACACAGTACCATGTCAAGTCTACTTCAATAAAGAACCTTTATCTTACATCATTTTTATGTCTCCTTTACTTCTTGGAAGATCCCTTTAAGGGCCACCAACAGGTCAGGCTTTCTGGATGACCCTAATGAATATACATAATGCCAAACTCAGGGTTAAATCCTCAATAATTAGCCATAGTACATCAAAATTCCAACATCACTTGGCTAATACAGTGTTTCTTTATCAAATTCAAAACAAAACAAACGGGTTTGTCAGAGTAATAGCCTAAAAATACTCTGAGTAACTACCGACCGCAACCTCACTCTCGAGAGCCAAGTAAAAACGGTAATACAGAAAATGTTCTACTCAATGTGGAAACTCAAACGAATAAAACCTTTCTTCCCGAGGGACATCTTTCGCAAACTAGTACAATCAATGGCCCTAAGCCATGCAGACTACTGCAACAGAATATATGCGGGATGCAAAGAACAACTCACTAAAAAAAAACTCCAGACCGCCCAAAACACAGCAGCCAGAGTGATATATGGTAAAACACGATTCGACAGCACTAAACCCCTTCAAGAAAAGCTTTACTGGCTCCCAATCAAAGAATGGATCATCTTCAAAATCTGCACCTTAGTCCACAAAATCATCTACGGCATAGTCCCAGGATACATGACAGACCTCATTGATCTACCAACTAGAAACAGACTCGGATCAGCACGATCATACCTAAACCTACATTACCCAAACTGTAAAATACAAAACAACTCATGCATCTAACTTCTCCTACATAAGCGCACAACTATGGAATGGACTCCCGCATGCAGTGAAAACAATACATGACCACCTAAACTTCAGGAAATCATTGAAAACCCACCTCTTCAAAAAAGCTTATCCCACTGATCCAACATAAATCCCCACACCCAGCAACACAAGATAATCTATGATCGCACTGGACAATTTACTATCCTCGACCCCATGACGCCTGAAACACTTCTATCTGTGACCATAACACAACCTTGTATTGGTTATCAACCGTAATGGCATTCGCCACTACAATACTTTGTAAGCCACATTGAGCCTGCAAATAGGTGGGAAAATATGGGGTATAAATGTATAAAATAAATACAAAATAAATAAGTAATGGTGCTTGGCATCTGATGAGGAGCCGGGTGCCATTACTCTATCGGCGTGTGTTCCATCCTTGACTGAACGATTTGAAACTGTGGAAAAGAATGTAATAAGAATGGGAAATATACAAACATCAATGCTAAAAGATATTTCAAATGTATGATAATTATATGAGAAATCACAATCTCAGGTTTGTTAATTTCCCAAGGGTGACAATGGTGAAACCAATGGAAATGTTAAAATGTTACCTGCAAGAAATATTAGGAATACCTGAAGACAACTTACCTCCATTTACTCAAGTATATTATATACCAAAGAAAGAATGTGTTCAACAACAACAACAAAATTCTATTGATGTTTCTGTCTTGTTGGATACTTCGGAAACCGAATTAGCCATGGCGACAACATTGGTAGCCACCGTGGCTTTGTTACCTGATAAACAGTGGCTTTTTTGAATGTTCTTTAAGAACAAAGAAAAATTATTCCTGGGTTTAAAAATTCTTTTGTTCCCTGCTGTTTCGAGGGAAACCCAGCGAAGACGGAAACAATTTTTAATTTTGAAATGTGCCGTTTTACAAATAGGGGGGGACATTCTACTTGAGATTTCCCTGTAAATGTATAGTAAGATATAATGCAGTTAAATATGTATTCATGGAACCTTCCCATTTAACATCTTTTGTTGCCTCAAAAAGATCTTGAGGATAATAATTGTTTAAGACCTGTTCTGTCTCAGGTGCTTAGTTGCCTTAATATTTTCCCTTAATTTCCTCAGATTAGTCATGGAATCCAGCATTAATATGGACTTGAGTGTTTAGCTATATATGCTATATAGTATTTCCTTTAATAATTTGTTATAACACTTTCCTGAACAAGTGTAAATCCTTGAAATAATGATTTAAACTTATAAATTAAAAAACAAAAAGATTGTAAGTCGATGCCCCTGATGATGCTATTTGCGAAACACAAATTTGTGTAGGGCCTTGGCGAGCTTAAACATACTCTGGATATTGGGAACTGCAAGAGCAAGGAATAAACTTGAATAGTTTGACTGGTGCTGAAGAAACACATTAAAGCACATTTTAGACTTCTGAGTGAGAGAAGGACGTATAGCCTGGTATACAAAAAACAAGAACTGGGAGAAATTTGTCTCATAAGATTGTCATCAACCAAGAGTGTAATGCTGGACATCTTTTTCCAGAATTGAGTATGGACTTCTAATGCTTTTTTCAGTGAATAATGTATGCAGTGCAGTTGAGCATTGCATGAAAAGTGTTACGCTCTGCTACACTTCTCCAGGATGGGTTGGTTTCTGTTTCCTAACCTAGCAGCCGTCATCCAGGTTGGATCATGGACAGCAGCCATCTTGGCTAGCTCAGGAGGGGGCAGCCATCTTGGAGTAACGAGGTCAGGAAGGAAGCCCATATTTGGATGTAGGCACCTCTGCTGATGGGGGCAGCCATCTTGGAACAGCTGCTCATGGTTGAGCCTAATTCCTGCTCTATTTAAAGCCCTGTTTCCAGTCCTTCCATGCTTCGGCTTCTATTCGCTTAGAGGTTGTGGTCTTCATCTGTTCCAGTGTTTTCCTGTGTTCCTGACCTTGGATTGTTTACTGACCACGCGTTGTGTTGCTGCCTGCCCAGACTTTCGGACTGCTCTCTGTTTTGCTGCTTCACTGACTCTTTGCTCCTGGACTGTGTCTGCCTGCCTGCCAGCCTGGTCAGCGGTTGTGCAACCCCGCCGGTTCCAGAAGTCCTGGTGGCCGCCTGCACCTGGGGGCTCAACTCCCAGGGAACGGTGGTCGCTCCCCAGGTGAAGCTAGGGGTTGTCTGGCTGCCTGATCGAGTGCGGTGCCACTTCACCTTCGCCGTGCTCAGTCGGGGCACAAGGGCTCACATTCACCAGGTCATAACAAAAATATATTGGGAGCAGGATGTTGTGGAACATTTTTTGAAAAATATGAGAACAATAGAGGAAATGCTGTGTATAATATCATAAAGAGGTTGATGTCGTTATATATTGAGCAAAAAGTTATACCTGTGAGATAAGACCATGTGAGTGAATGGGTATGAATGATATGAGTGAGGGACTGTTGCTGGTGTTTTAGGAAGTAATTTAAATATGTGTGTATGAGATAATAAAGTATTGTAGTGAATAAAGGTATTTGATAAATTGATAAAAAATTGTTCAGTAGTTAAGGTGAAAATTATAGATACTGTAACTAGTTTAAAAAAAATATATATATACACACACACACACACACACACACACATTAGGGATATCCAGAAAACTTGGCCTGTTGGTGGCCCTTAAAGATCTCCTTCATGCATACTTGTTAGGGATACCCTGGAAATTTACATGTATTCTGTCTCCATTATATGTAAATGTCTCTCAT
Source organism: Microcaecilia unicolor (assembly GCF_901765095.1). NCBI lineage: Eukaryota > Metazoa > Chordata > Amphibia > Gymnophiona > Siphonopidae > Microcaecilia > Microcaecilia unicolor. Next base: position 310,452,863 of record NC_044033.1, on the reverse strand, counting down.
GCATATTGATTTGGGATCTCCAGAAAACCTGAACCTCAAGGACTGGGAGTGAAGATCAAGAGCCAAAGCTATCAGTCCAATATAATCTGAGATATGTGGATTCTCAGCATAATTTTTTGTAATTACATTTTGAAGCAATTATATAAATTAACACTTGATGTAGGAAAGGTAAAATTAGGTGGGCATCTAAAAGTTAGAAAAAGCATAATCAGTAAAGAAACAGATAAAGATTACAACAAAATGTGTATTAGTTTGTGTGAGGGAGGGAAGATGTCTTTACATTGTTTTACTACTTTTTATTAAAATTCTATTAACTTTGTATTTCAAATTACTATGTAAGCCGCATTGAGCCTGCATTATGTGGGCAAGCTCGGGGTACAAATGTAATAATAATAATGTCAATCACAGAGACAGATGGAATAAAAAATTAAAATAGGGTAAAACATTTCAAAAGAAAATAGACTAGAGGAGAAACAGAGGATTATAACGTAATCAGTGGTGTGCTGGAGCGGGCTCGTGAGGCTGGCTGTTTTTAAGAATTTTGGGAGCTGGTTGTTAAAGTAGGCCAGGGGCGCCTACTTTAACAACTGGTTCCCAAAATGTAGGCTTGGGCCCCCTCGAATTCTTTTTACTTTGCTGATGGGGGTGCTGAGCCCTGCCAGCCAAGTAAATATACTGCTGCTGCTGTCCCCCCCCCCCCCCCCCCCCCCCCCCCCCCCGCCCCTTGTTTCCAGCTCTGATCAGCAGGCTGGGACTTCTTGTGCATGTGAGAGAAGTCCCAGCATGCTGCTCAGAGCCAGAAAAAGCAGTGGAGAGAGGTGGCAGTCCATTTATTGGCTGATGGTGCTCGGCATCCCTGCAAGCAAAGGTATGCCTAGTGTGTCCGCACAAAGGGTGAGGGAGAGAGGCACGCGTTGCCTCTGCCAGTCCACCCTGGCCCCCCCAAATTGCAGGGCTGGCTATGCCCGGAGAAGAGAGCCTGTTAAAAATTTACCAGAACACCCCTGAAAGTAACATCTCTCTCAGTAGCCTCACTCCTAGATGGAGGTTGGCAGGCAGGCAGGCAGGCATGCTCTTTCTAAAAAGCTCTGCAAACGTGTAGGGGCTTGAAAGAAATACTGTTTAACTTGAAACACAATATGAAATACACAAGGAAAGCAAGGGGTAAATGTGGCACCAAGGAAAACCACATCATTAAAATAGGAAGCGGTCTGTAACTTGGAGTAAGTTACCAAGGGGCTTGCACCATATTACAAAATTGTCCAGATTTAAGAAACTGTTAGTGAATATGTATGGAACACGAACATGTTGTCTGTAGATGCAGAATATTATGTATGTTTTTAAGTTAACCTACCTAGTTAATAGGGGGCTAGAAATAAAGAAAAATATATAAATATACCATTTAGGCAAAAAGCTCTACAAAACATTTTCATTGTCCACACTTTATCAGGCTCCAAAGCCTAAGTCACCAGGAGCAAGTCGTTGGAGAGAGACCTGCAGGGATCGTTCTATCAACCCACACACATGCATACTATCAGTCAAGTAATAAGCTCTAATCGTAGGGGAAATCAATACCTCTGAGACATTGAGAATCTGTAATATCTCAGGAGCATTTATCACATTAGATGTAGGAAACTTTATAAAGAACTCTTAAATTGTCTTCTGATATAATTTTTGAAGCTTTCCAACCTTAATTAAGGCACGGTCATGAACCTGCAAGCTAACAATTTGCTGGCCTTGACATCCATTCCAGTCTCATGCTCTTTCGTCTTCTGCTCCTTAGTGTCCATATGAGCTTGAACCACATTAAAAACACTGTATTTTATGATAGTATACCACATATGAAATGTGGTAAATAGTTATTAAAATTACATCAGTGGTGTATAGCTCTGGTAACTATACTGATCCTAAAGAAAACTGGAGTCTTTGTAGGCTATAATACATCTTTTATGTGTCCTTTAAAAGTATCCCCAGCCTCCAAAGATTCCCTTAAAGTGACTAGAGAACTTTTCTTAAGAAAATGGATTCTAGGATTAAAGAAACTGTACATATTTACATTTTTGTTCTCATACCCACATCTCCCTAAATGCTCACATAAAAGTCTCATGTAAGGATGTTTGTGTAAAGGTGTTTGTCAAGTGTTTCTCTGCAAAGAGGTGCTGGGGGTGTCTTATATTGGGGTCACTGACTTCCATCATTAATGTCACTGTAGGAAGGGGATGTTAAGTTAGGGCCCAAAGGGGGCAAATCTATAACTGAACGCCACAATTTAGATGCCCAGATGCCATGTGCTCACTGCTAATTCTATAATGGAATCTGGATGCCAACATTCCATTGTAAAAGATCGGGGGCTTGGCAAGACGGCGGCATGACTTTCAGTAGTATGAGTCTACACTCTACTTGAGCCACAAATTTTCTTCTGTTTTCTCTCTCCTTTTGGTGAAGTTTTGCTGATGCCTCACACAAAGAGGAATGGTCAGGTTCGGGTGGTTCCCTCTCAAACCTGGACCTCCTTGCCTGTTTAGCAGAGGATAGAACATTATGTTGCCAGCACCCCTGTGAGTAAGTGCGGAGGCCCTGCTGAAGCAGACGATATAGGAGCGCTGTTCGTTCGCTCTAGAGCTGGAGGTTTCTTTCTCCTCTCATGATGCCAGCCCTCCCCCATGTCCAGCAGCTGCTCCTGCCATGTCTGTGGCAGCTCAGGAAGCGGAAGGCGCTTCGCTGGGGCCTGTTAAGGAGGGGACCAGTATGGAGAGAAAGTCTGCTGTGAATTTTTCTGAAGGGACCGGTGGAATATCGGTGCCCTCCACAGGGGTGATCCTGGAACACATTTGGAGAGGTCTTCAGTTCTCGAACAACACTGTGGCTGAATCCACTGTAGAGGTAAAAACCGTATCTTTAAAAATTCAAGAATTGGCATTTGCTGTAGATATAGTGAAGGTGGACTGTGGAAACCAATTTCAGCAGTTAAAGGAAGGAGTTAAAGAACCTTTGTCTCCTAGTACAATCGATGATACTATCCCAACTGGATTATTGTAATGTAGTTTATGCAAGATGTACAGAAAAAGTACTTAAATCACGGCAAATGTGGTGGAGTCAAGACGGCGGCTCGTGCTTGAGGTGTTGCGGGTCGAGTTTGCTGATCTCTTAGATCTCCACGCTGAGAGATTTCCCCAATGCCGCATACCAAGAGAAAGGGGACGGTAAAGGGCTTACCGCAGCCAGCCCTTGTTCCTACCCCTACTCAACAAACCCTCCTGCGATTCCTCTCGAGCACCCCAGTTGGAACCGGTGAGATGGACCCTGTGATTGGAGCGACATCTGCACTAGGGGCTGAAACATCTTTGTCCCCACCGGATCTTAATCTGCCGCTTTGCCCTGCAATTCTTTGGGCCGGCGATGAGGACTCAACGGAATCGGAAGTCGGTGACCGGAGGGCCTCAGACCGTGGTGCTGTGCCCCAGGAAGCAGAGGAGACAAACATGGAGCTCGCTGCTCCCCAAGTGGTAACTATACAAACTATTTGGGCAGCCATCCAAAATCTAACTAATAGTTACCAAAACAGCTCAAGATACTGTGTTAATGGTTAACAAAATAGACTCTTTAACTCAAGCTCTTGAGTCTGTTAAACGAGAATCGTTGGCCCAAAATTCACAGACGCAAACAGAAATTACCTCTCTTAAAAAGGTCACAGAAGCATTGATTGTTGACAAAATAAAGGTGGCTTCAAAGCTGGAACAAATAGAGAACTATATTAGAAGTTTACATTTGAGGATATTAAATTTTCCTATGGCTATTTGAATCTTACCGTTGGATTTCTTTAAAAAATACCTGTTTGAAGTTTTGGCATATCCTCAATCAGCCATACCACCGATTAATAAAATATATTACCTTCCTGAAATTAAACAATCCAAGTCTAATCCAATAGAAAATGCTCAAATTTCAGAACTGAACCTTCAGGATATCTCGGCATTACTGGAGGAATCCATATCGGAAGTTTCTACTCGAAGGACACTTTTGATATCTTTAGTTTTTGAGCAAGATTTAAATGCATTGTTGAAACTTTACTTTAAAAATTCTCAAAAACTATTTTGTGGACAAAAGATATGGATCTTTCCGGACGTGACAAGAACTACACAGGACCGCAGAAAAATTTTCCTTGCTTATAGAGAAGAGGTTAAATCTATGGGAGCTAATTTTCTGTTGGCATATCCTTGCAAGTGTTGTATAAAATATTTGGGAAATAAAAACGTTTTCTACGAGCCAGATCAGCTTAAAATGTTTATAGAAAGTAAAAAGCTGTCTAGATAGTATGTGTAAAGGAATTAAGATATGGGTTTTAAGGGCCAGGCCATATGCCTTTTTATTGAAATACCTGATTTGATCTTCTCATCTACTTTCTCCACCCCCCTTACAAATAGTGGTGGTCTAAGGAAGCATTATTTTATTTATGTTTCTTATTAAAATTTTCTTTTTTTGAATACATAGATTATAAACCAATAATTTAGATAATTTTCTATATATATATATCCAAATCTGATATATGTAATTCATGCTGTGTTACAATTTATAAGTATGTCTTGTAAATGTGAAGAAATTAATAAAGAATAATTTAATATAAATCATGGCAAACTGCTCAAAATACAGCTGCTCGCTTGATATACAGGAAATCAAAGTATGAAAGGGCCAACCCCATTGCTTGTAATGCTACATTGGTCCCCAATTAGGGCAAGACTAATGTTCAAATCTAGCATCATCATATACAAAATATTGTTCCGAATCTCACCTGAATATATGTTAGACCTAATCAAACTATCGATCAGAAATGCGTGACCTGGAACTAAACTCTTCTGCATTTGCCTAACTGTAAAAACATCTCTACTATAATAAAAAGCATCTCCAACATTGTGAAGCTGACTCCGTGGCTTCACTGAAGTGAAGGGTTCGTAAGGTTCGTCACGCACCCTTCACTTCAGTGAAGCCACGGAGTCAGCTTCACAACGTTGCAGGTGCGTTTTATTACACTACACAGCTCCCTAATTTTGCAGTTAAACATTGCAGGGTGGCTGGTGGGGGAGAGAGGGGGGGCAACGACCCTGGAACTGGGAGGGAGGGAGGGGGGGCGGACTCTGGAACTTGGAGGGGGGCGGGCGGACCCAGGAACTGGGAGGGACGGAGGGGGAGAGGGCCGACCCTGCAACTGGGAGGGAGGGAGGGGGCGGGGCCACCCTGGAACTGGGAGGGAGGACCTCTGGCACACACATTCTCACACACACGCTCTCGCACCCAGTCTCACTCTCTCTGTCACACACACTCACTCTCACACACACTCTGTAAAACACACACACTCCGAGGAAAACCTTGCTAGCGCCCGTTTCATTTGTGTCAGAAATGGGCCTTTTTTCCTAGTAATATATAAATCTGTTTACACTGCTGGTTTTGATTACTTAGGTGACCTTTTACAGAAAGGTGGTAAGCCCAATGCAGGCTTACTGCTCACTCTTCCAGGACTATCGTCGGCAGTCCTGCCATGAGTGCGTGCCATTTCCGAGGGAAAAATAAAACCTCCGGAAACGACTTGCACAGCGGTAACCTGGAAGTAATTGGGCATCACCACACACTACCCAGTTACCAGTGCATCAGTGGGCAGCAGTAAGGGCTCCCTGTTGCACCACCATGCGGTAAGAGTTCTCTTACCGCATGGCCATGTGTGCCTGGGGTCTTTTTACCCACTGCAGTGAAAAAGGGCCCTGGCATGCGGGAAAAACGGCCCCCGCCACTAATGCAGTGCTGTTTTTGCCCGCAGCTTGGTAAAAGGACCCCTTAGGTTCCAAATGGTGGAATTCAATCCCCATGGAAATAATATTAGTGTAACTTTATTACTGTTATATATGTAAGCCACATTGAACCAACACTTAGCTTTTGGAATATTGTGGGATATAAGAACAGATAAAATAAATAAATAAACTGCAGAATTTTAAATCAACTATGGCTAAAGATAAATTGTTTCTTCTTAGGAAGATAGATCAGCTCGAAAATAATAATAGATTAAATCTCTGCCTTCTGAATTTTCCCAAACCTGCTGGCAGTCTTCCTGGAGATTTATTCAGGAAATACTCGATTGAGGTTCTATATTTTATAGCTGAAGCAATACCCCCTTGCAATAAAGTTTACTTGGAGGCCCTTTTACAAACGTATAGGAGGGCTAACACGCGGGTAGCGTGCGCCCAATCGACGCTATCACCAGGGTAGTGCATGCACCCGGCGGTAATCCTGAGTTTAGTGCATGTCAAATCCCATGGTAGAAAATCATTTTCTATTTTCAACTGCAGGGAGTGTTCCCAGCGGTAACTGGCAACATGCCCACATTGTGACATGCTGCATGGTCACCGCTTGGGTAACGTGTGAACCTTACCACTAGGTCAATGGGTAAGGGCTCAGGCCATAAAAAGGTGCACACTAGTTTTAAAATTAGCGCAGGCCCATTTCCCGGCCCGTTAAAAAAATAGCCTTTTTCCAAACTACAGTTAAAAAAAATGGCCCAGCCAGAGGCATAGTTAGGTTTTAAGGTCAGGGGGAGTAGACTTTTGTAAAATAGGCACCAGCAGCGAGCACACAAGTGGACTAATGGAAGTGAAGTTGGAAAGCACAGAAAAACAAGGCGCAGTGCCCTGCAGGTGCACGGAGCCGACTATAACATGGCGCCATGCCCCGACGGGCATGCACGCCGTGGCCAGCGGGGAGCGAGCGAGGCGCAGTGGGCAGGCTCCCACCGCCCAGGGGCACCCCGCTGGCAGTGGGTGGAGAGACAAGAGGGGTTTAAAAGCCCCTGGGGGGAGCCCGGACGACCTCTTCAGGTGTCCAGGCAACAGACTGCAGCATCGCATCAGCATCGCAGGGACCTACCTGGTGCCACGAGACAGTCCCTTGGGGAACACAGCAGCCCCGACCGAGCCTGGAACTATCCTCGCGGGCGCATTCCAAACCGGCCAGCTAAACCAAGCAAGCACCTTTGGTAGTGCGGAAAGTAACTTAGGACGTGCAGTGCTTTGCCCGGGTCCGGGAGCGGTGCGGACATCGTCGCGGGCAGTGAAGCAGTGTCATCGTTCAACGGGCCATGGGGGCTCCTCCGTAAGTAAAAAAAAAAAAAAACCCTTTCATGTATCACGGCCTTCTAAGCGCGAAACGGGGCTGCGGCCTAAGTGGGTCGCCGAAGTGCCTTCCTGCCTGCCTTCCACTGAGGAAGACAGAGAAAAGGTTTTCCTTCCTTGGCAAACACCAGGCTGTGAAATCCCTGGCAGCGGCCATATTGGGAGGGCGGTAGAGGATTGGGAGGTGGCGCATCATGGTGTGGCAAACAATTAAATAGATATTCATGGGAGTAGCTCAGGGTAGTAACAGCATCTGCTACTATCGCAACGAGCTGAATTCTAGTACGAAGCTACCGCTGTTGATCTAAAAGAGCTGAACAAGGCGTTAAGGGCACCCACGTGTTTAAGAGCACACAGGCGGAGGCCATCATGGGTGGCCAGGAGGCAGCCATATTGGCCAGAACATATGTTACAGGATCAACACGTGGGGGGCGGCCATCTTGAAAGGCCATCTTGAAAGGATAGAGCGGCGGCCATCTTGCAGAGGGCAGGAATCTGTTAGCAGTCGCAATAGTGGATGGCAGCCATCATGGTTAGAAATAAATAATTCGTATGCATGAGAAGGAATTAAGTAGCAGGCTCAAGAAGAAAGTGACGGCCATCGTTATTATTGATTATTTGTAGAAGTTGTATCCCACCCACATTTACCCACTGACTTGCTGGCCATAGTCAAAAAATAAATAAATAAAATAAATATAAGAGTGGCCTAGTGGTTAGGGTGGTCAACGTTGGTCCTGGGAAACTGAGTTCGATTCCCACTTCAGGCACAGGCAGCTCCTTGTGACTCTGGGCAAGTCACTTAACCCTCCATTGCCCCAGGTACAAATAAGTACCTGTAAGCCGCATTGAGCCTGCTATGAGTGGGAAAGCATGGGGTACAAATGTAACAAAAATAAATAATCAAACGTCGCCAGTGAAATAGATCACTGGCAATCTATTTGGGGTCCTTAAATTGTTTTAATGTTATGACGTGATATTAACTGGTTATCTTTTAAGTCTATTTAGATTCCTTGTGTGTCGACACTATTACCCTCCCCTGTTGGGAAGCTGAACAAGCTGAAGTATTACACATGATTAGATAGAAACTGCATGCAGTACCTGGCCTCGATCATAAACACTGAACACAAATAGACCCTTCATTCATTCTTACTATTTAGTCTTCAGTCTTCCTTTTTTTTTTTTTTTTTTACCACATGTGTATACTCCCTGGTAGTGGAGAATGGCATTACATGTTAGAAAAAAATATCTTTTGTCACTGTTACTTAGCTAATAATCACAGTGGCAACTTCCATGTAAGTATACAGGCTCAGTAACACAATGTTGTGAATTGCCATAATATTTTTCACTGACTTTTTCCTTAACTATGAAGCAAATTATTTGCAGTCACTTACCATTTACACTCTCTAACTTAGAGCCGCCTCACCCCAGGTTGGCTCTTTAGCACATAGCTGCAATTCACACTCTGTCAATTCATACTGTGCTTCTGCTGCTAGTGTGTTGTCAGGATCATGACTGAAGAGTGCAGCACTGATACCACTGGAGCTGGCCCTTCTGCTGTGGTTCAGCAGCTCCAGCACTCCACTTTTTAGCCACGATTTGGTGACACCAGCAGCAGGACATAAGAAGGTAAGAATAGCCATACTGGGTCAGACCAATGGTCCATCTAGCCCAGTATCCTGCTTCCAACAGTGGCCAATCCAGGTCACAAGTAACTGGCAGAACTCACTCCACTACCGAAAGATGCTAAAAAAAGCACAATGGACCTAACCAACTATAGACCAGTAGCATCTATACCACTCATGACCAAACTCATGGAAGGCATAGTAACGAAACAACTTACTGAATATATAAACAAACACTCAATTCTACACGAGTCTCAATCAGGATTTCGGTCAAATCACAGCACCGAAACTGTACTAGTGTCCGCAATGAACTCATTCAAATAGACAATTGCAAATGGTAACAACATCCTCCTCCTGCAATTCGACATGTCCAGCGTCTTTGACATGGTTAACCATGACATACTAATACATATACTAGAGTACTTCAGAGTAGGAGGAACAGTTCTCAAGTTGGTCAAAGGGTTCCTGACCACAAGATCATACCAAGTAACAACGAATGCGGACAGATCACCCCCATGGATACCTGAGTGTGGAGTCCCCCAGGGATCCCCACTCTCACCAACATTATTCAACCTAATGATGATACCTTTAGCCAAATTACTAGCCAATCAAAACATCAACCCCTACATTTATGCAGATGACGTCAAAATTTACATCCCATTCAAACATGATCTAAATGAAATCACCAACGAGTGGCCTAGTGGTTAGGGTGGTGGACTTTGGTCCTGGGAAACTGAGGAACTGAGTTCGATTCCCGGCCCATGCAGCTCCTTGTGACTCTGGGCAAGTCACTTAACCCTCCATTGCCTGCCGCATTGAGCCTGCTATGAGTGGGAAAAAGTGCGGGGTACAAATGTAACAAAAAACAAAACAAAAAACAAAGCCTCCAAATAATGCACACTTGGGCAGATGCATTTCAACTAAAACTCAACGCAGAAAAAATGCAATGTCTTGTACACAAAAAACTTCTCTACCATAATCACACCATACTGTTCCCTTCCTGTCTCACAAAACTTGAAAATTCTGCGAGTCACCATTGATCGAAACCTCACTCTTGACACCCACGTGAAAAACACGACGAAAAAGATGTTCTACACCATGTGGAAACTCAAGAGTCAAACCTTTCTTCCCGAGCTACATCTTCTGTACCCTAGTACAGTCAATGGTAATAAGTCATCTGGACTACTGCAATGCACTGTACGCCGGGTGCAAAGAACAGACAATCAAAAAACTCCAAACTGCCTAAAATACGGCCGCCAGACTCATATTTGGAAAAACTAAATATGAAAGTGCAAAACCCCTAAGAGAGAAACTGCACTGGCTCCCACTTAAGGAACGCATTGCTTTCAAGATCTGCACGATTGTACACAAAATCATTCACGCAGACGCCCCAATCTACATGCTAAACCTCGTAGACCTACCTCCCAGAAACGCCACAAGATCATTCCGCAAATTTCTCAACCTGCACTACCCCAGCTGCAAAGGACTTAAATACAAGGTAATGCATGCCACTACCTTCTCTTACATGAGCACGCAGTTATGGAATGCATTACCAACAGACCTGAGAGCAATCAACGAAACAACTATCTTTCGAAGATCTCTGAAGACATTCCTCTTCAACAAGGCCTACAATGAGAACCTACAGCCTCACTAAGTCACCTCGCCAACCCACTCAAGTATCAACAACCAAACCCTATATCTACCCAAACCAATCTCTTCCTTCTTCTCCTCCCCTTCTTTAATAACTACACATTATTAACTGTATCTAATATCCTGAAATGACAATATTAACAAATCTATGTAAGCCACATTGAGCCTGCAAATAGGCGGGGGAATGTGGGATACAAATGCAATAAATAAATAAATAAATCCAAATAGTAGCAACATTCCAGGAATGCTACTCTACTCCGCCAAGGCACAGAGAACAAGGTATGTTGTGAAGAACAGTAGAGTCTCGATTATCCAACGTAAATAAACCAACCCATTGTCAGATAAGTGAAAAGTTGGTTTACACGGAACACACTGAAAATGCATGGAAAATATGCACTTCAAATGCTGCCGTGAAAGCAGAGTCTCAATAGCAAAGCCAAACAAAAGTAGGTGCGCCTTTCCAGTGAAAGAGGGGGACAAAAGCCACAATGACATCATTGGGGTTCTATTGGATAAGCCAGATGGTCAGATTATCGAGACTCCACTGTACCTGTAATACAAAGTCTACAAAAGTCACTCAGAACCTATATAATTTACTTTACCATAGCTCTGTTAATTTACAGAAGTAACACAACAAAGGCATGATGTAGAAAATGCAACACAGGAAACATGCCTGTTGGGAAGCTGAACAAGCTGAATTATTACACATGATTAAATAGAAACTGCATGCAGTGCCTGGCCTCAGTCATAAACACTGAACACAAATAGACCCTTCATTTATTCTTACTATTTAGTCTTCAGTCTTCCTTTTTTTTTTTTTAACCACATCTAACTACAGCTTTTCATCTGTCTCACCCAGCCTCCCATTCTCCATCCTATTATTCCCCAGTTTTCTTCCAGCACGTTCTCTTTCCTCCCTTCTGTACAGCACCCTCTCTCTATTTTCACTGCAGTGACCAGTATCATATCTCTCTCTTTTGCACCTCCCCCCCCCCCACAAATCCAGGCTGTCCTCTTTCCTTCACTCCATCCAGCATCTCTCCCTGTCACCCTACTCCTCCCATGTCCAGCATCCCCTCCATGTTCCTATCCCCTTTCCATGCCAGCCTCTCTCCTATATCCCAGCTTCTCCCATGTCCAATGCACCTCCTTATCTGTCCTTTTTCCAGTACCCCTCTGTTTTCTTACTCCCCCTTGTTGACCATCTCCCCTGTCTTCCTACTCACTCATGTCCAGCATTCCTACCTATCTAGCATAATCTCTTCCAAGCCAGCATCTACCCTCACTTAACCCCTTTAAAGACCTATTCCATTTCATCCAGCATCTGCCCCCTCTCTCTTCCCTTTCCAACCAGTGTGTGCCTTACTTTCCATCTTCTATCCAGTGTGTGCCCACGTTCTCTGCCCCTTCCATAGAGTGTCTGCCCCCTCTTTTTTCTTCTTTCCATCCATCCATCATCTTCCCCTTCTCTCTGATCTTATTTTCCAGCTTCCAGCATCTGTCCCCTCTCTCTAACCCTTATCTCTGACTCTTCCTTCCAGTTCTTGTCCCTTTTCTCTTATCCTTCCATCCAATGTCTGTCCCCTTCTCCATCCTTCCAACCAGTGCCTGTCCCTTCCCTCTGACTCTTCCTTCCAGTGCCTGTCCCTTCTCTCCCTCCTTCTATTCAGTGCCTGTCCCTTCTCTCAGACCCTTCCAGTGTCTCTCCCCTCGCTCTCTCTCTCTTTCCATCCAGTGGCTGTTCCTTCTGTCTGACCCTTCCATCCAGTGTCTGCCCCCTTTCTCCCTCCTTCTATCCAAGACCTGCCCCTTCCTTACAATGTCTGTCCACTCTCGTCCTCATTATATCCAGTGCCTGTCTCTTCTCTCCAACCCTTCCTTCCAGCGTCTATCCCCTTACTTACCTTTTATCCACTACCTGTCCTTTCTCTCTGACCCTTCTTTTCAGTGTCTGTCCCTGCTCTCCCTCCTGTCTAGCACCTGTCCCTTCTTGTTTACCCTTCCAGTGTCTGTCCCCTCTCTCCCTCCTTCTATCCAGTGCCTATCCCTTCTGTCTGACCCTTCCTTCCAGGGTCTCTCCCCTTGCTCTCTCCTTCCTTCCAATGACTGTCCCTTCTCTCTGACCCTTCCTTCCAGTGCCTGCCCCCCTCTCCCTCCTTGTATCTAGCTCCTAACCCTTCTGTCTGACCCTTCCCTTTCAGTGTCTGTCCCCTGTCTCCCTCCTTCTATTCAGCGCCTGTCTCTTCTATCTGACCCTTCCCTTCCAGCGTCTCTCCCCTCGCTCTCGTTTTCCATCCAGTGACTGTTACTTGTCTCTGACCCTTCCTTCCAGTGTTTTTATCTCTCTCCCTCCTATCTAGGACCTGTCCCTTTTCTCTGGCCCTTCCTTCAAGGAATCAATGTCAGATGTTGCAGAAAGAGCCGCTTTAGTGATATCTTTTTGTATTGAAGTAAGATCTTAATCACATAAAGAAACTCTATTTTCAGAATGCTGAGACTCTGTTTCATGGTCAGAATGTCTGTTCACAAAATCAACCCATGATAGAAGAAAAACTTTTCTTGCCATGAGACAAGAAACTAAAAATATTGGAGCATCTTTTTTGTTATCTTGTCCATGCAAATGTTTAGTCAAATATGGTGGGACCAGATATGTCTTTTTTTAGCCTGGAACAATTGTGGTCCTTTCTAGGTATAAAGCAAACTCCAGGACAGAAGATTCAAGTTCAAGTTGGACAATAAGCATGATACAGGTTACATAAGTACATAAGTATTGCCATACTGGGAAAGACCAAAGGTCCATCAAGCCCAGCATCCTGTTTCCAACAGTGGCTAATCCAGGTCACAAATACCTGGCAAGATCCCAAAAAGGTACAAAACATTTTATACTGCTTATCCCAGAAATAGTGGATTTTCCCCAAGTCCATTTAACAATGGTCTATGGACTTTTTCTTTAGGAAGCCATCCAAACCTTTTTAAAACTCCGCTAAGCTAACCGTCTTTACCACATTCTCTGGCAACGAATTCCAGAGTTTAATTACACGTTGAGTGAAGAAATATTTTCTCCGATTCGTTTTAAATTTACTACATTGTAGCTTCATCGCATGCCCCCTAGTCCTAGTATTTTTGGAAAGCCTAAACAGACACTTCACATCTACCCGTTCCACTCCACTCATTATTTTATAGATCTCTATCATATCTCCCCTCAGCCACCTTTTCTCCAAGCTGAAGAGCCCTAGCTGCTTTAGCCTTTCTTCATAGGGAAGTCGTCCCATCCCCTTTATCATTTTTGTCGCCCTTCTCTGCACCTTTTCTAATTCCACTGTATCTTTTTTGAGATATGGCAACCAGAATTGAACACAATATTTGTGGTGTGGTCGCACCATAGTGCGATACAAAAGCATTATAACATCCTCATTTTTGTTTTCCATTTGTTTTCTAATAATACCTAACATTCTATTTGCTTTCATAGCCGCAGCAGCACACTGGTTTCAACTATCAATGACGACCCCTAGATACCTTTCTTGGTCTGTGACTCCTAACGTGGAACCTTGCATGACGTAGCTATAATTCTGGTTCCTCCTTCCCACGTGCATCACTTTGCACTTGCTCACATTAAACGTCATGTGCCATTTAGACGCCCAGTCTCGTAAGGTCCTCTTGTAATTTTTCACAATCCTCCCGCGATTTAATGACTTTGATTAACTTTGTGTCATCAGCAAATTTAATTACCTCACTAGTTACTCCTATCTCTAAGTCATTTATAAATATGTTAAAAAGCAGCGGTCTCAGCACAGACCCCTGGGGAACCCCACTAACTACCCTTCTCCATTGAGAATACTGACCATTTAACCCTACTCTCTGTTTTCTATCTTTTAACCAGTTTTTAATCCACAATAGAACACTACCTCCTATCCCATGACTCTCCAATTTCCTCTGGAGGTACTTTGTCAAACGCCTTCTGAAAATCCAGATACACAATATCAACTGGCTCACCTTTATCCACGTGTTTGTTCACCCCTTCAAAGAAATGTAGTAAATTGGTGAGGCAAGATTTCCCTTCACTAAATTCATGTTGACTTTGTCTCATTAATCCATGCTTTTGAATATGCTCCGTAATTTTGTTCTTTAGCATGGAGGAGTCGCCTAGTGGTTAGTGCAGTGGACTTTGATCCTGGGGAACTGAGTTTGATTCCCACTGCAGCTCCTTGTGACTCTGGGCAAGTCACTTAACCCTCCATTGCCCCTGGTACAAAACAAGTACCTGAATATATGTAAACCACTTTGAATGTAGTTGCAAAAACCTCAGAAAGGCAGTATATCAAGTCCCATTCATTTCCCCCCTTCCCTTCCCTTTATAGTAGTCTCTACCATTTTGCCCTGCACTGACGTCAGACTCACTGGTCTATAATTACCCGGATCTCCTCTGGAACCTTTTTAAAAATCGGCGTTACATTGGCCACCCTCCAATCTTCCGGTACCATGCTTGATTTTAAGGATAAATTACCTATTACTAACAATAACTGCTCGGTCATGTAGCGGTCCAACCGATTCTTTTGCCGGCTTCCTGCTTTTAATATACCTATAAAATGTTTTACTATGTGTTTTTGCCTCCAACGCAATCTTTTTTTCAAAGTCCCTCTTAGCCTTCCTTATCAGCGCTTTGCATTTGACTTGACATTCCTTATGCTGTTTCTTATTATTTTCAGTCGGTTCCTTCTTCCATTTCCTGAAGGATTTTCTTTTTCTTTCACCTCGCTTTTTAACCATGCCGGCTGTTGTTTGGTCTTCCGTCCTCCTTTTTTAATATGCATAATATATTTGGCCTGGGCTTCCAGGATGGTGTTTTTGAACAGCATCCATGCCTGATGTAACTTTTTGACCCTCGCAGCCGCTCCTCTACGTTTTTTATTCACCGTTCTTCTCATTTTATCATAGTCTCATTTTTTTAAGTTAAACGCTAACGTATTTGATTTCCTATGTATACTTCAAAATTAATATCAAATCCGATCATATTATGATCACTGTTATCAAATGGCCCCAGCACCATTACCTCCTGGACTAGGTCTAGAATTTTTCCTTATTTCATCAGCTCCTTTACCAGCTGCTCCATAAAGCAGAATTTGTGCGTAGAGCCTGAGTTCTTTCATTAAAACTTGGGGACCATGGATCAATTTTAGCAGCAATGGAAAAGTGCCAGTACTCAGTACCCCCTCAAAAAAAGCCCTGGATCTTACCCACCTAAATTTTGCTGAAGATGAGTTATATTCAGGTACTCTGGATATTTCTCTGTCCCAGGAGGGCTCACAATCAAAGTTTGTACCCGAGGCAATGGAGGGTTAAGTGACTTGCCCAAGATCACAAGGAGCAGCACTGGGATTTGAACCAGCCACCTCTGGGTTGCAAGACTGGTGCTCTAACCACTAGGCTACTCCTACACAAGTATTTATAGAATGCAGGGGAAAATTCACAGACCATAAAGGAGGAAAAAAGGAATCTTTTAAATTTTGGTTTAGTGATCTGAATATGTCAGCTCTGGGAATATGAATGTACAGATCTAATGAAAAGAGTACTACCGTGTTGTCCTGATTGAAGTTATACTGAGTGAACGTAGTAAGGCCACTTGGAGCTGTTTTGCTGCTGTGTGATTTTCTAAACCAGATTGATTTGGATGGAGTACATTTAGTTTTATTTAGAAAGTCATCCAGTTGTTCAAATACCTGGTGTTCTGCAAGTTTGAAAATAAAAGGGAAGGTAGCAATCGGGTGAAAAGTTGTCTTCTAATGAGCAGTATAGACTGTGTTCAATACATTTGAAACTTTCTGTGTATTATGGATGGTACGGAAGGAAATGCATTTCAGTTTCTATTTCTCTCATGTTGCACTAAAGGCATAGACTGGCTTCTTGAGGTTTCCAGTTTATTTGTTGTATACATATATCTGTTTCTATTTTGTGGTCATTTATTCTGTATTTGGTGAGAGTTGCCCGTGCTGTGTGTGTGACTGAGGTGAGTTGTCTTGCAGTGTGTAATTTCTGTGAATCCATTTTGTGGGCTGATGGAATGTTTATAGAGCTGTCATTTTATGGGCTTTGCTGCTGGTTGCAAGGTGGAGCCCTGGGTTGCTCTTCTCATCCAAAGGACATCCCTCCACCATGTATCTCGCTTAATAGGAAAAAATCCCTTTCCGAATTACATATCTGGATTTAGGTAACAGTAGGGTTACCATAGGTCCAATTTTACCCAGACATGTCCTCTTTTTGAGGACATGTCTGGGTAAAACCGGACGTATAGTAACCCTACCCCAGGAACTAAACACTGGCAGAATGCTTCACTTCTGTCACTTGTGCAGAATACAGACAGAGCCTCAAGTACAAAATAAGCAACCATGAACTAGAAACAGGAACTCCAAGAAGTCTGACTGCAATGATCACTGGTGCTGATCTAACTTCCAGGAGTCAGAGTAACAATCTGTGAAAAGGCAGCACTGTAAATATTACTCTAGGCCCTAAAACACCAATACACCACCTAGGGAGAAAACAGAACAAACAAGACTGCTGCATGTTAGTAGCGTATTGTACCTTGGTCACACATGCAAAACACAGACACCTCAACAACAACAACAACAAAAAATGAAACAAGAGACCACAAAGATATGAAAGGGAAAAAACAGAACTAGAAACCTGAAGAAGTCAAGATTCTCTGCATGTACAGGAATACTAGACAAACTGAAATGCAAGATATCAGAGATGTGCATTTCCAAAAGCTGACGTATTCCAGTTAATAAATTCAGAATAAAATTACTTGTTCTGCATTTGTGGTCTGAGCATTTATTTTTCCATTTGTTTTGCTTTTCTCTGCTTTTTCCTGTCTTTCCAGGTCTCCTGTTCATATGACATTTCTTCTCTCTCCATTTCCTCTGTCCATCTTCCTGTGTCTGTATCTGCCCTGTCCATCATCTCCCTTTTGAGTCCCTATGCCCAGGGCCGGTCTTAGCATTTGCGGGGCCCTGTGCAGACCGGTCCAGTGGGCCCCATGCCTGCACCCGCCCGCCACCATAAGCCATAATTTATCAGTTTAAAAGGAGGTTTAGAGCTCTCAGAACCCCACCTCACCCCATACCTTGATATGTATCCACCACGTTTCAGTAGAGAGTGGCAGACAGCGGCAGCGATTTTCATATCCCATCAGCTGCTGAGCCCAGAGCCTCCTCGCTGCTGCATCCCTCCCTTGCAGAAGCAGGAAGTGACATCAAAAGGGGTCGGGACGCAGCAGCGAGGAGGCTCTGGGCTCGGCAGCTGACTGCCCAGATCCTCCTCGCTGTTGCATCCCGCCCTTGCAGAAGCAGGAAGTGACATCAAAAGGGGTCGGGACGCAGCAGCGAGGAGGCTCTGGGCTCGGCAGCTGACTGCCCAGATCCTCCTCGCTGTTGCATCCCGCCCTTGCAGAAGCAGGAAGTGACATCAAAAGGGGTCGGGACGCAGCAGCGAGGAGGCTCTGGGCTCGGCAGCTGACTGCCCAGATCCTCCTCGCTGTTGCATCCCGCCCTTGCAGAAGCAGGAAGTGACATCAAAGGGGTCGGGACGCAGCAGCGAGGAGGCTCTGGGCTCGGCAGCTGACTGCCCAGATCCTCCTCGCTGTTGCATCCCGCCCTTGCAGAAGCAGGAAGTGACATCAAAAGGGGTCGGGACGCAGCAGCGAGGAGGCTCTGGGCTCGGCAGCTGACTGCCCAGATCCTCCTCGCTGTTGCATCCCGCCCTTGAGGAAGTGACATCAAAAGGGGGCAGGACACAGCAGCTAGAAGGCTTTGGGCTCGGCAGCTGACAGGATATGAAAATCACTGCCGCTGCCTGATGCTCTCTACTGAAACGAGGATGCACATTAAGGTACGGAGCAGGGAGGTGTTCCGAGACAGGAGGACAGATGTGCCAGAGAAGTGGGGCCCCTAAGAGTGTGAGGCCCTGTGCGACCGCCCCGCCTTTGCCTAAACGCCCCCAATGTTCAGTAACTCCCTCTGTGTCCGTATCTTTTGCTGTCTGGCTTCTGTACTTAGTGTCTCAATCTATCCCCCTGTATCTCTGTCCCTATGTTCCCTTCATACCCAGCATCACTTCTCTGTGTCCATGTCTCTCCCCATATCCAACTTCTTCCCTCTCTTCTCTTTCTCCCACACCGTTCACCGTGGGGCTAGCATTTCTCCCCCTCTCTTCTGCAGCCTCCCTCCTTTTATTCCAGCATCTCTTCCCCTCTTGAGCCTTGTATCTCTCTCTTTAATCCCCACCAGAGTTCAGTCTGTCTGCTCTTCCCCCCCCCCCCCCCCGCCCCGGTCCAGCATGTCTTTCAACATAGGTGATGAAAATGTCTTATCAAAACTTAGTGGACAACCAATCTGTGGCACCAAGGACTCAACACAGCTGTGTTTCAACAATCACAGTTGTGACAATAGTAGCCTGAAAACACCTTGATGAATGGATTAGAGCATCAATAAAATCACCTTTTGGGGAAAGCGAACCACACATGCTCTAAATAAAAACTGTGTAAATTCTGTTAAGACATTTTCATTGCTTGTGTTGCCTTTGCTTTTTATCTGCTCATTCTCCGAGGACAAGCAGGCCCATTAATTCTCACATGTGGGTGAGATCATCCATGGCACCCAGTGTGGAAACGCCTAGCATACTATAGCTTTAAGAGCTCAAGGCAGCACTCCCACCACGTATGCATGGGTACTTTCCTGCTCGACTCACGAATGTGGGACCAGCAGTCTTTCTTTTCATCCACGGTGAGGGGAAGAGACGTTCTTCACAGCTCCTCTCAGTGTCATTTTTCAACTTGCTCTTTTGGTGCCTTCCCTCATGGGTTTTTTGGCTAGCACTGCCGTTTTTGTTCTTCAGAATGTTACTCCTGTGTCTCATTTTTAGTGAGTTTTGCCCTTTTTTTTAAAGTTTCTTTATTTTTTTCAGGCTTGCACGGCCCTCTTAGGCTTGAGCTTTGGCCAGGTGTTCTTCCTTTTTTGGTGATAAAGCCCCCTATTTTCATTACCGTTGAATCATTTGATTTAGCCATGGCTGTTTTTCCTTCCATTTCATCAAAGGTTCCCAGTGGCTTCAAGTGCTATGCTCGGTGCAATCAGACCACCTCTGGCAAAGACGCGCATTCTTGGTGTATTGTGTTTGGGGCCAGACCATAACTCTACTAACTGTATTCCTTGTTTGCGTATTCAAAAAGGAACACACAAGTCCAGAAAGGCTCAAAAAGAGAAGATTTTGGACCCTGGTCCGGATTGTCGGCATTGAGTGCATCGGTCCCCATGGCTGCTAGACCTTTGCCTGAGACAGGGAGTGGACATACGTCATTATGAGGGCCATGTCCTTGTGCTCACCTATATTCCAGCATCTCTTTCTCCTTTCCCTTCCCTCCACCCCTACCTCCTGCGGTCCTTCAAAATTACTGGTAGTGCTGCAGGTGACCCAATGCAACTTTACAGGTGGGGGGGGGGGGGGGTGCAGGGGGAGATACCAGAGCTATGGGAGCTGAGGAGAAGGAGAGATGCCAGACTGCAAAGACGGTGAACTGGGATCCAGGCTGGAAGGAGGGCACTTAATCTTCCATTGGACGGTCCAAGGCTTTTTGCTGGTCTTGCTCAGTGGTAGTTACACCCCTGTTTAAAACACAATTACATATGGAGGCAAAAGTCACTTTTAACCCAGTTATCTGAGTAATGTCACAAGTGTTTTCAGGTTGTACTATTACAGAGTAACGGGGTATTATACACAACCTGTGGCCACCTTGCTACTGGGGATGTGAGAAATGTCCCTGTGCCCTTTCAAAGCTGGCCCTGCTGGCCAGGGGGCCAATTAGTGTCACTAGCTATGATAACTGTTGAATCCTTATGGGTAATTAAGAAGATGGCCCTCCTGCCTTGTTAGCTAGCAGGGATGGAGGCAACTGGTATTTCAGCTCTGCAACTTCTCAGCTGGAAAGATATTAACCCATGACTGCCTGAGCATGCAAAATTTAAAGCATAAGAAACATCAGTTTGTGCTGTCATTTTTCCCATCCCTGCAAATATCCAGTTATATGACAATCAAGCAACAGTTGAACCAAAAATGACTTGTTTTAGTCTGTAGTCTGTCTCCTACCACTCCATATGCTAGCTTTTTTTTAATCCTCTTAATATTTTATTTCTTATGCTGGTAACGTTTTGTTTGGAATAAAAGACATGGATGTTTTATTGTAGCAGTGGCATTCCTAGGGGGGCGGACACCCTGGGCGGCGCCCTGCCCCCCCCCCCCCCCCCGATGCAGCGCAGACCTCCTCCCGGGTGCACGCTGCTGGGGGGGTGCCGCAACGCGCACCTGCTCAGAGTTCCCTGACTTCGCGCGTTCGCTGCAGCTCCCTCTGACCCGGAACAGGAAGTAACCTGTTACTCCCAGAGGGAGCTGCAGCGAGCGCGCAAAAAAGTCAGCGAACTCAGAGCAGGCGTGCGCCACGGCACCCCCAGCGGCGTGCACCCGGGGTGGACTGCCCCCACCTTGGTACGCCACTGTATTGTGGTCACATGTCTGACTTTAATAACCTTCCCTGCAATGTCACTTCAGCTGTTTATGCTGTATTCATACTATGGTTGCTGTTCTCTCCTCCCTCCAGAGGTCTCTGGGTTTTGTTTTGTTTTTCTTATTTGGCTCGAATGAACCGTACATGCCCTTTAATTCTCTCGCCTACTTTTTTCTCGCAGTCTTAGTTCCTTATTCTCCCTTTTCTCCAGTATCACTTCCTCATACACTTCTCTTTCTCCTTCGCTCTTCTCTATTTTCCCCCATCTCTATGTTCTCCAGAAGTGACGAGAAGGCCAGAGACCAGTTGGGGTCTGTGATATTGCACTAGGAGTGATAGTGGAGAGGCTGCAAGTAGTTGAGCCTACTCAGACAGTGTTACGAATAACTCTGCCACCTTCCCTCTTCCAAGAGCAGAGACAAAGGGAAGAGCGAAAGGACAAAACTAGACAGCTGAGCAGGCTAAAAAAAAAAACTCCAGGACTGTCTGTCTCTAGGCATGGTCCATCAGCGTCTGGGCTCAGGCCTTCCCATCCCTCCCCTCATAGAAGCCAACTTTTCAAAATGATTAGGGGTGCTGAACCCAATGGAAATTACCCTTCCCTGGCCATAGTCAAAGAGTTTGCGCAATATTGGGGGTGCTCAAGCTGGCTGCTATGCCTCCCCTATCCTCTGCTAGACAACTGTTTCCATATCAGTTCTCTGGTAATGTGCAGCTCTGAGCAATTGAGCCACATGGTACCTGAATCTCCCACATTACTGTGTGAACAGCTTGGGAGGTTGGGCCCTGCACTTCTCACAGCTGAGCTACAGGGTGCTGAAAAATAGAGAGAGAAGTAATCAGCTGTTATTCCTTTGACAAGGTGAAGATGAGTGAAGGAAATCTGAGGCTCAGTTGAGGGTGGGAGGGGTGATTAAGAACAGGGGAGATCATTGGGTTGAAGAGGCTGAAGGATAAAAGGGTAATCATGTTAGGGGAAGTGTTTGTGTGAAGAGAGCCTGAGGGAGGGGACCAATAAGAAGATGGGACGGGAGAGAAGAGGGGTCAGCTGGGGTGATGTGTGTATTTGTAAGAAGGTGTGAAACACTCCACATTTTGTCTGCCTTCCTCCCTGGATCTCTCCCTCTTGCCTATGTAACTTTAAGTCGATGTGCTTTGAAAATGAGCACCCAAATGATCTATCAGCGTCCACAGCTTAGTTTGCATGCGGTATTCTCTATAGAAGGCTCTGAAGGGAAGGTGTACAATGCAGGAATGAAATGTCAATGGAGGTGTGGGACCATAACACCATACTGAGCATCTGAGAGAAAATGCAGTACCCTTGAAAATCTGAGCGTGTAGTATGTATCTACAACCCAAATCTGGCACCTAGTAAGCATGCTTTTATCCTTCTTTGCACTGCATCTTAGGAACAGGGTTGTCCAGAGAGCTATGTGGGCCTCACAGAGTGCAAGAGAGATGGGGCCACAAACATGACCCCCCATCCATTGTCTCTGCGGTGGCCGTTGCACAGTGGGTGGGGTGGAAGCATTAGGAGGTGTGTCACATAGGGCACAATTCCTGCTTAGGATGTGCCTGCTTAAGAATTAAGCCCCTACTAGAGCATAGGAATGAAATGAAAATCATAAAGAAAAAAAAGAGGGCCCTTTCTCATATTTAACTGCTGACTGAATTAAAAGATTTGTAAGAAATTGGCAGCACTCCGGTTAGCAATGAGTAATTAAGCTGTGACATTTCTTAACAAGCTACTCGGGATGCAGACCACACCTCCTTCATTTTCTTGTTTAAAGGACAACGTTCTGGTATTCCTGCAGCTAAGTGGGACAGACGTCCAAAGTTCAAGCTCTGTCACCACTTCCAGGATTCAGCTCATTTTACCATAACGTGACAAAATATAAGGTTCTTTTTAACATTCTGCTGATGGGAGCTGGGATTTGGGACTGAGGGAAAGGCCTGGAGAGGCAATGTCTGTCCAGGTTAAATAGGATTTTAAACTATTTTTATATCATCTCTCAGAGGATTATGGCCTTGCATTCCAACCAGTTCAATTACTTAAAAACACAGCCTATTTACTAATTTCTTGCAACATAGTATTTGTTATAATGGTTGAGTCTCTGGGAGTTACCCTGATCACTTAGGGCCTCTTTTACTAAACCGTGCTAGCGATTCCCGGCACAGCAGATGAGAGCAAACCCATTCAATTCCTATGGGCTGCTTCTCATTTTCCGTGTGTGAATCGCTAGCACAGCTTTGTAAATGAAGTCCTAAAGTAGTTCCAATGCCTAACATTTCAGTCTAGTTTTAACTCGTCACTTATCCTTCTGTTTATATGCTCAAATGAAGGGGTGGAAGCTTGAACTATCAAAATTGCATATCCTCTAACAGATAATTTTTTTTTTTAATTAACGGCTTTTTCCATTCACCTCTTGCCACTTCAGCTTGGAGAAGAGACAGCTGAGGAGAGATATGATAGAAGACTATAAAATACTGATTGGTATGGAATGGGTAGACTTGAATCTCCTGTTTACTCCTTTTCAAAAAGTACAAGTACTAGGGGGCAGCAATGAAGCTGCTAAGTAGTAAGTTTAAAACAAATCAAAGAAAATATTTCTTCACTCAAATTTTAAACTCTGGAATTTGTTGCCAGAGAATGTGGTAAAAGCAGTTAGTTTAGCAGGGTTTAAAAAAGATCAACAAGTTCCTTAAAAAAAGTGTACAAACATTATTAAGATGGACTTGGGAAAATCCATTTCTTATTTCTAGAGTAAGCATAAAACTTGTTTTGGGATCTTGCCAGGTACTTGTGATCTGGATTGGCTACTTTTAGAAACAGGGCTTGATAGACCTTCAGTCTGCCCTAGTATAGCAATGCCTATTTCTTATTCTTACATTCTTAAATGTCGTAGGTCCTGATTATCCAGCCCCCACGTTTTTAGTAATATAACTTTTTGCTTTTTCATTTTAGATTTATTTTTTTATTTCGCTTAGTCCCTTTTTCTTTTTTAGCATGAATGCCTGGTTCCTGGTCCTCAACATTTTTCCCAAGGGTCCTGAGAATTTCCGAATAGGAAAAACATTGAAATAGTTAAACTGGGACCAATTCACCTGTTCTTTGACGTCTGGAGTTCTTTCTCCTTCACACTCACCCCATTCTCAGCACATTAAGCCGTCTGCTTTAGCGAGTCTTGGGTGGGCTCATACAATTCTGGCAGGAAAGCTCCATTCCACCAGAACACCCGAGAGAGTGACTTGCAGTGAGTTCGAGAATTTCTGCAAAACGCTTGTGAACTTTGGAAACAAGTTCATTCCTCTCAGACCGCAATGCGTTAGGTGAGGGGTGGGTAAAGGATCTTCGACACGTGCCTCACGGGCAAAAATTGATGGGATCTGAACCGTGCAGAGTTTGAAGAAAAGTTAGCAACCTGAGCCTACTGAGGAACCGCTGCGTGTCCTGAAATCACATTATAATATACAAAATGTCCTCACTGCTGCTGTTTTCGTGTCTGCCAATGCTGACCCCAGAAATGGCCTGTGGTTCTGTCACTTTAGGCAGTGGCGAGTGTTTTAACGCTGTCCTGTTTTTATGGTCCTTTGGCAGGTAATTTATGTGGTGTCACTCGTCTGCCATAATTAGCTCTCCCCAGGCTACTCGACCAGAGATCTCACTGAACGATGAGGCTAAGTGTTTCTTTTTTTAAAATAAATACATAAATGGCTGCGGCCATTGGAGACCGATTGCTGGCAGAGTTCCCCATTGTAGTTCTGTAGTTTGAGAAAAACTTCAGAGCCTGCTTCTCACAAACACATGACACTCAGTTCCTGCGTGTGTTTATATATTTTTTGAACTTTCTTTTTCTTCTCCTCCCCCTAACACACGGACACACACAGCTACTACTGCTGCTACTTGCTGTGGTCGCTTCATTAGCCTGTCCAGTGGCCAGGGTAGACAGTCAGAGGCCGTGGGATCCAGCCGATGCTCTGGCTCTGCAATGGGGAGTTTAAAACTTGCGCCCTGCGCTCGCCAGATCTGAAATTGCATCGCACGGGCAGCCGCTGGGAGGAACCACTGGAGATCGTAGTTCCATGGCTAAATTTATCAGAATCCAAAAAAAGCATTTGCATGCGCCGGTTCTAAGGTAAGTCATACCACCCCCAGTGGTTTGGGCAGTGCACTGGCTGTGTCCCCGGCTCTAAGGGAAACTTGACAGTGAAGGTGGGGGATTCTCAGCAATGGGAGAATATTTATGGGACCTGTAACAGCTTTTCAGGAGAGTTTGGCTGACGAGAGAGTGAAAACCGTGACTGAGTAGAAACAGTACAAGTTTGTTTTTGTAGTTGGCTCTTCAGATCTGAACTGTATTTAAACCAGAAAGAGTCCCCCAGCCTTCAGCACCATATAATATGCTAATGGTTATTGTGCCTGTGCTCAGTCTGTGTTTGGTGCCGTCTTCCCACCTTTTCCTGGTAGGAGCAGGACCTCAGGTTCTTGGGCACTGTATGAGCTGGGAGTCAAGAGAAGTGCTGTTTCTTCTCTTTGTTTTTGGAAGTCCACTTCTAACTAATATTTGTTAGGGGAGGGGGCGGAATTAATTGTCACACTAAATAATAGCACATAGTAATTTAGCTTTGGTGCTGGCATTCTGAATGTGAAGTGCTGTCCCAGTTGGTAAGAGTTGGGATATCAGCATTTTAGACACAATTCAATGTCACTTAAAAATACATAAATATATTTTTTCTAACTTGAGACCTTTTTTAAATTAATTTAATGACCAATATTTTGAACCGCAAAAACATGACCACATGGCAGCAATACATGAGAGCTGAAACACATTGATGCCTGTTATACGTTTTAAACAGATGTAGTTGAACACATTTCCCATAGTCTATCACATATAAAGTTTGTTTATTCATTAACTCACCCCTTCCATCCCCCTCCCCCCCCCCACACTACACCTAATGAGGTTCTGTAGGGATTGTTGATATTAGCTATTTGTTTGGACCTCCTGTCCTGCATATGAAGCTTTTCTCCACTCCATATAGGGTTTCAGCATTTCCAGAAACTACTAGTATTTTTGTAGGAATGGTCCCCCAAGTGGGATATGATGTTAATCGGTGTGGGCAGGCTCTGGATTTTCCATAGCTTCGCCACCTCCACCTTTGCCACTGCCAAGCTGGTCCAGCATCCCATTTCTCCTTCCAGCCCTCTGGAATCCTCTAGAGCAGGGCTTCTCAATCCAGTCCTCCGGGCACACCCAAGTCCCATCAGGTTTTCAGGATATGCAGAATGAATATTCTACCACAATATCACCTTTTATTTGTTCATACCGGAATTGGTGAACGCCGATACGGTACTATGTAAGCCACATTGAGCCTGCAAATAGGTGGGAAAATGTGGGATACAAATGTAACAAATTATAATAATATGCATGAGATTGGCATGCCAAGGAGGAAGTTCATGCCAGTCTATCTCATGCATATTCATTGTGACTATCCTGAAAATCTGATGGGACTTAGGTGTTCCCAGAGGACTGGGTTGAGAAGCCCTGCTCTATAGAATAAGCAGCTGTGGGCTTACATCCACCTTCCTGGCTGTAGCCGTTTCCAGAAATCTTGCAGTCTCCCACCATAGATCTTGTATTATAGGACATCCTTATTACAATTGCTTAGCCCCTACCTGCCTGCAATCTCTCCAGCAATTTGGGTTAACTGTGGGCCTCATTCTGTACACCCTTACTGGGGTTAGATAAGTTCCATAAGGAACTCTACAATTAACTTCTATCAGGGGTATGAAAAAAAGGAACTCTATTTGTAGATTTCAGTATATCTGGCCAAACAAAATCCTCTCCCCCCCCCACCCCTTAACTTTTCTTCCCACTTAAGTATCAACAGGGGCTTATTTTCTCTAATGGTTTAATAAATTAGACAAAAGCCTCTTCGTTGCCTGAGTTGTTCAAATGGAGTCAGTGAGGCAACTAAGCTCTTCCAACCATTTTTTACTTCTGAGATAGTGTCACAGTTGAAGGTAATAGTACTTCTCCTCATCACTGACCTCATATATCCTTTGAAGGTCCTCAAAATCAGCTAACCTGCCCTACGTTGTTATAAGATGGCCAGATACACTAGCCCGTTATTCACCCATATTTTATTGGAATGTATTAAATTGCATGGGCAGATAGCATGATATATGCTTCCCTTCCATCACCTTCTTTGCTGCCCGCTCCAAAATCAGCAAACTCAGCTCCATTCTCCTTCTCATAGAAATCTTTTTGAGACAGTTAACCCAAGGTACCTTGCTTAATGAGACATCCATAGCAGCTTCCTGCTCCAAACTACCCACTATTTACAACCTCCCATTCCCTTCCATTCCATTGGGTTCCTCAGTTGTGCAGGCTCATCATAGGATAACAGCCAGGGAACTCCCATTCCTTCTTTATCCTTATCTTGGGGGTGGGGTAGGGTTACCATATGGCTCCAGAAAAAGGAGGACAGATTGAGCCAGCCGGGTTTTACTTCCATTGCTTTCAATGGAAAAGCAATGGAAGTAAAACTCGGCTGGCTCAATCCGTCCTCCTTTTTTTGGAGCCATATGGTAACCCTAGGGTGGGGGAGGATCTTTTCCAAATAAAATCAAATATTTTTTCTGTTGATTTTTAAAAACCCTATTGGCTACTGATATAGGGAGCAACACAAATAAAAATAACATTCTGGGCAACATGTCCGTCTTTACTATAGTTATGCATCCTAGCCAGGAAAAGCTTACATCCCAACTTTAATCTGTGATCAAAGTCAACAGCAGTGGACTGTAGTTAAAATGATATAGCTTGCAATGGTCACTACTCAATTGGACCCCCAGGTAGCAAGTGGATGACGTCTTGTTCCCCATTCCAATTTAAAGGTGACAGAGTAATGGCCATTTTCACAGACGCACACCTGCAGATTAGTGTAGAGTGCTAGTATCCAAGCTATAAATTTCGGCCTTACACCTATGGAAGCATAAAGTCCCATTCAGCTCCGTTGCACGCTTTTTCAACATCAATAGCTAAGAGCAAAGATTTAATCACAATTTTTTTGCATGCTCCAGATAACATTCAACAGTCTCCTAATAATGTCACTCCCATTGCCGACCAAGTATAAAACCTTATTGGTGAGTGTGAATCAATTTTGACAAAAACACCTGCAGTCTCACTGCCAGCATCTTTACCAGAATCTTAGCATCAAGATCAATTAAGATCTAAGAGCTACACATCCCAGTATGCTTACCAGACTTAAATAGAAACACATGTATTTATTACCATTCTTGCAAGCTTTCCTCCACAGAAATTGCAGAGTTACAGGTGTATCTGCACACTTACACAATGCCTAGAAATGGTTTATGGTCCTTAGAAAGTATGCTGTAGGAGGTCAAGGTCTTCATTGTATAATTTTTCAGCTGAGACATTGTTTAGTTTTCAACTTTCATAAGACTCTTCCCTACTGTTTGCCTTCAGCAACGGTTGCGAAACATTGTTGTAATGTTAATTTTTCTGATCTGACTGTGTTATATGGTTTCCATCAAAATATTTGTCATGTCTGTTAATATTTATAAAAGTATTTTAACATTAGGGTTTATTAGAACATATAGCATTTCCAGCAACCCATGTTCCCTTGATGTTCCAAGAGATTTCTGGAATCTCTGCTTTCCTCTTGAGTTATCTGTTGGATCGCCTGGCACAGTAGTGGTGTGGCCTGCTGTTCATGGCCACCCCTCTTTCATACAGCAGAGCTCTTGGAATTGCTGCTTTGGTAGTGTGGTGCTGTGGGGGGCAAGACCAGACCTTAGGCTTAATTAATGGCTCCTGAGGGGCCTACCACCACCTCTTCACAGTGCTTCCACTCTAAACTGGAAGTGCACGGTGAGGAAATGAGGGAGGCGTCTGAGACTTATGGGGATAGGGTGTGTTCAAGCTCTATTTCTGTTTCCCTAGAGCTGTTTCACTGTGCTGACAGCTACATTTTGATTCCCAATTGGGGAAAATAGAAAGACAGGCATTAGTCTGGCCTTAAGATGATCAAGGAAGAAGAGGATGTCAAAAAGCAGATTCAGGGTCGAGTGGGCTGATAATCAGAAGCAAATGCAGACGCTAGAGGCTGTTAGTGCCATATTAGTGCCTGCGTTTGCTACCACCCCATGATCACAGCCCCCGAGCGCATGAAACAACCTCCAATCCCCCTGACCCCCCCCCCCAACACTGGTTCAGGGGGGGTTGGAGATCTAGTGGGTCTCCAGCTCCCCTAACCCCCCCCCCCCCAGCATCCCTCCAATGTCCCTGATGGCCCAGTGGACCGCGGATCAATCCTCCCCCACCTGGAGGTCTAGCGGCTCTTCCCCACCCCCCTACCTTCAGTTGGAGGAGGGAGGTGGCCTCCCTCCTCTTCTATCGGCACCACCTGGAAAATGGCAGTGCTCAGCCCTGCTCAGTGCATCCTGGGATGCACTGGGTGGGGCTTCACACCAGGATGCACTGGGCAGGGCTGGCTGCTGCCATTTTCCAGGCAGCACCAATGGAAGGGGAGGGAGGCCACCTCCATCCAACTGAAGGTGAGGAAGGGCCGCTAGACCACCAGGTGGGGGGGGGGGGATTGACCCACAGCTAGTTGGGCCATCAGGGACATTGGAGGGATAATGGAGGGGTTAGGGGGGACTGGAGACCCACCAGATCTCCAGCCCCCCCCCCCCCCGAACCTGGGTCAGGGGACTGGAGGTTCGTCGGACCTGTAGCCCCTGTTTCACTTGGTTCGGGGCAGGTGTAGTTGGGGTCTGGTGGTCCCATGGACCTCCAGCCCCAGTGTTTAACAGGTCTGGGCTCTTGACAGCCCAGACCTGTCAAACAAGTGTGGCTCAGGCACAATCTTCCCGCACTTGTACCCCATGATCAGAGAGAATTGCGTGCTTAAATTTGCATGCAGTTTTCTCTGATCATAGGTGCAGCAATGACCCACGCTGTTTCAGTGCTATATTTAGAGCGCTGTTTGGAACAGCACGGGGCTTTTGATCATCTGCCCATAGGTGAGAAAAGCAGGGGCACAAAGAGGAGCTAAGATGGGATGGGGAGGAGCTGTGGGGCTGGGAAGGAACTTGAACAGAACTTTCCACCACCGGGGTGGGCTCCCCATAGGTGCATCATTTTGTATCCCTGGGTGGTCACACACATTTATTTGGCCATGATCAAGGGGTCATGGCCACAAAAATATTCATAAGCACTGGAAAGAGAGATGAAGAATGGGTGAGGAGGGAGAAGGAGAGAGTTGAGGGGAGAATGGGAAGTAGCCATAGAAAAGGAAGGGGAAAAGTTGCTATTCGGTGGGGGAGAGTGTGTGTGTGCACGTGCAAAGGGCCTAAAAGGGGAGTGGGTGCACTAAAGAGGTCAGAAGGGGGTGGGGTGGGAAGTGGGATGATAACGGACAGGGACAGCCAATCTCTGATGAGAGGGGGGAGGGGAGTGGGAGACAGGTGGACTGGAAAAAGAAAGGAAATGGAAAGGGGATGGGATTTGATCTGCCTTTCTGTGGTTACAGTCAAAGCAGTTTACTTATTATATAAGGTACTTATTTTGCACCTGTGAGAATGGAGAGTTAAGTGACTTACCTAGAATCACAAGGAGCCACAGTGGGAATTGAACCCATTTCCCCTGATTCTCAGGCCATTGCACTAACCGTTAGGAAGAGATGGACAGACTGTGAAGGGGCCAAGGTAGGAGACACTATTTGGATTGGGCAAGATAGAACAGTTGGGAAGACTGTCTAGGAACAGATGGCCTGGAAAAGGGCCTGAGAGAAAGAGAAGACTGTTGGCAAGGAGCACAGTAAACTGATAATAGGTCCAGTGATTCCAGAAATCCTGGATTTTACTTGTTACCATTTCATGGCAAGCAAAAGGGAGGGCTGGAAAGGGACTACAGAGGATAGGGTCTTGAGAAGGGTCAAAACGGTGTGTGAAGGGATTTGCAAAAGAGAGAGATGAGGGGGGTGAGAGATACTGAATAAGTGTTGGGGGTAAAAGATCCAGGAAGTTAAGGGGTAATAGATGGAGAGGGGATTGAGGACTGTGAAGGGCAATAATAAAGAGGTAAAAAAAAAGAGTGAGATGGAAGAGAAATCAGAAAGTAGGACTAGAAAAAAGGAAATGGATCTAGAAGGTTGTAAGGTGATAGAAAAGAGAAAGGCAGAGAAGATAAAGGTGAGGAGAAGTGACATGAAAGAGAGTAGGGGGAGGAATTCCCAAACCTGTCCTGGGTGTTCAAGATGCCCGAGACAATTTTATGTATATGGGATCTGCAGTCTATGCAGATTTATCTCTTGCATATTCATTGTGGGTATCCAAAAAACTGTCTAAATTTCCCATGACACATTTGGGAAAATCTGTATTAAGAAGAGGGATAAAGAAAAGATGAGAGCCAGATGGAAAGGAGGAGGAGGAAAATGTGTCAGAAGGTAAACAAGGCTAAAAAGTATCTTAGGGTTTGGATATTGTGTAATATAACTCTCTTAGCAGGAGTAGAGGATGGCACAATGACCAAATTCACTAGGGAGATGTAGTTCAAAATGGTTTTATTAAAGTACCAAAACAAGAGGACCCGACATGGGCTGTTTTTCCGCCTGCATCAGGGATCATTATGCACAACCTAGGACACTGAAACAACTAAAAGCAATGTCTGGTGCAGAAGACGAAGCCAATAAAAGTAGTAGCCTTCACAGTGCTGCAATGTGGACAGTAGCACACTGTGGACAATTCACAGGTCAGCATTAAACCATCTCCCTAGTGGATCATTTGGACATTTTGTCATCCTCCATTTCTGCTTTGGCATCTGTGTTTGGATTTCTGTAGAAAGTTGTCTTCCTGTTTCTGCTTTGGACATGTAACTCTTAAACATTACTATTTGGATTTAGCTCATGTCTTTAGTTTGGTATCTCAAGGTGGGTTGCATTCAGGTACAGTAGGTATTTTCTGGTCCCCAGAAGGCTTGCAATCTATATTTGTATCTGAGGCAATGGAGGGTTAAGTGACTTACCCAAGGTCACAAAGAATGTCAATGGGAATTGAACTCTGGCTTCTTTAGTTCTGAAGCTACTGCTCTAACCATTAGGCTAATCATCCTCTCCTTATCTTAGTATAAGTTGCATATAGCATTGTGTTTTCTTTGTTAACGGGCAGGATGAAATCAACCACAATTGTGTGTAGTGTCATCTGATTGTGTTGATATCGAAGCCCACTCTTTCAGAGCTCAGATAGAACAATCCAGGTCTTTGGAGCTTGCATGGGAATTTGTGTTTTCTGCCGCCTCTGTGGTGTCTGAGCGCTTACATGGATGCAGATCCTACTTCTCCTACTTTTCATTACATATGTGGTTAGCCTCTTTTGTTCCATGTTTCCCTAGGGTGCTGTATTGCTTTCCTGGGATGTCTGGGGGACCAGTCTACTACTACTATTTAGCATTTCTATAGCGCTACAAGGCATACGCAGCGCTGCACAAACATAGAAGAAAGACAGTCCCTGCTCAAAGAGCTTACAATCTAATAGACAAAAAATAAATAAAGTAAGCAAATCAAATCAATTAATGTGGACGGGAAGGAAGAGAGGAGGGTAGGTGGAGGTGAGTGGTTACAAGTGGTTACGAGTCAAAAGCAATGTTAAAGAGGTGGGCTTTCAGTCTAGATTTAAAGGTGGCCAAGGATGGGGCAAGACGTAGGGGCTCAGGAAGTTTATTCCAGGCGTAGGGTGCAGCGAGACAGAAGGCGCGAAGTCTGGAGTTGGCAGTAGTGGAGAAGGGAACAGATAAGAAGGATTTATCCATGGAGCGGAGTGCACGGGAAGGGGTGTAGGGAAGGACGAGTGTGGAGAGACACTGGGGAGCAGCAGAGTGAGTACATTTATAGGTTAGTAGAAGAAGTTTGAACAGGATGCGAAAACGGATAGGGAGCCAGTGAAGGGTCTTGAAGAGAGGGGTATACTACTACTATTTAGCATTTCTATAGCGCTACAAGGCATACGCAGCGCTGCACAAACATAGAAGAAATGCTGGCTCCGCCTACATCTCAATGTCTTGAGTTTGTGTGTTTTACACTTAGATTGTTTTGTTTTTTTTAACAGACCAAAAAAACAAAACGTCCATCTAAACAGTATTTTTAGAAAAAAGACATTTTTCATTTTAGAAAATGACCTTCTTTCCTATTCAGATTTTGGACGTTTTTTGCAAAACGTCCAAAGTGTGATTTAGACATTATATTGAAAATGCTCCTCTATAACTATCACATGTTCTTTATCCAGTTCTTTGGTCACCCAAATTGGGTGGAGTGGAGGAATAGCCTAGTGCCCTGATGGCGAACCTATGACACGCGTAGCCATTTTCGGTGACACGCGGCTGCATGTGGCCGCATACAGAGAAGCAGCGGAGTTCCTTGCCGACACACGGGGCGGATCGCCGATGCGCCCCCCCTAGGTGCAGCGCGACCTCCCCCCCCCCCCGGCGAAATCACTCCCCCCCCCCCGGTGCATGTTTACCCGCTGGGGGTGCCGTGTGCGCTCCTATTAGCTCCCTCCGAGTCCTCCGCTTGTTCCCTCCCTGCTGCTCCCTCTGCCCCGGCTCCTGCATGGCTGTTAGGGGATCTTTGACCTCACTTCCGGCCGGCGGAGCAGAGAGCAGCGGAATGCCTTGGGGGACGCATCTCTGGGGGCCCTGTGATCGCCATTACCAGCAACCACATAACCACAGCAACCATCATCCAATCTACTGTTCTGGGGTGTCGTGGATTTCTAATTGACCATCATTACTGAGATAGGTGAGGGGGAGGCTGGGAGAGGCGAGGGCATGTGCTATGGGTGCCGTTTCCCGCCATTAGAAATAGCGGCAGCCATCTTAATTTACATAAGGTGGTCAGTTAGGCTAGTTAACCCCTAATTGCCTGCAGGGCTAACAGGCTATCTATAATTCTATCTTCTGTCACTGCCCCCCTGATGGAGAACCCAAAAAATAAAAAACCAAGGTTAAGTAAAGGAAGTGGTAGTAGCAGTAGCCGACCCTTTCAAGAGACATGGACCGAGATGTATGGCATTATAGAAAAAAATGGCAGATCATTTTGCGTTCTATGTACTGAAACGGTAGTAAGCAGAACGTGGAATATAAATAGACATTTTGAAACTAATCATTCCCAGCTCTTGAAAAAAAGTGAGGATGAAAGGAAGGAATACATTTCCAGGCAGCTACACTTTTATAAGAGCCAATCTAATTCCATCCTTAAATTTGTAAAAGGTTCTACAAATTTAACATCTGCAAGTTTGAGCATTGCTCACTCCATAGCTCAGCATGGAAAAGCACTCAGTGAGGGAGAATTTATTAAAGAAACTCTCCTAAGATGTGCACCAGTTCTATTTCACGATATGCAGAATAAAGATGCAATTATTAAGAGAATATCTGAGTTACCACTCAGTAGAAATATCAATTGAAGATTTAGCCAATGAAATTCAGCAACAAAAAAGTCACTAATAGGCAGATTAGTTAAAGAATTCCCCCTTCCCTCTCACTTATCTTAGTTCACGGCACCCCACACAAGTTAAATAATATCAAGACCAACAAAAGAAACCGACTGACAGATGAACAAAGAAGTCACTAAGCAGGTAAGTTAAATAATTAGTTTTTGGTTTATTAAATACAGTTATATATTACAATTATACATTTTTGTTATTTAAACTATAAATATCGCCAAATTATGGTTTTTTTCTCGAAGTGACACACCACCCGAGTTATGCTCGGTTTTTTGGCGAATTTTGACACACCAAGCTCAAAAGGTTGCCCATCACTGGCCTAGTGGTTAGAACACCAGCGGTTAGCTTGGCAGAGTTTAAAAAGGGGTTAGACGGTTTCCTAAAGGACAAGTCCATAAACCACTACTAAATGGACTTGGGAAAAATCCACAATTCCAGGAATAACATGTATAGAATGTTTGTACGTTTGGGAAGCTTGCCAGGTGCCCTTGGCCTGGATTGGCCGCTGTCGTGGACAGGATGCTGGGCTCGATGGACCCTTGGTCTTTTCCCAGTGTGGCATTACTTATGTACTTATCCAGAGGTGGCTGGTTCAATTCCCACTGCTGCTCCTTGTGATCTTGGGCAAGTCACTTAACCCTCCATTGCCTCAGGTACAAAATTAGATTGTGAGCCTTGCAGGGACAGCAAACTATGCAGTGTACCTGAATGTAACTCATCTTTAGCTACTACTGAAAAAGGTGTGAGCAAATCTAAATAAATAAATAAATTATAATCCATTTAAGCTTAAAGTTCAAGGCAACGTACAATATATTAAAAACAAATATAATCCTCTCATTCCAAATACAAATGTAAAAATTGTAAACAAAGCATAAAAATACACACAAAAATAGCTTTTAAGATTCAGCTGAATAACTTCTTATCAACACAGTCTATCTTAAGAGTATAATATATCATGCTAGAACCCTTATAACTGGAAATATTTGGTAAAAAAGTGATGTCTCTTAAACCTTTTTGAAAGACAGATTAATTAAGCAATAGTTTATAGGTTATCTGGAAGCTTGCTCCAATGATGAAGCGCCTAATTTCAATGACGAGGTGGCCAATAAGGAAGAGTGGTGCTATATATAAAAACTACTAAAACAGAATTGCAGGGCTTATGAGATGAGGAGGCAATGTTGGTCAGTCTGGAAGCAGGGAATGGAACATTTGTTTCTGCTAGTGTGAGGTATAGACCTCCTTTTCAGGCAGAAGAAATAGATAGAGATTTAATTAAACACATTCAGGAAATTGCTTTGAAAGGG
Source organism: Microcaecilia unicolor (assembly GCF_901765095.1). Classification (NCBI taxonomy): domain Eukaryota; kingdom Metazoa; phylum Chordata; class Amphibia; order Gymnophiona; family Siphonopidae; genus Microcaecilia; species Microcaecilia unicolor. Next base: position 310,417,068 of record NC_044033.1, on the reverse strand, counting down.
AAAATACTATTGATAGGTAACTTCAATCTCCCAGATTTTAATTGGGAGACCACAGCTGCGCTGTTGTCTTGAAGTTAGCAGATCTGGACTCTCAACAAGAAACTGGTACCCACACATAACTGGGTGATACTAGTTCTGGTGCTTATAAATGGAGAGGATGCCTGTGCCGTCATAGTGGATCCAGTGATCTACAGATGCACTAATACAAAACCATACAGATACACTAATACACTAGCATATTAGTGTATCTCTATAGTTTTATATTAGCGTACTTGTTGTATTAGCGTAGAGGCAGTGATGGTTCATTCAAATGCAAAGGTCCTAGACTAGGAAAATTTAAATTTGTCAAGATGATGAGGAAGTACTTTAAGTAATTGTTAGCTTGATGGGAGCGCTTAAGTGAACTGGAAAAGCAGTGGCAAAACTGAAAAGACATATTGTAAGGCTAATACACATGAGGCTTTCAGTTTTAGGAGATTCTAATTTGGGCCAGCAGTTAGATATTTTGGGAACAGTGGTAGAATTTATATAGACAATGAGGGATTTGAGATTTCAACAAATTGTGGCAGTCCACACATACAGAAGGTAACATATTAGATCTGGTATTTGCGTGGTTTGGGCTCCATCTTTTGCTGTTTGTGTTCATCCTGTTAGGGAGAAGAATAGAAATAAGGGGAGTTATATCAGGAAAGGTTTTGGGAGGATCTTGACTGTATTAATGATGAGGGAGGAGATGCGGCCCTAGATTTGTGGAATGTTGACTTGGATGCTGTTGTTCAGGGACTGATCCCAAAAAGGATGGTTACAGTTAAGGAGGGATGAGGTTCCTTGTGGTAAATAAAAGAATTGCAAAAGTTGAAGAGGGGATTGTGGAGGTGTGAATGGATTCTGAGAAAGATTGACGGAGATTACTAAGCATGATTGTAGGTATTGTGTGTGATGTTATAGACAGAATATTTTTGCTAAGGCTATGAATCGATCTTTGCTAATTTATGTTGTAGCACTTGTCATATGAGCCTGGTACAGGACGTGTCCCAGCAGTGTAGCTTAGTTGTGAGGGAGTGGCAAGATAATAAATTGAAAGAAATAGTTCTGCCCAAGAGAAGTTTTTAGTAAATCAGGATGGATGTACAAGCTAATGAGATGGAAGTGGAGTTTAGTGTGTCCCCTTCCTTGTTTTTGTGAAGTTTAGGAAATATACGGTTCAGGAGGTGGAAACTGATTCTGGACATTTGTCTCGCTGGATTGATAGTAATAAATTGGCATTGTTATATCCAGTCTTTAGTGTGATTGTGAAGAATTCATTTCACTTGGGTTCTTCAATTTGACTGCAGATCTATGACCAAATCATTAAAAAAAAGTGCATTTGGGTACTACTAAGCCAGAACATTTGCATCAAGTGACTAATGCACCATTTCTTTCTAAATTGTTGAAGGTGCGCACTTTAGATGAGCTAGGAGCATTGGATGAATTTCAGTCAGGGTTTTAATGATGTCATAATACAGAGACTGTCCTGCTTATTTTCGAAGGAGAAGGGTGGTCATCTTCCGACACAAATCGGGAGATGGCCAGCCTTCTCCTAAGGCCGACCAAATCGGTATAATCGAAAGCCGATTTTGGCCGGCTTCAACTGCTTTCTGTCGCAGGGCCGGCCAAAGTTCAAGGGGGCGTGTCGACAGTGTACCGAAGGCGGGACGGGGGCGTGGTTAAGAGATGGCCAGCCTCGGCCAATAATGGAAAAAAGAAGGCCGGCTCTGACGAGCATTTGGCCGACTTTACTTGGTCCTTTTTTGTTCACGACCAAGCCTTGAAAAGGTGCCCGAACTGACCAGATGACCACTGGAGGGAATTAGGGATGACCTCCCCTTACTTCCCCAGTGGTCACCAACCCCCTCCCACCCCAAAAAAAAATTTAAAAACATTTTTTTGCCAGCCTCTATGCCAGCCTCAAATGTCATACCCAGCTCCATCACAGCACTATGCAGGTCCCTGGAGCAGTTTTTAGTGGGTACTGCAGTGCACTTCAGACAGGCGGACCCAGGCCCATCCCCCCCACACCTGTTATACTTGTGATGGTAAATGGGAGCCCTCCAAAACCCACCACAAACCCACTGTACCCACATCTAGGTGCCTCCCTTCACCCATAAGGGCTATGGTAGTGGTGTACAGTTGTGGGTAGTGGGTTTTCGGGGGCTCAGTACGCACATTAAGGGAGCTATGTACCTGGGAGTAATTTATGAAGTCCACTGCAGTGCCCCCTAGGGTTCCCGGTTGGTGTCCTGGCATGTGAGGGGGACCAGTGCACTACAAATGCTGGCTCCTCCCATGACCAAATGCCTTGGATTTGGCCGGTTTTGAGATGGCTGCCATTAGTTTTCATTATTGGCGAAAACCAATGGTGGCCATCTCTAAGGGCAGGCCAAATGTTGAGATTTGGCCGGCCCCAACCGTATTATCGAAATGAAAGATGGCCGCCCATCTTGTTTCGATAATACGGTCGAGTACTCTGCTTTACGGGGTCGTCATTAGAGATAGGCGCCCTTATAGATGGGCTCCCCCATTCGATTATGCCCCTCTGTGTTGACTACAGTTTTGGATAACCTTAGATTGTGGTTAGGCCAAGTGATAGATTTCTTGGTGGTGTAGTTTGAACTTAGTGCCGCCTTTTGACACAGTTGATAATGACTTTTTGTTGAATTATGTTGCATTGGTTAGGCATTGGAGGAACAGTCTCTGTGCACGGTTTTCATTCCTTTGTGGAAGGACCCAAGCAGTATTAATGGACGATAGTATTCACATGCTTACCTGGTTTTGTGTGGGATGCCCAAGGGGCGTCGTTGTCTCCCTTATTTTTTATTCAGTTTTTAGTGCTAGTGGCAGATATATTTGACATTGATGCTAAGTATTTTATTTTTGCTGATGATAGTCAGTTCCTTGTCCCTTTGGGTAAAAGTTTGTTGACAGGGATGCAGCAAAAGTGTTTGGAATTGGTGGATAACTGGATGTTCTTGAATAGATTGCATCTGAACCTGCAGAAAATGGAAATGGTATAGGTATGCAAAGCATCCGCGAAATGGGAATGTCTACTTATTTTGTGGCAAAAGGCACAATTGATAGTTTAGGATAAGGTGAGAAATGAGCTTGGTGGTTATTTGATGTTACAGTTCAAATCTCTGGGGTTGTTGTTTATCATCTACAACTGCTGAAGAGAATTATGGCTTTTTTTTGAAGAACAAATATTTTGCTAAATTGTATTGTGCAATTCAGTGGTTCCCAAACCTAGCCTTGGAGTCACCCCAGTCAGTGAGTCAGATTTTCAGGATATCCGCAATGAATATTCATGAGAGAGATTTGCATTCACTGCCTCCACTGCATGCAAATCTCTCATGAATATTAATTGTGGATATCCTGAAAACCTGACTGGCTGGGGTGTCTCCTGGACCAGGTTTGGGAACCACAGATGTAATTAATACCTGCCTCAAGTATTGTAATATACTTTATTTGGGATTAACCAAGAGAGAGTTTGCACCATCTTCAATTAATATAGGACACAGCTGCAGGGGTTTTATGCCATATTTCTCCCATTTTTAGCCAAATAAATTGGTTTCCTTTGAGAGGGTTCATTTTAAACCTCTGATCCTAGCTTTTAAAGTATTACATGATTTGGGCCAGTGATACATATTGGTCAAATTATGTTGGTACTCCCCAGGAAGGCATTCTTGTTCAGTGTTTATCCTCTGGTTGAGGATTGCAATCTGTTGCTATGTGGACTACCACATTTTCTGTTGGGTTGGTCATGGTGTTGAACAAACTACCATAATGATGTGCCAGGGCTTGGATTGGGGGAGGGGGTGCTAGGAAAAAGTTGAGGAACAGTAGGGATGGAGGTGGTGGTATGGGAGATATTGATTGTTCCTATCAAATTGTTTAGGATATGCAGAATGTTTTAATGGGATAGGATGGATAATTTCTGTAATTTATGGATGATGTTTTGTCACCTGTCCTGGGACTTCTGTTTGGATGGGATAAATAAGAAAGCAAATAAATGTTTGATAGAAATGTAAAAAGAATTAGTAAATCATTGTTTGTTAGAAAAAAGAGGTTGCTATGGGTTTTGAAAGAAGTAGCCAAAAAGGTAAGGGTGAAAAAGGTTAGCATTAAACTATAAGAGATTGCAGAAAGAGGAAGACAGGCAACAATATCTGGAAAAGTAGTCAGGAAAGTGAAGATGCAAATGGAAGAGAAAGTAAATACAGTAGAGCAGGGATTAGTGACGGAAGGGAATGGAAAATTCAAAGGTGAAGGGGAGGAATATGTAGAAGATGATGAGGAAAAAGCAAAGTTCCTTAAATATTTATTCCATGTTCACTGAAGAAAGGCTGGGATTAGGACCACAAATGATGAGCACGGGTAAGAATGAAAATGAAACAGACCTTGAACAATTTTCAGAAGACTCTATCCATGAGGAACTAATGGTTAGTATCCAAGAGTATTGAAGGAACATGTGGAAGTCCTGGTGGACCCAGGTTTGCCCTTGTGGAAAACATTCTAACAAAGCTTGAGTGCAGCAGCTAAAATTTAAAAAGGTTTCAGGGTCATGCATTTGGCTGCAAAATCCCAGGGAAGCTGTACAATATTATGAGGTTCAGTACCTGAAAGTAAAGCAGGATCTGGTGGGGTGGGGGGTGACAATCATATCTGATGATCTTAAGGTGGCCAAACAGGTAGATAAGGCAATGTCAAAAGCAAGAAAAGGAGGACTCGCCAGTAGAAAAAGGAGTTGATCGTGCTTCCAAGTAAGTCTCTGATGAGACCACATTTGAAGTTACTGCATACAGTTCTGGAGACTGCATTTTCCAAAACTATATAAACTAGATGGTATTAGTCTAGAGTCAGAAGCGGAGCCAGGTTGAAGACATGGGGGGAGCGAGAGCGGACTTCCGCCAATGCGCATTTTAAATGCAACATGTTGAGTAAAAAATAGGCGCCGGCGCCAGCACCGGCGGAAGTCCATTTGGGGGAGCGGCTGCTCCCCTGGCACCCCCCCTAGCTATGCCACTGTCTAGAGTGGCATATTTAAGAGCCACTGCTTGTGTTTCTTGCTATGAGATGTTGAGAACAGAGCCTGTATGCTGGTCTGGACCTGAGTATGTACATAAGTTCATAAGTAATGCCATACTGAGAAAAGACCAAAGGTCCATCGAGCCCAGCATCCTTTCCCCGACAGCGGCCAATCCAGGTCAAGGACACCTGGCAAGCTACCCAAACGTACAAACACTTTATACAAGTTATTGGATTTTTCCCAAGTCCATTTTGTAGCGGTCTATGGACTTGTCCTTTAGGAAACTGTCCAACCCCTTTTTAAACTCTGTCTAGCTAACCACCTTCACTAAGTTCTCCGGCAACGAATTCCAGAGTTTAATTACGTGTTGGGTGAAGAAAGTTTTTCTCCTATTTGTTTTAAATATGCTACACTGTAGTTTCATCACATGCCCCCTAGTATTTTTGGAAAGCGTGAACAGACGCTTCACATCCACCTGTTCCACTCCACTCATTATTTTATATACCTCTATCATGTCTCCCCTCAGTCTTCTTTTCTCCAAGCTGAAAAGCCCTAGCCGCCTTAGTCTTTCTTCATGGGGAAGTTGTCCCATCCCCGCTATCATTTTTGTCGCCCTTCGCTGCACCTTTTCCAATTCCACTATATCTTTCTTGAGATGCGGCGACCAGAATTGAATACAATACTGAAGGTGCAGTCGCACCATGGAGCGATACAACGGCATTATAACATCCTCACATCTGTTCTCCATACCTTTCCTAATAATACCCAACATTCTATTCGCTTTCCTAGCCGCAGCAGCACACTGAGCAGAAGGTATGAGGCAGTGGTAGGTTTCTTAGTCAAAGTTATGGGTGTGTGTAGTACTAGGTACCTCTTGGAGGTGAAAATAATGACTTCTAAAGTTTGTTTCTTCCTAAGTTTGATTTGTGCGAGCTAGTAATATCTTCTGTCTTTCCCAGCAGCTCTCTGAGGGTGCCTGTTCTCGTGCAATGCTCACTCATAGGTTCAGGCAGACACAAAAATGAGGAAGATGGCCAAAAAGTAATAACTTCTGTCAATTTGTTCTCTATGGGGTCTGTATTTTGTTGCAAAATAGTAGTGTACAACTGTGACTGGGGATATAATGGAGCAGTCATTTGCCTTGCAGTCTGTTGATGGGAATTTGATTTTTTTTTTATTTGTCTGAAAACAATCTGCTGAAGTGCCCTTTTAAATTATTTCAGCCAGTACTGTAACAGTACTGGTATTTTTTTTTCCTGTTTATTTTTCTTCGTATGGGTCTTTCATTATTTTCTCTGTTGGAAGCCTAATACAACATGATTTTTAGAACCTTTAGCTGCCCCGACTTTAAACATCTTTTGGTGGTTGTTGAGACCATTTAAGGTTTAATAAAACAGATGTTGATTATATTTTATTAGCTACAGAGGCTGTTGGGGCGAACCCATTATTTCAGAGGACAGAAATGTTTCCTGTCCTTGGGGCCATGTTAACACATCAATCGTGTTTAGACTCCTCAAGGAAATAGTTTTCCACAGCACCATTTCATTCCAGCCAGTATTATATCTAGCTTTTTCTACTAACAAGCAGAATTGAGTCAGACAGACAAGTGGGTGACATTACACATCGCCAGATGGAGCAGCTCTTCCAGACCTCTGAACTGAGGCCACGATGCTCAAAGCTTACTATACTGGTTGTAGCCAGTCTAGTACACACGTTATTCAGCATCTAATGTACAAAGGGGTCCTGCTTCGCTTTTATCGTTTGCAGTAACAGCCAGCAACAGTCCTATGCAAATGTATTACAGCAAGCTCATTATAATTAAAATGAGCATTCCATGTGATGCATAGAAAGGAGCGCCTACCCCTTGATGTTCAAAAATTTACAGCAGGTCTGGAGCTGTCATTGCATGAGGGCAATTTCTTCGTGGAGCAGTCTGCTTGTATTTTTCAATAGTATCTGCATGTGTTCGTGAAATGTGCCATTTGCTTGTATTATATGTGTGTGTGTCTCACACGTAACAGTGGTATTTAAAAAGTTGTTGTGGGGGAAAAAAAAGGAAACTTCATATGATGTCACCTGATGCACGCCTATGATGTGGTTGTCGCTTTTTTTTTTTTTCCTGGGCATGGGTAGAACATTGATGTTTACCGCACTTTCCCTACCAAGCCTCTTGCATAATTTCCATGCATTTCATTTGCATGCGATTTCCTTTGAGCATCGATCACTGTTTCAAAATCAGTAATTTCAACCGCGGATATAGACACACTCAGTATTTAACAGTGACTTTTGAGCAGCGGGGCTTAAGTTTATAATTCTAAGCATTTGTAGTCCCTCCTACATGCAGTGGTCTCCTCAGTTTTGGTTTTCCACTATGCTGAACAGATTAAAAAAAAACCCAAAGTTTATTTATTTATTTATTTATTTGTTGCATTTGTATCCCACATTTTCCCACCTATTTGCAGGCTCAATGTGGTTTGCATAGTACCGTGATGGCGATAGCCAGTTCTGGTATGAGAAATACAGAGTGGTATTGCATTAGAGTTCATGAGTGACAGAGTAAATTAGGTAATCAAGCAGAAGAGTTGAGTTTTGTCCAGTTCTAGTATAGGTTTTGTTGTGTTGCATGGTTCTGGTGTTTAAGTTGGATCGTTATGGTATGCCTTTTTGAACAAGTTGGTCTTTAATTCTCCCATGTAGGAGCGATTTGGAATCTGTGTGGTGGTCTCACATTGCTTTTCATTGCCTTATTTCTAAAAAAAAAAAAAAAAAAGTTGCGTTATATTCAAAAAAAAAATTTTTTTTTAATTTATTGAAAATGTCTAAGTCGGAGTTCTGTCCCTGTCAGCAGTGTGGGAGTAAGATGCAGAAATTTGACATCCACTACATGAAGGTAATTTTATAAAAAAGAATAAATCTCTTCACTCTCATTCTACAACTTGTATTACCAATCTTATATATATAATGTATTCAACAAATAATAGAGTTTAATTAGGTTGAAAACATAAGTTGCAGGAATGGTTCTCTATTTCTTGGTGACCTCAGAGGTGCCTCTTTCTGTGAAATCACATTAGTAAGATAATTGGCAGCAGTTTCCCATAAGTATATGGTTAGCTGGCGCTAGAGACGGCTTTGGGGGACAGCCCGTGGAGGCGAAACATGCAAGTAGGACACAGTGCCCCCAGTTCGATAATATTTTAGATGAGTATTCCATAATTCTATCACTTTCAGTTTGAATAAGGATTATATATAAGTTGATTCAATTGGGTGAACCTATAAGGAGGTGTGTGCCAATTATCTTGCTAATGTGATTTCACAGGCAAGAGGCGCCACTGAGGTCACCAAGAAATAGATAACCATTCCTGCAACTTATGTTTTCAACCTAATTACACTCTATTATTTGTTGAATACAGTATATGTATATAAGATTGGTAATACAAGTTGTAGAGTGGGAGTGAAGAGATTTATTCTTGTTTGGAGTCTCCCACAGTGGCGTAGCCAAGGGTGGGCTTGGGTGGGCCCAGGCCCACCAGTAGCAGCACACCTATGATGTGGCCAGCAGAGATTTCCAAGCTGAAAACTCCCAAAAACTGTCCCTCCTGTATACCTTATAAATAGCAGATCTTCGCCTGCAGGAAGCAGTGACTGATACATACTGCTTACACCGGCCCCACAGCCTTCCCTCTCACGTATTCCCGCTTACGCAGAAACAGGAAGCTGCGTCAGTGGGAAGGATGTGGGGCCTACATGAGTAGTGTGTATTAGTTGCTCCTCACTGAAAATCTGAAATTTAAAAAGTGTGCAGGAGAGGAGGGATATTTGAGAGATCATATGCCGTGCAGGCGAGAGGAGAGACCAAATCACCTATGGGATGGGGTGGGGTTCTTCTGCCCACCCATCTTGGGCCCAGGCCCACCCAAAATTGGGTGTCTGGCTACGCCCCTGGTCTCCCACACAATTTAATTGAATATCGGGTGTCATTTGTGGGTAATTTTATAAAGGCATTTTCTTGCATACTTTTTAAAAAATTTAATTTAATTTTTTTGTATTTACATTAATTAATCAGGTATACAACAATCCATAAACCTGAAAGGAAACAGAAAAACAGAACTCTTTAAAAAAGAGAGAAATAATTAAAAGAAACAAAGAAAGCTGTTATTTATTCCACAATACTTAAGGGTCAAATAAGAAAAATGTACAGAAGAAAAAGAGAAAGGAAACCTCTTCACAAGAAAGCAGCTTAAGCAAACAGACTCCTGAAGCTGGTTTGCATTAACCGGGAGGCAGGCCACTCAATCCCACTACTACACCAGTTCCTTCTCTGACCACTATAAAATCATCCAATTGTTTGGGTTCAAAGAAAAGGAAATTCTTGGACTGAAAAGAAATACATTTAACAGGAAATTTTGAAATAAACGTGGCTCCCAAGGAGAATCGCTGGGTGGCTGGAGGGGGCGCAGGGGAGAAGAGAATCGCTGGGTGGCTGGAGGGGGGCAGGGGAGAGGGGAGAATCACTGGGTGGCTTGAGAGGGGGCAGGCGAGAGAGGAGAATCGCTGTGCGGCGCAGGCAAACGAAGGCAGTGGTGGGAGGTAGACGTCAGGCAAGCAGGCTTCTACTGCGGGAGAGTGACATCAGGCGATGGTTACGAACGCAGTGAGACACATTGGAACGTTGCAGGAGCAAATTATTATATTAGATGTATATAACATGTCTTTTAGTAAAGATCCTATGCTCTTAGGCTGTTTGCTATCTGGAAAAGAGCTCTGTGTGGTATAGTATATGCATCCGGCTTTCAGAAGGTTTCTCGTTCAGCCTTTCTTCACTGCTCCAGTCTGAGCTAGAGGCTATACCAGTTGACACAGATGAATATGGAATCGAACTTCACAGCTTATGATATCAATCTTCACTACCTATGATATATTTGACATGTCTGAAATTCTCAGCTTCTTCTGCTCCTGCCAAATGTTTTGCATGTTCGTGGGCAGCCAGCCTCTGTGAAGATGTTCATACAAAGATGGCAGGTATTGTATAAACTGGAGACTCCCTCTGGAGATAAGTAAGGATACCGTGAATACTATTAAGGGCTACCATTCTACTTTGCAACACCTCTCTGCTGTACCACCAATGTCTTCATCAGCACATCTCAATAAAAGTTACTACTTTGTATAAAAGTTTTCATTCCTTTTACTAAGCTGCCTCAACAAATTCAGGGCCCTGTTTACTAAGGTTCGCAAGCGTTTTTAGTTTGTGCTAACTGTGTAGACACTCGTAGAAATATTATGGGCATCTACATGGTTAGCATGTGCTAATGCTTAGCATGTGCTAAAAATGCTAACTGTAAGGTCTCCACCACCGGGAGACTCTTGGAAAAGTCTCCTGCACCGGGAGACTCTTAAGTCCCTTGGCCCTTTAGCTGAGCTGTGTTCTGTAATCCACTGCTAAAGAGCACACGGCAATCCACAAGGTCGGATCATTATACTTTATTGTAATCCCTTTGTGTCAACTGCTCCTCCAAAGGTAGTTCCCACCACAGCATTTCTCAAGAAGCATAGCAGTTCAACAGCATAGTATTCAAAACAAAACAACCTCCACCCCCCCCCCCCAAAAGGTTCCAAAATTTCAGCAGTTCATATAAAGCCGTTATGCAAAGCAATTCTTCAAACAGAGTAGCTCAAAAAGGGCTCAAATTCCCAGCAGTTCATGTATAGCAGGTATGCCAAGTAATTCTCCAAACACGGTAGCTCCAGAAAGGGTTCAAACCCTCCCCATCAGTTAATGTCAGCAATTAGGCAAAACAATTCCCCCAAACACAGCAGTTCAGAAAGGGTTCAAACTCCCAGCAGTTCATGTATAGCAGTTATGCCCAAAATCAACACTCCTCCTCTCTCCCTTTCAAAAGAAATCAACCTAGGGAGAGTGGCAAGGGTCCCTCCCCAACTAGGCCAGCATTATACCCTGACCACCACCCGCATGACCCTTCCATGGTATACCTGTTCTCTCAGCTCCCCCCCTGGGATAGCCACCTTTTCCATTCTACCAGGCTCTCCTCCCGAGCAGCCCTCTCCTGTTTCATTTCCTTTCCTTCCAGTTTAGTCAGAGCAGCAATCTCCATCGGCTCCTCTTGCTCTAGTTCCTCCCCCTTTCTTCACCTTGCCAGTCCATAGGTTCATCTCCACACCCATTGCTCAGCTGCTCTCCATTTGCTTGATTGGGCAGGTTCAGAACTCTTTCCCTCATCCTGGCTTTCTGGGACAGGTTTTTCCAACTCCCTTCTCTTGCCCTTCTCCTGACCTCCTCTGGGGGCTGTTGGATATTGAAGTCCCTGTTTCTACCATGGGACCTACTCAGGGGCTGCTGGGAATTGTAGTCTTTTCTCCAACCCCCCAGGGGAAAAGACTCCTTCCTTTCTCTACCCAGTCTCCCTCCCTCTCGAGCCTCCTTGTTCCTCCATGTACCTTCATTCTCCCTCTCACCCTCATATTCCTCACATAACGCGCTTCTAGCGCGACTTAGTAAACAGGGCCCTCAGTTTCCTACTCTCAATAAGCCTCAAAAGCAAGAAAAAGGACCACGCAAAGCAGGCCAAATCTATGCAACTGAAATAACCTTCTATATTTTTACTGCCCTCTTCCATTGTTGCCAGGTGGGCGTTTTAACCGCCCAATTGGGCGGGTTTTTGCCAGCGGCGGGGGGAAAATTCCGCTGGCTGCGGGATGCGGTTTTTTGGGCAGTTTTCCCGTCGCCACTGTGCAAGTTCGGCGTTTTTTTCCGGGGCTTCTATTGGTCCAATTCAGTCCAATAGAAGCTTTTCCGGGGCTTCTATTGGTCCAAATTGGACCAATAGAAGCCTTTCAGGGGAGGGGTTGACGTCAGGGATGACGTAGGGGGCGGGGCTAGTGACATGGGAGGCGGGGGTTAGGTGATGCGGGGGGGGGCAGGGTTAGTGATGCGGGGGCGGGGTTCGGTGACGCGGGAGACGGGGATTGGCTACGGGCGGTTTTTGGGCGGGTTTACGGCTCGTTTTAGGCTGGGAAAATTTTTTTACAGCTGGCCACCCTGCTCTTCATTCACTGCCAGTGCCCCTCTGGATTATTCAAAAGGGGGTTTTGTACATTTCTTTCTTCAGCAGTGGGATCCATTAACCTCAGGTTCCTGGGTTCACATCATTGTAAGATGGGCTATCAACTCAGTTTTCACACAGCCATATTGACCTCTACAGTGGTGTCACTTATTTCAACCCTGCTTCAGTACAATGCAATAGAGTTAGCTGCACTCAAGAAGACATAGGGTTATTTCCAGTGTTAGATTTTAGAGATATCAACCTCTTCCAATGAAATGTTCAAGATGAGCACTCTTCCCTTTGTATTTGAAGAGGGGAAACTGGCTATGCACACTGGATCTCTAAGATACTTATATATATATCCTGATCCATCATGTTGCAGGAAAACCTCCAGTTCCTTCTGCATATGGACCATTATCAGAAGAACATCCTTCCTTTTGGCCTCTCATCAGCCCGTAGAATTTTCAACAAATGCATGGGCAGGATCACCTAGTCTTTCTATATCTTGATGACTGGCTTCTGGCAGCTTCCTTGGAGAACCTAATTCTAACCCTCAGAACCCTGAAACAGTTTACCTGCTTCAGGGCCTACATTTCATCATCTAGTTCAAGAAGTCAACACTTCAGCCATCAAATAAGATTTCTTTCATAGAAGCCATTCTAGATACAATTCAAGAAAAAGCTTTTCTGCCACCAGACAGAATGGAAACCCTAATGTTTTGTGTCTAGAATGTTCAGTACTCTATCACCATTACAAATAAGGCCTTCTTAAAGATGTTGGGCCACATGGCTGCTGCCATAGCTGTGATGCCCTATGTACTGAAAATACAAAAGTCTCAATTAGATCTCAAATTCCAATGGAACCCAGCCTTTATATATCATATAACATCTTGTCAGTTTCACTACTAATTATGCTGCAGTAGTGCATATCCAAAAGCATTTTGATCAGAGGCTTCTAGTTAGCAATACTGGCGTATCACTCAGTTCTAACCATAGATGTCTCCCATGTCTAGTGGGAGCCCAAAAGGCTCTCACCTTACTCAAAAGACCTGACTACAGTCCAAAAGATTGCTCCATATGAATCATTTGGAACTCTGAGTGATATTCCCTTTTCTCCAAAGACTTGTAGCTGTTCCTCTGTGTAGGTTTCATATATGTCCATTGAAGATCACACTTCAGATCTCTAATCCTAAAATCACAGAAATAGAGAAGCATTTAATTTCCTGGTTGCTGCAAGAAACCCATCAATCAGGCATACCTGCACCTTTAAGTGGAAATGGTTCTCCATTTGGTGTTTCTGTACTGGCGATTAGATCATCCTTTTTTAACACTTTGGTAGATGCTACCTATCATACAACTAGCATAATATTTGAATCAACCAAATGCCCCTCTCTTCCACTAATACTGTATTAGCACATCCTCTCTTACACACACATACTATTGGGAATCATGTGATACACAAGAAGCATGCAGCAGCACATCGAGTAGCTCATGCAACCACTCATTTCTTCAGCAGTTAAAATATAGTTGTGCTTGAAAAAGAGCAGTAATGTTCAGAGAGTCTCCCATAGGATTGATTTCTATGATGTGGTAAAAAAAAAACTGCTGAAAATGCAGATGGAATGTCCAGTCTCCTTGGAAAGCAAGTGTCAAAGAATGAAAATTTGGTAGAACTTCTGATGTCAACCACAATTACTGATGTGGTAAAGGCAGCTATGAATAATTGGATTTCAAAAATCATATGTGCATTGTAAAGGAAAGAGGAAAACCCTTATATAGCAGAAGGTTGTAACACTGGGAAGAAAAAGAAAGGGTAACATTAGAAAAGACTGTATTTCCCTACTTTCCTAGGAGGGCCACAACATCAGTATAGTTTTCCTGCTTACTTCAGGGGAGGATGGGCAAACACTAAGGAAGTCATACGAGCAGTGGGTTGAGGTGGATCAATCCATCATTAGTACCACTTCAACATGGGGCCACTGCCTTCGCATGCCCACCCTAATCTATAATCTGTGGGTCCAAAGAATTCCCTTAGGAAATCATGGAGTAGAAGGGGCCCCTTAGAGGGGAGAGGATTGAGCTTCTACTCAGCAGCCTAACAGTCATACACAAGTGCAGCTATTATAAGAGCCTTGGAGATGGAAGTGGAGACAGAGCAGCAAGAGGAGGAGGATGCTCCAAATACATTGACTCAGTGGAACTGGAGGTACTGGAAGAAACAGTTCCTACGGAATCCTGCTTGAAAGAAGTGAAAGAGGAGCCCGTGGAGATAATTGCAACATTTTAGTTAAAGAATCCACAGAAGGAACAAGTATGAGACAAAGTTTCTCTTAATAGAAGTTGGCAAAACAAAGGAGGAGGAAAGTCCCTCATGCAATGTGAGCACAGGAGAAAAAAGTGAGGAGAACCCAAGGAGGATATACAAAAGAATTTTAATTCTGACAAGCATAAAAACGACCCGACGCGGCCGTGTTTTGGCGCTAAGGCCTGCCACATAGGGTCAATATATCTCTTATACTCTTAGCGATAGGATTGTATAAGAGAAAATGACAAGGTCCTCACTGTAAGAATGTTGTATAGTCTACAAAACAAATCTTTGTAGGATCGCCGGACCACCGGCAATCATGAGTGTCATGCAACAAACAAAATGAAGTTGGCTACACCAGCACTGGTTATGTGGCTGCCAACGTGATTGGTAGCCTCGGAGGCAGGAGAATAAGATTGCCTTCTATGATAGTCTTATATGCTATAAGGCTTGAAGACGGCAGGATGGAGTTGCAAAATCTGTCTGTTTAAAGACATTAACTCTGTTTGGCTCTAAGCAGGTGGATAGTGGTATAGAGTTCTGCTATTGCTATCACGGGAGGTGGCCAAACACATTAATAGCGATTACTGTTAATGTGAGATATAACAGATGCTGAAGATCACATTTTAATTGTAAAGATTTTATGGAGTACAGACTATTAGCTGTGAAAAAAAGGGGAGAAACTGTCAGAATCTTTTTCAAGAGACTTGAATCAGCTGAGGAAACTCAAACAGGGTTTGTAGTTCTTACAAAGCCTATAAGGTTGGTAATTCCTACAACAACTGTAGAAAGGACCAGAATGTGAAGAGTTCCATTGAACATTGAGGAGATAATTTTATTAAGCTATTTTCCTGCATATATGATAATATGCATGCTTAAAATGGTTCTTATAAAATTGTACCAAGGCATAAAGGTATGCACCATGGCATACATGTGCATACTTTCCTATAAAGCATTGGCAAGGGTGTGGTCTGGGTGTAGTTATGAAGTGTGCATATAGATTAAAAACTGCCTTAATTTATGCACGTTTCAATAATCGAGTGGACATTTACACCTGCTCATGAGCAGGCATACTGTCCATTCCTGCAATGTAACTGTAGTCTCTGCAGGATTTACTGTGTTTTATAAAGACAGAAAGGCACCTTTCAGCCTACTTAACAAGTGCCTTGTTATATAATTACCCTCTGAAGTCCATTCTCAATTATTGAAAGATTTATACCATGAAATTATTGTCCTGTTTATGTAGGAAGTTACTCCTTCAAAAAGAAATTAATGTTACCAAAAGGTAAAGTCTTCACAGTATCAACTCTTAAAATTGAAACAGTGCTGATCGAGGTGGTACAGTTGTGGTACAGTTGTCGTACAGTAGTGGAGACAAATGCAAGAATCAGGTGGTGGGGGAACTTGAAAACTCTTAGTAAGAAATCAAGTTCCTGTAATGCTCGAATACTGCTTACAGACAAACAAGATGCTTTAGAGCAGTCCTTCTCAAGTCAGTCCTCAGGGAACACCCAGCCGGTGAGGTTTTCAGGATACCCGCAAGGAATATGCATATGAGAGGTTTGCATACCAAGGAGGCAGTGCATGTAAATCTGTCTTATGCATATTCCTTGTTAATTACATACACAGGGTTATTATTTTACTACAATGATTAAAGTATTAAAATCTAAATCTAATAATCATTGACCATCTTTTTTCACCATATCAAAACCAATTTTAATTCACAATACTTTGAACACTTTTTTTTTTTAATTTAAATTGTAGCCTGATCCAAACTACAGCTGGAAATAATCACGCCCTATACAAAATATGAATCATGGAGCACAAGCTGCATATGTTAGCTCAAATCAAACATTCTTATTAATATGCTTTCAAATCAAGATTCTTCTCAGACGCAAACACTTATTAAGCGTTTCTGCTGAAAACGGGCCATCACAGTCACACGATTGGTGATCTGGACATTCATCTTAACTTGTAAGCCATATTGAGCTTAGCTCAATGATTCTTGCTATAGCAGGAACTCTCAATATTTTTTAAAGTGGCAGAAAACTCCCTTTGCAGAGTTATGATCAGTGCTTAAAACAATCCAAGGTGGTCTGCCTTAGGCTCTACAGACTGCGTGTTTTTCCAAATATGCGTCATCAGGAGACTAAACCACTATCCTGGTAACTTCAACCTGGACCCATCCCAGTTTGGATATTCGACCAGTGAGGCCGCCAGAAAGCGACTAGTGTTCCCTTTTATCTTTAGATCCAAGCTCACAATGCACAACCAAGTATTATAAAATAGTGTTTATTTATTTACAATAACAGCAAAGATAATGTGCAAAGAAGGCAAGAATAAAGACAGTGAAAGTCTCATAATAGAAACAGTTCAGAGTAAGCACAAATTACCCTAGATGGATTTCTAATTCCATCAATCTAAACCCACATCACTACACAAGAGACTACATGACAACTATACTGCCTGATGCAGATGTCCAGCAGGTGGCAGAGTGTTCCTCAGATGGTCAGTCAGATGCAACGCAGGTCTGTTCCTTGGATGGAATGTCAAAATCAACTTTAGCATCAGATGAGCACCTTTTTTATGCAGAAATCACAGGCTGCAGCTGTGCTAATGATGTGCATTTTGGCTTGGAGGTGATTCACACATAACTTTGTTTACCCCCAAATATTGTGGCTTCAAGAGACACATGTTTGTCTCACTGGCACCACATTGAAGGAGTCACCTTGACAAGGAGCCGGGGTTTCATAAACAATGTGCAATTTTGTCAGCCACAGCGTATATCCAGCTGCATGGGAGATTCCAAGAGACCTTGGCTGGTCTGGCGATGCTGATGACAACATTGTTATTCTAGTAAACTGGTGTCCGTGGCAGCATTCTTGTGTCTGTAAAACAGTTGGCTTTAGCAGTGAAAGATAAAAATTAGAGTCTGTCTTTTAAAGCCAGGTTGCCAGTACTGGGTAGTGCCATATCTTTGTTATATAGGAATGCATATAGGGGTCCTTTTACTAAGGAGCACTGAAAAATGGCCTGCACTGGCATAGACGTGTGTATTGGACACGCGCAGGTCCATTTTTCAGCGCACCTGAAAAAAAGGCCTTTTTTTTTTTTTTGACCGAAAATGGACATGCAGCAAACTAAAAATTGGCATTTGTCCATTTTGGGCCTGAGACCTTTCTGCCACCCATTGACTTACAGGTAAGGTCTCATGCGTTAACCGGGCAGTAATCATCACAGCGCGTAAACTGCTGATTACTGCCCGGTTAGTGCTGTGCGCCGTAAATTTTCCGGCAAGCATACTGGATGCGCGTAAAAAATGAAATCACCACCCAGACCACATGGTAGCCAGGCGGTAGTTCTGAATTGGCGTGCATTGGTTGCACGTGGGCACCTACACGGCTTAGTAAAAGGGCCCCATAGCGCTGTGTAGTGCTTGTTTCGCTCCTACAAAATGGATGTTCTTTTTGTGTGTGTTTTGTTGGGCCTTTGTGTTTGGGGTAGCTGTTTTGTGGTCTGGTTCTGGACCCAACACCCAGTCTTGATCTTAAGCAGACTTGGAACTTGGGCTGTGGCATACATGGGAGTTCAACATATTATTGTCCAAACAAATGGTTGCAGCCTTGCATGGCAACTAATTCAGAATGAAAAGGGATGTATAGAGTGCTGAGTTAGCTTGGAGGTGGGAGTTTGGAAATGATTAGTGACTTGCACTATACTGAAGTTTGAGTATTTTTTTTCTGATTTGCAGCAGCAGAGATTACAGGATCTGTATTGCTCAATTGTCCTATGATTTTTTTTTGTCAGAAGTCTGGTTGGGGGTGAGATTGGTAGTATGGGATGCTTCTATGCTTTGGAAAATGGTGTGCCCCATGGATTCCAAGTGGCATCCCTTCTAGGCAGCCAGTGTTGCACCATAGCTAACTTTTCCCTGGCTTTCCTCCCTATTGCATTCAGAAGCCATATGTGTCATCTCCTATGAGCTGGAAATGAACACATACAGTGTGTGCTGGATTCTGTATAGGTCACCCAAAGTTTAACATGCAGTTTTGGGCACAGATCCCAGATGCATATGTAGCTAACAAGGTGATGATCAGTTATTGGTGTTAATTGGCAGTAATTACTACTACTACTATTTAGCATTTCTATAGCGCTACAAGGCATACGCAGCGCTGCACAAACATAGAAGAAAGACAGTCCCTGCTCAAAGAGCTTACAATCTAATAGACAAAAAATAAATAAAGTAAGCAAATCAATTAATGTGAACGGGAAGGAAGAGAGGAGGGTAGGTGGAGGCAAGTGGTTACAAGTGGTTACGAGTCAAAAGCAATGTTAAAGAGGTGGGCTTTCAGTCTAGATTTAAAGGTGGCCAAGGATGGGGCAAGACGTACGGGCTCAGGAAGTTTATTCCAGGCGTAGGGTGCAGCGAGACAGAAGGCGCGAAGTCTGGAGTTGGCAGTAGTGGAGAAGGGAACAGATAAGAAGGATTTATCCATGGAGTGGAGTGCACGGGAAGGGGTGTAGGGAAGGACGAGTGTGGAGAGATACTGGGGAGCAGCAGAGTGAGTACATTTATAGGTTAGTAGAAGAAGTTTGAACAGGATGCGAAAACGGATAGGGAGCCAGTGAAGGGTCTTGAGGAGAGGGGTAGTATGAGTAAAGCGACCCTGGCGGAAGATGAGACGGGCAGCAGAGTTTTGAACCGACTGGAGAGGGGAGAGGTGACTAAGTGGGAGGCCAGCAAGAAGCAGATTGCAGTAGTCTAAACGAGAGGTGACAAGGGTGTGGATGAGGGTTTTGGTAGAGTGCTCAGAAAGAAAGGGGCGGATTTTACGGATGTTGTAAGAAAGAAATGACAGGTCTTGGCAATCTGCTGGATATGAGCAGAGAAGGAGAGAGAAGAGTCAAAGATGACCCCAAGGTTTCGAGCTGAGGAGACAGGGAGAATGAGAGAGCCATCAACAGAAATAGAAAATGGGGGGGGGGGGGGAGCGGGGAGGTGGGTTTGGGGGGGAAAATGAGAAGCTCGGTTTTGGTCATAGAAGTTTTGCATGGATCTGCCGCGTGCTCAATTTTCATAGTGCGCAGCTCCAAAGGAGATGTGATCATGGGAGGGACATGGGTGGGTTGGTGGCATTCCCAGAATTTAGACACGATGTTATCTATCATTATTTGGACACCAGCATTTATACCAGCTTTTGACAGGCATAAATGCTGGTGCCCAGAGTTATGTGCCGGGCTGATCCACTAAGCTACTATTCTATAAAGGGCGTTCTCTGCAGAGCGCCCTTTACAGAATACTAGCTTAGCGTGGATCATCCTGGTGCCTTACTTTGGGTGCCAATTACTGAATTCCGCCCTATGTGTGTAGCCCCAGCCTCCTCTTTTTAACCCTGCAGGAGATAGGCCCTGGTACATTTGCAGGTATGGAGAAAGCACCAGAATTCTGTTAAGATTAATACTCAGTTCTTTATATGCTCAAGGGGATGGGAACCTCTCATTAGTGAGCCCCCACACACACGCACAGTACAGGCTGTGTGTGTCATACCTTTACTAGTTAGGTCTACTAGGTGAGAAATTTATTCTATTAGGGAGCTTGCCAGCCCCACACAAAATTATGAAATATTTCCCTATAGAAGACTAGTCAAAGCCACCTCTGTTCATTAGGTGGTCATATTTAGCCACTTAAAAAGCAGGTATTCTTGGAGCATGCTTAAGTGGATGGGATTTAGCTAACACAAATTTTCAGCACAGGGCCAGCAGCCTAAATCTAAGAACAAGAGAAGCACTATGCTTTGTCAAAACAATGGCCCATTGAGTCCAAGAATTCAGTAAGCAAGATTTAATGTCACTAACCTATCAAGGGTTTGGCTCTCTTTAAATTGAATAGTTTAGTACCTACTTTGTTGAACATATGTGCCATAGTAGGTCAGACCAAAGATATATTAAGCTAAGCATCCTCTGATAGTGACCAAACCAAGTCACAAGTACCAGGTAAATCCCATGGATCTAACATTTAGTGCTCAGACCCAGAGCTAAGCGATGGTGTTCCCAGGTCTGTCTGGCTAAGAATTTATTTATTTATTACATTGTATCCCACATAGCAGTAGGCTCAATGTGGCTTACAGGTTCCGGAGAGGAGAGTACCAACTCTGGGAATATATATAGAGTGGAAAATAGAGTAACAGTAGGTGCAAGGAAGCTTATAAGGAAGCGATTCAGAAAGGAACGGGTATGCATGAAGGAAATCGTATGCAAATGAGCTGCTCGCTGTTAGCTCATTTGCACATGATTTCCTTCCTAAGGAGAGGAAGCCAGTGCAGAGCAGCCAAGCATTATGCGTGGCTGCTCTGCACATACCAAAGATGGCTTCATACACAATAGCCGTCTATAACCTTAAAAAAACACAAGTCCAGATGAAAATGTCCAAGTGCTTGTCAGGGACATCTTTTTTTTTTTTTTTGAGTATGGGTGAAGGACATCCAAGTGTTAGGTGCCTTAGCTATGCCTCCGTCCCTGCGATGGGCAGTTGAGGACGTCCAAAATGTGGATGTTTCTGTGAGAAGGACGTCCATGTCTTTGCTATGCCTCCAACACCCCCCTTTATTTATTTATTTGGATTTTGGATCATAAATAGCAGCAGTGGGATTTGAACCAGCCACTTCTTGATTGCAAGACCAGTGCTCTAACCACTAGGCCACTCCTCCACTCCACTCCCTTGAAGTTTGGCTGTCCCTGTGGGATGATTTATGAACTTTTCTTTGAACCCAGCCATGTTAACTGCCTTGACCACATCTTCCAACAACAAATACCACAACTTAATTGTCCATTGAGAGAAAAAAAACATTTTTTTCTGATTTCTGCACAGACACAGAATTAA
The DNA here is from genome assembly GCF_901765095.1 of Microcaecilia unicolor. NCBI lineage: Eukaryota > Metazoa > Chordata > Amphibia > Gymnophiona > Siphonopidae > Microcaecilia > Microcaecilia unicolor. The sequence goes on along the minus strand of NC_044033.1, from coordinate 310,395,764 downwards.
TTTAATGCCCAAAGGGTCAATTCTAAAATTGGCACCCCAATGTTGTCTGCTTGGCGCCAATTCTATACCAGCATCTTGGCACCAAGGTTCCATTATGAAATACTAGCATAATGTCAGCATTGACACGTCCATGTTTAGGCACGCCCTTCTTACCCCGTGTCAATGGCAGGCTTAAGTAGGTGAGCCTAAGTGTGCCAAGTGACCTGCATAATTTATAGTAATCTATAAACTAGGCATGTAAGTGGAAGACATGCCCATGTGCTGCCATTGCTCTGACCGTATGTACACCTCCCCCGCCCCCCATTGCAGTTGGTGCTATGGTACTTAGGCACTACCTTCTAGAATAAGGCCTAGTGCACATAGCATCTAACTTTCAGTTAATGGCACCTTTGATATTCATTAGCTGCACGTACCTCTAGGTGCTGGTTTGTAGAATTGCTCCGCAAACTTTCTTCTCTTGTAAGTTTTAAGACTCACAATTCTCAGCCAAGCAAAAATAACAAGTTTTGCTCGTTACCTACTAGCAAAGGCAGCTTCTGCTGTCAGCACAACCCCATAGCCGACTTTTATTCTAGAAAGAAAGGTGCTGGTACTCAGATGCAGGGTTGTTCTTGGGGAAGGGGCAGAAGTCATGGTGACCACTCAGTGCCTCATAGCCCATAGTAACCCCTACCCCATTCAATTGGCTTCGGGCCTCCCCCTTTTCATTCTTCTGTCCACTAGAAGAAAAGATAAGAGAGCAGCACTTCCAGTTGTTCGGCCTATTCTACCACTCATTACATAAGAAAAACACTAGGGAGGGAAGAGGCTGAGAGAGAGGAGGAGACACTGCTGATACTTTTCTCTCTCTCCGTACTTTTCTGATGTTATTCTTTCTCATCTCTTCTCTCCTACTGGTGATTTTTGGATTTAAATCCAGGAAACATTTTTGGACTGATGAAATAGAACAACACAGCATGATAGTGCTAATATAACATTAATTAAAAGTACAGGGTACAGAGTGATTAATAGTAAGGTGATCTGTTGTTCCTTATCATGGCACATAGGCCTGTTCCCCAACTCTTATTACCCAGAACCCTGCCAAAAACAGCCTTGTGGTTTTTGCTTCCAATGCAGTCTCTCTTCTCCTAGACAGCATCCTGCAGAGATTGGGAGGGAGAGACTAGGGCAGATAGTTATGGGTTTTATTCTAACTATTCTTCATTCTAGACAGCAAATTCCCTTCCCTCTTAGTTCCTTAAGGGCTGATGCTGGTGCCATCAAGTACCTGCAGTGGGGGGGGGGGGGGGAACCCCTACCCCTACCCCTACCCCTACCCCTACCCTTTTTCAAGACTAAATTTGAAAATAAATTATGGACTGTAGCAATAATAACCAAAATCCCCAGTTCTAAATTTTGCTTTTTAATCCTCACTATATAGTTTACCCTTTTCTGATCTCCTGTATGCCAGGGATAGCCTTAAAAGCTGCTTCATTACTTTCCTTTTGTGAAGGTCTATTGTCTACATCCCTGCAGCTTTGAAAAGCTTTTCACAAAGCACTGACAAAGCTTAACACTCACACCATTCAAAAATATTTAGAAAAATTCCCAGAGAGAGCAAGTAAGAAAATATCTAGAACAAGAAAAGTTTGCCAAGTACTCAGCCTTTCAAAAATGCAGCCAATGTTGTATCTGGCAAGATGTCGGTGAATTGTCAGTCAAAAGGTAGCGCCTAGAGTTACAGTTGGATCTGTTTTTTTTTTTTCGTTTCTGATTTGGGTATTGGTTAGGTAGGTGAATGTAGTTTCTAGTTTCATCTCTGATTATCAGACTATTTTTTTTAACTGGGAAATCTTAGTGGGTTTATTTAATTTATTTAATTATCTACAAAAATATTTTTCCTCTTCAAAGCCTATGTGCCATATACCATAAGAATATACTTTTATTAAACTTATGTAGGAAAAACACATTGGAGATATTGAAGTGGCTATTGGATTGTGCCATTTTTACTTTCTCAATCACTGGTAAGAAAAACATCTCGTTTAGCTAATATGCTTCATATATGGTTTTCAAATTTTATGAAACTCATCACAGCTTAAATTTCTAGTGTCCCAATACATCCTATATAATAATTCTCACCTCCAACGTTCTGTCTTGCTGCCTGGGACCGTGGCTCCTTCCGAGTTGGTCTGCTAGGCTCCGTAGATCAGGCTGACATCACCGTAGCCATTATGATGTCAACTTCAGAACCTGGGGGGAAAAAAACCATGCCTCACAGCTGATCCATGTCCAGAGGAGGGTCGCTGGATATGGGTGGCTGGAGGGGGGGGGCAGGGGAGAGAGGAGGGTCGCTGGGCATGGGTGGCTGGAGCGGGGTCAGGGAAGAGAGGAGGGTCACTGGACATGGGTGGCTGCAGGGGGGGCAGGGGGTCTCTGGGCATGGGTGGCTGGAGGGGGGCAGGGGAGAGAGGAGGGTCGCTGGACATGGGTGGCAGGAGGGGGGCAGGTGAGAGAGGAGGTTCGCTGGACATGGGTGGCTGCAGTGGGCGCAGGGGGAGAGGAGGGTTGCTGGACATGGGTGGCTGCAGGGGAGCTGAAGAAAACCATGCTAGCGCCCGTTTCATTTGTGTCAGAAACGGGCCTTTTTTATTAGAGGCACTGATGGTCTCTTCCAAGCCTTAAGCAACTTATGTCATTTTTCTATAGGAAATAAAGGGTGGGAAAGCCCTTGTTCCTAAACAATATGCAAAATGGTGACATAGCTCACATTCACAGTGGCTAGTGAGTATATCAGCTTTTCTATCAATGAATACTTAGAATCGAACGCCAAGGTATGAGTCCCATAGACGCCAAGGTATGAGTCCCATAGGTCCAATGCAGGAATGGAGGACATAAAAGTACTCCCTTCTCTTAAAGGTAATTTTATAACTTCCTGCATTTGTGGAAAAATATGCATATACCATCCCTTTAACAATTACCCTAGAATAACTATGTACATTCATTTGCATCTGCTGTTTGGTGAGTGTAATTTTTTTGAGCTAACCTTAACCCTGCTGTATTAGGAACTCCTCAAACTGTGAGTAACCATATGCGTATAGAGGCTGTACCTGTGTAAATTTACCGGCACAGAGAGCACTGGTTTACCCACAGAAATGTCTTTGAAAAATATCCTCCCTAAATCCAACTCAAAACTTCACTAAAAACCCAGGGCTGTGGAATCGGAGTTAGTCATGGAGTTGGAGTCTGAAGCAATTTTGGTTGAAGTCAAAAATGTATTGACCCTGACTCTAGCTTCAAAATAGAGCAGTCGGAGTCTAAGGGTTTTCTGTACCGACTCCGAAGCCCTACTAAAATCACTAGGAGTCACTTAATCTGGAAGATGGATCAAGCCAGGAGTGTCAGACACAGGCCCTTGGAAATGCAGGAACTATGGATTAGTCAGATTGAAAGGTCTTTGTGCTCTTTGAGAACCAAGCCAGCTGGTTATGTGCTGCCATCTACTACGTTATGATGATGATAGCTAAAATGTTGGTGAAAGAATCAACTATTGTTATTGCTAATATGACCTTTATGCCAAGAGGGGTGGGATGGGTGGTCTGGGCCCTCTTGTGTCACTGGTGGCTGCTTTTGCTTCAGGACCCTGAGCCCTCCTGCTGGATTAGGCAATTGATGTATATTCTAGAACAATGCTGAATTGCAAATTGAGATATCAGATGTCAAAGGGCCTCCCCCCCCCCCACCCCACCCCATACCTTTGCTTCTTGTATTTGGAGCATGCTTACTTCAAGTGCAACCCTGGCAACTTGTTTCATTGGGGTATCATCTTCCTTCTGCACTATTCAGGGAGTTACCAGTCTTAATGGGTCATAAGTACATAAGTAATGCCACACTGAGAAAAGACCAAGGGTCCATCGAGCCCAGCATCCTGTCCACGACAGCGGCCAATCCAGGCCAAGGGCACCTGGCAAGCTTCCCAAACGTACAAACATTCTATACATGTTATTCCTGGAATTGTGGATTTATTATTTATTATTTGACTCCTATTATCTATGATGTTTGTCTGATGATATAGTAACAGTATTTTTATTAATTTAATTAACATTTAATGTTTTAATTTTTCCAACACTTAAGTTAGTGGATTATATTTAATTTATTAACTAATCTAATATATGGTGTGTTTTTATATTTGTTATATATTTTGTCTGATTTTAATTTAATTATTATATATATGTTGTTTTATAGACCCCTGATGAAGGCTTTTTTAAAAGCCGAAACACGGACCGTGTAGGGTCCTAATAAATTTTTTTCTGGAGCATCTCACCCTGGTGTCTCAGATTGATCTCTTGAAGTTGTGTTTTCCACTTCCTTTTGCTGTTGAATTTTTGTGGAAACTGCGAACCCCATTTGTTTCTGCGGGTGCTGGGATGATCACAGTTGAGTTTATTTATGAAAATCTCAGAAGAGGGGAGCCAAGGGACCTAAAAGCTAATTGATGGGGAAGAGGAGACCCAAAGCTTCAAGTTAAATTAGGATATCTAATACCCTTGCACCAGTCCTGCCAGGGAGTATTAGTGGACAGCCATGGCTGTATTTAAAGGAGTACCAGAAAAGTCACTAGGTCTAATGACTAGATACTGCATTTTATGTTTAAACAAACAAACAAAGCCCGTTTTGTGAAAAATTAAACGGGCCCTAGGAAGGCTGTTGTGTAAGCGATTTCTCCTCTCCCCTGCCCTCCCCTCCATGCCCAGCGATTCTCCCATCCTATCCAATCCATGTCCAGCGATTCTCCTCAGCCCTGCCCTCCTATCCATGTTCCGCAATTCTCCCATCCCATCCATGTCCAGCGATTCTCCTCTGCCTTGCCCTGCCCTCCCATCCCATCCATGTCCAGAGATTCTCCCCTCCATGGCCAGTGACTCTCCCCTCGCATCCATGTCCAGCGATTCTCCCCTCCTTTCCCCTGCCCTCTTCTCCTTCCTGCCGCCCTGCCTTTAAGCCATTCATGTTACCTCAGGTTGCAGCAGCGGCAGGCTCGGCTCGCGTCGCCTCCAGCCTTCCCTCGCCTTCCCTCTCAGTGTCCCACCATCCTCTGACATCATTTCGTCTTTCCGCGAGGGCGGGACACTGAGAGGGAAGGGAACGCTGGAGGCGAGCTGACGTCAGCTCATTTGCATGCTGTTACGAATCCAGCCATCCAGGGAAGCAGAGTGACCAATTATTATATAGATATGTTTTATTGAAGTCACCAAAGAAAGATAGATACGGTATTTTACATGTTGTGAAACTAGTTTTGTAACTTCAAGCACTGGAAATCGCAGTTGGATATCCATTAGGTAAGTCCTTCAATTAGGTATAATCCATCTGTTACAGTCAGAACATTTTGTTCCCTGTATGAGGACTTTGGCAGGTTCTGGGTCTGTAATTTGTAAGTCAGAGGTAGGAAAATAATTCTCAAACCCTTTAGTACACAAACAAATTAGGTCTTATGGTAATACCTTTTGTGGATATCCACAGTTAAGTGTGCATTTGAAAGAATGACAGATACTGGTTGGCCATCTAAGTCCCTTTTCCTTGTTCAGTAGAAAAATACACTGATTGAAACACAAAGCTTTCCAGGTTTCAGTTTCTGTCATTGCTATTTGTTAACATTCCAGAGCTCCTTGGAAATCCAGGGTCTCGGTTTTCTTGGGTAAAGCTGTGGAATTCAGAGATACAGATAGCCCCAACCCTCCTTGACCAGGTCTATATTTGACACTCTCCTAACAGTCTCTCCATATTTTGTCATAGATCTCAGTTAATGGTTAAATTGTGATGCCAAATCCCACCCCACCCCCTTTCATGCAAGCTATACTCTTAATTTCTTCAGATTAGGTGGAAGAGCATGCACAGAGGATGGGTCTTATGTACATGTGTGGTTTTTCTGGTCAGATGTAGAATTTCAGATGTTTTGGAAAGACTGATTGCATTGATATTTGTCCTGTATTTGGGTATTGGAGAGCTGTATCCTTGCCTTTTCAACATGTTCAGTTGACAAATCAACTTGTTCATGCCAATTTTTGCAAACTGGTACCTTTTATAGATCACTGAAGCACACAAATAGAGTTTGCACTGAATGAAATTCTTATATATATATATATATGTGTGTGTGTATATGTATATATATATATATATATATATATATATATATATATATAGTGATGTGGTAGCTGTGTTAGTCCACTTTTAAAGGTAACAAATAGAAATAAAATAAAACAAAGAAAAAATAAGATGATACCTTTTTTTATTGGACTAACTTTAGATTTTTTTTGATTAGTTTTCAAAAGTAACCCCTCTTCAGAAATAAGCAAATGTTACCTTTGAAAGTTAATCAAAAAATGTATTAAGTTAGTCCAATAAAGGTATCATTTTATTTTATTTTCTATGTTTTGTTTTATTTCTATTTATTACTTATATATTGATAAAAAGTATAGATTGTATTCTGTTCTTTGTACTTGTTTCCTGCCTTATTGGATCCATAGGGGATCCCCCTCCTTTCCCCTCCACATACGTTAAAACATTATCAATAATACATAGTTAAAATACTCTTCAGCAATATAACAGACTACTGAATAGATTCTCATCCCAGTACAGGCCAAGCCGATTTCCTCATTATGACCAGAATTAGTTTAGGATATTATTTTTATTTACATAAGCTTGATATACCCGCCTATTGCGCATAGCACTGAATCTAATAAGGGTTTAGCTTATTTCATCTTACAGATCGATGGGTGGTTTTACTTATATGTGGGAGAGCTGCCACTGCAAAGATTGGAGGGAGATGTGCTGAAAATATGTTTTTGCATGTTTTTTTTTCTGTAATGGCATTCAGTTCTGCATGCTGTTTTGTGCTTTGGCATCTGCTTCGCAAAGGATAAAGTTTTAAGAAAGAGAGCCAACCAACTATGTGAGTTTACCAAATGTTTTTTCTATTTTTTAATTTTGATTTTTGTGGGCTCTTCAAAGGTGGTGTCATGTTAGTTGTTTTGTACCGTGCTTGAGAACATTTAAAAATGTGTTATTCCTTCTGAGCACAGTTTTCAGAACCATTAGGCGGGTAAGAAGTGTTTTATCCCTGTTAATCATATGCATTGAGTGAGAGTAATTTTCAGAATAGTTGCTGTTTCTTGAAGATGAATTAAAGGACTTTAGTTCACCATTGATTTGCTGTTGTCTCCACTGTGTTGTCAGCTGAAAATCTCCCACATTCTCCCACAACATGCCTGCTTGGAGCCACTTTGACAGGATTTGTTCCCCGGGTTGTGTTTAGAAGAAGGAGGAAATATGATTAATGCACGAGCACATGTTCGCATAGAGTATGCATATATGCAAGTCTGTCCCAACTTGGATGGTGTAGAAATTGTCACCATGATCTCTTGATACACTATGAGGTGCGCAAGTCTTCATGTCATTGAGATTGTTTTGCTAGTGTGGTTGATAGTTATGATGGAAGAATCCCAGAATCCTGGCAGAACTGCCATGTATGAAGGAAGAATCTGCTCATTGCTGGCATGACTGCTGGGAATGCCCTGTGTAGAGTTCTGCAGGCTAGTTATGACATAGGTGAAGCCCTTCTTCTGTTTCTTACCCTTCCTGTCCATTGGAGTTACAGCATATGCAAATATCGTTCATATTCTTTGTAGATGTCCTGAAAATGTGACTAAGAGCAAAGGAGCTACTTAGTCTAGTGTTTTCAAAATTTGAATTGTGACTGAGCACATGTTTGAATTCAGCGGCTTACCGAGCTTGCAACGTTTCCTTTAGACCGGTTGTAGCCAGTCCAAAGCAAACGTTATTTAGCAAGTAATGCACAAAGGGGTTTTGCGTGGCTCTGTTTGCCATGGCAGCTACCAAGAATCCTATGCAAATGTATTACAATGAGCTGATTAGTATTATAATGAGCATTCCGTGAAATGCAACCAGGTAAAGGGCCTTAGTCTCCTATCTCTCACTGGCTATAAGTCCTTGTGCAAGTCACTTATCTCTATGTGCCTTAGTTTGCTGAAAGACAATTTATCTATTGGCAATATTGTTTTGACAGCCCCTCACCTCTTTAGAAGGTGTCAGAATGTACTGTTTGGGATCCCTGGGGGTGGAGCCATCACTTTGGCAGTTAAGTGCCAATATTCAGCACATGAAGAAAAGCATGGTCAGTCCTGTCTTCATGTGGTTCATCATATCCGGTTAAGTGCTGAATATCACACTTAACTCTGTTTTCGCCGTCTCCATTTACCCGTAAATTCAGTGCCAAAGCCCAAATATGTCTTGGCATTGAATTTACACTGGTTGCCGCCAGCTGAATATAGGCCCCGCATGTTTAAAGTAGCATATGCAACCTGGCAGTCATAGAGAAATACTGGACACAGATTCTGAAACTCTCTTTTTCACAAAGTGACTTTATGTGAAGGCGTGGTAAACATTTAGGACTGGTTTTGCCAGTGAAAGGACTTAAACTTCTCGCGTTTTCGAGGGCAGTATGTTATTTATATGTAGTACCTGGAATACTACAAGGCTGCCTTTCTATGGTACCCTGAAGGCTTCCACTTGCTCTGCACTGAGTTGCATACTATAAACAGCTGCTTTGTTGGTGATCAAATGGGCAAATGCTGGGAAGGACAATACTGGTATGACAATGACTTCAAAAGTTTGAAGATCCAATACAGAAGGGCAGAAACAATTTCCTTTTATGTTCCTGGGTGGCAGCTGTCAGTTCAAACAGGGTTGGATAAAAGTAATTTCAGTGATGCCTACTTTTAATTTATGGCATTGTATCTTCTGTAGAATATTATGCATCCAGAGTATGAATTATCTTGTTTAGAGTTTAGAAAAAAAGGTTAATCAATAAGGCAAAATTAGTGTATAGGGTGATACCTTTTATTGGACTAAATACATCTTTGATTAGCTTTTGGGAGCTAAAACCCCAATCCTGAAGTCACCACAGAATGAGCAACAGATGACAATACTAGAATATTTAACTGAAATCGTAAAAATGTGCTTCTTACAGGTCTCCAACTTGGCCATCTCTCTCCTCTTCAGTCTGTTCAAAATTCTGTATTACGACTTATATTCCGCCAGTGTCGCTATACTCATATTAGCCCTCTCCTCAAGTCACTTCACTGGCTCCCTACCATTTCTGCATACATTTCAAACTCCTCATATTGACTTACAAGTGCATTCACTCTGTAGCTCCTCAGTACCTCTCCACTCTCCCTACACTCCTCCCCGGGAACTCGGTTCACTGGGTAAATCTCTCTTATCTGCACCCTTCTCCTCCTCCACCGCTAACTCCAGACTCCGTTCCTTTTATCTTGCTGCACCATATGCCTGGAATAGACTCCCTGAGCCAGTATGTCAAGCTCCATTTCTGTCCGTCTTCAAATCTAGGCTAAAAGCCCATCTTTTTGATGCTGCTTTTAACTCCGAACCCTTACTCAATTGTTCAGTACCCTTACTTTATCATTCCCACTTTAGTAATTCCCTTATCTCTTATTTGTCCTGTTTGTCTGTCCTAATTAGATTGTAAGCTCTGTTGAGCAGGGACTGTCTCTTCATGTTCAAGTGTATAGCACTGTGTACATCTTGTAGAGCTATAGAAATAAGTAGTAGTAGTAGTATGAGAGTAGATGATAGAGAAATGGAGGGGTGATAACAAGGTGACAAGCAGTATGGTTTAAAACCCAAATCTTGGTTAAGTCCTTTCCCATTAGTTTCAAAGTATCTGATCATTTTATCTTCAAGACTTGTTCCTGGATTGTTTTATAGTTTCCCTTCAGTATCCTGGTTACAAGAAGTGCTCCCTCACAGAGCTTTTACCTCTGTGGTATCTGATATTATGTCTGTGAACTGAATTGTTTCTGTAACATGTAGCCTGTCTCTCCGACGTAGCATCCTTTTTCACAATTGATATATTGAATAATATACTTCATTAGAGGAGGAGCATGAGTAGGATCCCCCCTATGTTTAATGTATTTCCTATGTGGAGTCCTGTGATATATGCCGGCACAGTTTTATGTTCTGTTAGAAGCTTGGTTTTCACTAATTTTTGATTCAGATTAAGTAGTTGTCAGAAGAGTAATATGGTAACACTAGGAATGGCTTGATCTGTCCCTTGTGACATAGAATTCTCAGCAACTGTCTTGTCTGGGAAGAAAGTGAGCCCTTAGGTCCCGTAAGGCCCCGAAGGACCTCAGAGGACAGCCGTGCAACCCCAAGTCTTCACCCGCAACGACTGCCATTCACCGAGGGTTGAGCCCCCAGCTGCAGGCGGCCAACGGGACTTCCGGAACCGCGGGGTTGACGGACTGACCCAGCACTGGAACCGGGAGCGGAGGGAGCAAGTGGAAAGTCAGAGAAGTCCAGGAACAGGCAGCAGGTCAAGGTAGGCAGCTAACAGAGTCGTCCAAAAATAGGCAACAAGTCAGGGCAGGCAGCTATCAGGGTTGTCCAGTAACAGTCCAAAGGTCAAACCAGGAAAACAAGGGAACGCACAGAGAACAGGAGCACAAGAAGACTGGCCTCGGGAAACAGAACCTGAAGCAACGTCCTGCTTCAGCCCCGCTCCTTAAATAGTCAGCATTCAGCCGCCCAGCCCCAGCTGACATGGCCGGCCAATCGGAACCCGGCTACTGAAGAAATCCCTCTGGTTGGTTCCGTCCGGCCTCTCAGGCGGAGCTACAGCACCGGCATCCCAATCTGGTCCCTCTGAGGCGGAGCTTCGGGTTCCCGTGCCCGAAAATGGAGAAGACGCCGGCCATTGCGTCTCAGCACCATCTTCCCTGCTAGTGGAAGCGCGGACTCCGTAGCCGGCGACTGAGAGCCTGGAAACCGCGATCGCCGGCCTACGGGCCCAGCCGCGGACAGGGCGGCTATCGCCGTAATGGGTCCTGGCTTTTGGCCGCGGTTCTAAAAAGGCCGGCCATCGCCGCAAGGAATACCGACTCGGCCCCGACTGTACTCGAGATAGCCGGCCATCCGGGGAACCGTCGGGTAAGTCCTCTCTGGCTGCAGAACTTTCCTCCCGGCCCTTGCTTCCCGCAGAGGAGCAGCCTGAGGGAGCGAAGGATGTGACAGTATCCTCCCCGGATGCCCCCTTCCTTCTGGGACCTGGTTTCTGAGGATAGCGATCATGGAAGGCCCGGACCAACTCTGGGGCATGTACACAAGAGTTGTCCTCGGGACCGAAATGCTTCCATGACAACAAGTAGAGCAGCTTTCCCCGGCGCCTCTTGGAGTCTAAGATTTCTTCAACTTCGTACTCAGGATCGGGGTTGGCCTCTGGAACAACTGGCCCTTTGCCCTGTGGATGCCACTTAGACCCCCGGAAGACCTTCAGCAGTGAAACGTGGAAAGCATTATGTATTTGTAGATTTTTAGGTAACCGCAGGCGGTAGGTCACAGCTTCGATCCGAGACTGGATTATGAATGGCCCGATGAACCACGGCCCCAGCCTCTGAGAAGGCACCCGGAGCCTCAGGTATTTAGTACTCAGCCATACCTTTTGCCCCGGCTGAAGGACCGGAGCAAGGCGCCGATGCCGATCAGCAAACGACTTATACCTGGCGGCTGCTTTCTGTAGTTGTTCTCGGACCATGTTCCAGACTTCTCGCAGGTCAGCAAGGGTTTGAGTAACCAGGGGTGTAGCTGAGTCAGAGGGAATGGGCGGAGGAAGCCGCGGATGTTGTCCGTATACAATGAAGAACGGAGATTGCCTGGAAGCAGAGTGTTTACTGTTGTTATAGGCGAACTCGGCCCAAGGGAGAAGAGATGCCCAGTTGTCTTGCCGCCTGTTGACAAAAGCCCGCAAGAATCCCTTTAGCGTCCGGTTAATCCGCTCGACCATCCCATTGGTTTGGGGATGGTAGGCAGAGGAGAAATGGGTGATGACCCCCAGGGCAGAACACAGGGCTCTCCAGAATCGCGAAGTAAATTGGGCTCCCCGGTCGCTGATGATCCTGACTGGTAGCCCGTGGAGCCGGAAGATGTGCTGGATGAAGTGCTGGGCTAGCAGTGCTGCCGACGGAAGCCCTGGCAGGGGAACAAAGTATGCCATGCGGGAGAACCAATCCACCACCACCACCCAAATTACTGTGTGCCCCTGGGAGCATGGAAGATCCGTAATGAAGTCCATGGACAATTCTTCCCAGGGGGTTGCAGGAATGGGCAAGGGCTGCAGATTCCCCCAAGGGTGCCCAACAACAGACTTGGTCCCGGGCGCAAGTGGGGCAGATCGTGACAAACTGAAGGATGTCCTGGTTCATACAAGGCCATCGGTACTGTCGGGTGATCAAACGGAGGGTTTTTTGAAACCCGAAGTGTCCGGCCAATGCAGACGAGTGTCCCCAGCGCATCACCTTTCCCCGGTTCTGCGGATGCACGAATTCCCGCATAGGGGTGACCTCGCCCGGGGCCGCACAGAGGCAGGCTGGATCCAACATAGGATGAGGTTCCTCGAGGTCCTCTGGAACTTCGAAAGCTCTGGAGAGGGAGTCCGCAGAGGTATTTTGCGCAGCCGACCGGAACACTAGTTGAAACCGGAACCTGGCGAAGAACAACGACCAGTGGGCCTGCCGCGGATTCAACCTTTGTGCCTCCTGCAGATACAAAAGATTCTTGTGATCCGTAATCACTGTAAATCGATGCTCTGCCCCTTCCAGCAGATGTCTCCACTCTTGCAGAGCTAACTGCAGGGCTAGCAGTTCTCTATCCCCTACGGTATAGTTGCGCTCCGCTGGGGAAAACTTTCGGGAGAAGAAGAAACAGGGTTGGCGCCGGCCCTTGGCGTTAACTTGAGAGAGGACCGCCCCGGTGCCCAAAGCAGAGGCGTCCACCTCCACCACAAAAGGTTTGTCTGGATCCGGGGCCTGAAGGATGGGAGCGGACTCAAACGCTTTCTTCAGCTGACTGAACGCCGTGTGCGCTTCGGCCGGCCAGTTCTTAACATTCGCATGCTTCTTAGTGAGCGCTGTCAACGGAGCCGTCAATTGAGAATAATGGGGAATAAATTGACGGTAGTAATTAGCGAACCCCAGGAATCTTTGCAGCGCCTTCAGGCCTTGGGGTTGGGGCCACTCCCGGATAGCGCGGAGTTTGTCTGGATCCATCCGCAGACCCCCCGGTAAGAGAATATGTCCTAAAAAAGGCAGAGTCTGCTGGTGGAAAGAGCATTTGCTGAGTTTGGCAAACAGACGATACTGCCGCAAGCGCTGGAGGACGGTCCGAACGTGGGCCACATGCTCCTGGGGATCTTTAGAGAAAATCAAGATGTCATCCAGGTATACAATTACAGTAGAATAGAGCAGGTCTTCAAGGACGAAGTTCATGAACGTCTGGAACACCACTGGAGCGTTGCACCGGCCGAAGGGCATCACCTGGTATTCAAAGTGCCCCTCATGCGTGTTGAATGCGGTTTTCCACTCGTCCCCCTGCCGGATACGGACCATGTTATAGGCCCCACGGAGGTCCAACTTGGTAAAGATCTGGGCCCCCTGCAGCCGATCAAACAACTCCGGGATAAGGGGCAGAGGATATCGGTCCTTCACAGTGATGGCATTTAGACCCCGGTAGTCGATACAGGGCCTCAAGGAGCATCCTTCTTGGTCACAAAAAAGAATCCTGCCCCGGCAGGGGACGTGGAGGGGCGAATGAACCCCTTCTAGAGATTCTCCCGGATGTAAGCTTGCATGACCTTCGATTCCTCTCGGGATAACGTATAGAGTCGGCCCCGCGGTGGCATCTTGCCGGTCATCAAATTAATAGCGCAATCAAAGGACCGATGTGGGGGTAGCACGTCCACTTCCACGGGATTGAACACATCAGCGAGGTCCTGGTACTCTTCCGGCAGAGCAGCTTGACAGACTGGCACGGTTCTAGGAGTGGCCACCACCGCGGGACAGCTGGACTCCCGACCCCTCAAACAGGTCTCAGCGCAGGCACCACCCCAGGCTTGAATCTTGCCTAGAGTCCAATCTATTACAGGGGTATGACGCCGTAACCAGGGCAGACCCAGCACCACGGGATGAATGGTACGGGGCAGAATCAGAAATTGAGTCTCCTCACGGTGGTCTTCCCCCACCTGGAGCCCCAAAAATGGGGTCACCTCGGTGATAGGCTGGGGTAACACTGTTCCCTGGATGGACGTCACTTGCAAGGCGGGCCGATAGGGCAGTGTAGGCCATCCCATCTGCCGCAGGAGTGCCTGACAAATAAAGTTTCCCCCTGCTCCAGAATCCAACAAAGCTCGGGTGTGAACCACCGTCTCCTGTCATTGCAGGGTCACTGGGAGAGTAATCAAATTGTCTGGTAGGGGATTTGAGTGCCCCAAGACCCCTCCCCTCATGGCGCCTTGGGAGTGTGGGGCAAGTGCTGACGAAGTGACCAGCCTCGCCACAATACAGGCAAAGGCTGCCCCGAAGGCGTTGAGTCCTCTCAGACGGGGTTAACCGTTGACGGCCAATGACCATAGGCTCCTCGGAGGCCTCCCTCGGCCCTCTGGAGACCCGTCGAGGGGAGAGTACTCGACTAGACCAGGGCCCGCCTCCGGACCCCCTCCGCCGGTCGGCACGGGTTCTAGCCCTTTCCTGGAATCGGGTATCCACCCGAACACAGAGCGAGATCAAGGCGTCCAGCTGCCCCGGAACCTCCCGACTGGCCAGCTCGTCCTTGATCCGATCCTGAAGTCCCTCCAGGAAGATAGCAGATAGGGGCTCCTGATTCCAGCGCAGTTCTGTCGCCAGTGTCCGAAACCGGATAGCATAGTCCGCCACGGTCCCTTCACCCTGCTGAATCCGCAGCAGCTCGGAAGCGGCGGAAGACGGCCTTCCAGGAAGATCAAACACCATGCGGAACTGGCGCTGGAACTCCGCGTAGTTATCCAAAAGCGGATCTTGTTGTTCACATAGCGGAGACACCCAGACTAGTGCTCGACCAGTTAACAAAGAAATAACATAGGCCACCTTTACCTGGTCTGAGGCAAAAGCCTCTGGTTGCATTTTAAAGTACAAGTTGCACTGGTTGAGGAACCCCCGGCAGCTTCCAGGGACACCATCAAACCGAGTAGGCTCAGGGAACTGAGGTCCCGGGAAGGACCCTCCCTGACGGGGAGCCGCCGCAGCGGCCTGGTTCTGCACCTGGACCGTGGTTAACTGAGAGCAGACATTCTGCAGGGCCCCCGACAGGGCATTCAACTGCTCCTGTTGCTGCTGGAAGATCTTAGCCAGGTCTCGTAGATCGGGTTGCGTTGGCGAGCTCATGGCTTCAGGTTCCTGTCTTGTCTGGGAAGAAAGTGAGCCCTTAGGTCCCGTAAGGCCCCAAAGGACCTCAGAGGACAGCCGTGCAACCCCAAGTCTTCACCCGCGGCGACCGCCGTTCACCGAGGGTTGACCCCCAGCTGCAGGCGGCCAACGGGATTTCCGGAACCGCGGGGTTAATGGACTGACCCAGTACTGGAACCGGGAGCGGAGGGAGCAAGTGGAAAGTCAGAGAAGTCCAGGAACAGGCAGCAGGTCAAGGTAGGCAGCTAACAGAGTCGTCCAAAAATAGGCAACAAGTCAGGGCAGGCAGCTATCAGGGTTGTCCAGTAACAGTCCAAAGGTCAAACCAGGAAAACAAGGGAACGCACAGAGAACAGGAGCACAAGAAGACTGGCCTCGGGAAACAGAACCTGAAGCAACGTCCTGCTTCAGCCCCGCTCCTTAAATACTGTCAGCATTCAGCCGCCCAGCCCCAGCTGACATGGCCGGCCAATCGGAACCCGGCTACTGAAGAAATCCCTCTGGTTGGTTCTGTCCGGCCTCTCAGGCGGAGCTACAGCACCGGCATCCCAATCTGGTCCCTCTGAGGCGGAGCTTCGGGTTCCCGTGCCCGAAAATGGAGAAGACGACGGCCATCGCGTCTCAGCACCATCTTCCCTGCTAGTGCAAGCGCGGACTCCGTAGCTGGCGACTGAGAGCCTGGAAACCGCGCTCGCCGGCCTACGGGCCCGGCCGCGGACAGGGCGGCTATCGCCGTAACGGGTCCTGGCTTTTGGCCGCAGTTCTAAAAAGGCCGGCCATTGCTGCAAGGAATACCGGCTCGGCCCCGACTGTACTCGAGATAGCCGGCCATCCGGGGAACCGTCGGGTAAGTCTACTACTACTACTACTACTATTACTATTTAGCATTTCTATAACGCTACAAGGCGAACGCAGCGCTGCACAAACATAGAAGTCCTCTCTGGCTGCAGAACTTTCTTCCCGGCCCTTGCTTCCCGCAGAGGAGCAGCCTGAGGGAGCGAAGGATGTGACAGCAACCCTAGTATTACATGTTCATGCCTCATGTGAAATCGATGCAATCAAAGGGTTCACTCTTAGCATTTATCAGACATTTAGTTTGGTTGATTCAAGCCTTTTGGAGCATTGCAAACCATCTGTAGAAGGGGGCATATGCCTACCAAAGCTTTAAACCTAGATTTGTCTAGTCTTTTTATTTAAGAATTGTCCTCTAATACAGTGGGTGGGGAAGGAAATAAAGAAAACCCAGATCAGCTTCTTCAGGTTATTTATTTATTTATTGGGATTTATTAACCACCTTTATGAAGAGATTCACCAAAGGCGGTGTACAGCAGGTATAGTTTAGCATAAAACGTACAATTCTGTAAACAGTATAACAATAGTAAAATAACCAAGATAAATAAGATAAACTTGAAAACAATAAATTGAAATCTAATAATAGAACTGCTGTGAAACAGTATAAAAATATACATATTTAACAGCATTGGAATTCAAATATCAGAGATATAATACAGTGTTAGCTTAATACTAATGATACACCTAATAAGCATGTATTAAAACATTCAAATAACATAGATATGATGCTAAAGATTTTCTACAATACAGCTTACCATATAGCTGAGGAACCAAGAGCAGATATATGATGGGAACAAGATGTGTGGTACAAGGTCAGTTGGGATAATTTGATGTTTAGGTAGTGGAGGAGTAGCCTAGTGGTTAGTGCAGTGGACTGTGATCCTGGGGAACTTGGTTCAGTTTCCACTGCAGCTCCTTGTGACTCTAGGCAAGTCACAGCCCTCCATTGCCCCAGGTACAAAGTAAGTACCTGTATATAATATGTAAACCGCTTTGATTGTAACCACAGAAAGGTGGTATGTCAAGTCCCATCCCCTTCCCTTTTCAAGGTAAGTTCTCTGTATAGTTAAGCAAGAGATAAGGAACTGAT
This sequence comes from Microcaecilia unicolor, assembly GCF_901765095.1. Lineage (NCBI taxonomy): Eukaryota > Metazoa > Chordata > Amphibia > Gymnophiona > Siphonopidae > Microcaecilia > Microcaecilia unicolor. The sequence goes on along the minus strand of NC_044033.1, from coordinate 310,378,535 downwards.
CTAAGTTAGTGTGTGTAGCAAGGTAGTCTAGGTGCAGAATGTGTGTAGTCAGTCACCCTGGTGGTTGCAACAGTGGCCTTTCATGCATTGTGTTGTGTTAAATGCTTTGCCAGTTAACTGAGGCAGGGATTTTCATACACCTCAGAAATTCCTAAATGCCAGATATTATACTGGCAGTTTTTGACCTAATGAATGAGTGCTTTGCAGAGTCAGCTGAAAGGGAAAGAGTGATAGACTAAGCTGGGCTCAAAGTTTGGAGCTTTTGCCATGCTTTCAGGTCAACGCGATGAGTTTTCAGAAGTGTTTAGAGCAGAGGTGGGTAACCTCGGTCCTTAAGGGCTGCAACCAGATTTTCAGGATTTCCCCAATGGATATGCATGAGATTTATTTGCATGCACTATCTCTGTTGTATGCATATTCATTGGGGAAATCCTGAAAATTTGACTGGATTGTGGCCAGTGGCATAGCTATGTGGGGCCAGGGGGTCCTGAGCCCCTGTAGATTTGGCCTAGACCCCTCTGCCGCCGACCCTCTCGACCCCCCCTCCCGCCGCCAACCCGCCATCGCCTGCCTTTGCTGGCGGGGTACCCCAACCCCCACCAGCCGAGGTCCTCTTCTTCTCGCAAAAGGCTTCCTTCTGTTTCTGACGTCCTGCACGTACAATGTGGCTCAATGTGGCTTACAATGTTCCGTTATGGCATTCGCCATTTCAGAGTCGAAGTTATAGTTGGTGTTACATAGAGAATAGGTTGACATGATAAAAATAAGCAGACAGGCATAGAAGGAACCAGTCTAAATAAAGGTAGAGTGGTGATGTGTTGCAGTCACAATTATTGAACACTAGTAAAAAAGGCCCGTTTCTGACACAAATGAAACGGGCGCTAGCAAGGTTTTCCTCGGAGTGTGTATGTTTGGGAGAGTGTATGTGAGAGTGACTGTTTGAGAGTCAGAGTGAAAGTGTGAGTCCAATCCATGCTCCTCTGTCACCTGGCCCCTCCATTCATCCCTATCCAGCAATTCCGCTCTCTCCCTGAGGCCTGCCCTGCAATCCATATGCATCCATGGCCATCTGTCCCCTCCATTCATCCCTATCCAGCAATTTCCCTCTCCCTGAGTCCTGCCCTTCCAATCCATGCCCATCCATGCTCCTTTGTCACCTGGCCCCTCCATTCATCCCTATCCAGCAATACCCCTCTCTCCCTGAGGCCTGCCCTGCAATCCATATCCATCCATGCCCATCTGTCCCCTCCATTGATCCCTATCCAGCAATTCCCCTCTCTCCCTGAGTCCTGCCCTCCCAATCCATGCCCATCCATGGTCCTCTGTCCCCTGCCCCCTCCATTCATCCCTTTCCAGCAATTGCCCTCTCTCCCTGAGCCCTGCCCTCCCAATCCATGGCCATCCATGCTCCTCTGTCCCCTGCCGCCTCCATTCATCCTTTTCCAGCAAGTCCCCTCTCTCCCTTCCATGACCCTCCCTCGCATCCATGCTCCTCTCTCTCCCATGTGCCAGCCTGGCCCGCCCTCTTCTCCCCCCCCCCCCCCCCTTCGCATCCATGCTGTCGTTTCTCCCCTGCCCTCCCGCTCCCATTGTTGTACTTTACTGGCCACCCTCTTCTCTCCTCCCAACATGCGTGTTTTTGTTTTTTTCTTGTTTTTAAATTTACCTCCGTGGCGGTTCCGGCAGTGAAGCGTCAGGGAAGGAGGCGGTGCTCCCAACGTGTAGATTTCCCTTCGCTGTGTTCCGCCTTCTTTTGACGTCATCCTTGACGTCAGAAGAAGGCGGAACACATGGAAGGGAAGGCTAGACGTCGGGAGCGCCGCCTCCTTCCCTGACGCTTCGCTGCCGAGTGATGCGATTGGTTGAGTGTCATTGCTCCGCCCTCGACGTCATCACGTTTGACGCGTGGGCGGGGCAGACACAATGCGATCTCACCCCCTTCACTTTGCTAAGAGAGGCTTCATTAGAACGTTGGAGGTGCGTTTTATATAGAGAGATTATGGTATGCCTTGTTGAAGAGATATGTCTTCAGAGATTTACGAAAGTTAGTTAGTTCATAGATTGTTTTTAAATTACGTGGTAATGCATTCTACATCTGTGTGGAATGCACCAGAGCTCACAGCACATCAGAGCTCACAGCACATCTGTAGCACTCCTTTAGGTGCCGAGACTCTGCAGTGCTGAGGGTGTATCCTCATCCCTTGCTCACATGCTGAGACTGCTGTATCACTCAGAAAATTACACCATGGTGGTTATACATTTCTTGCCTGCACTCATATGTATAGTTAAGCAAAATCATAAGGACCACATGCAGCCAAGCGGAATAGTCTGTAAACTGTTAACTGCAGTCAGAGGAGGAATGCACAGGAAATTGAACATCCTTCATTTGAGCCTCACACTTAATCCTCAGGGGAGATGGAGCATGATAAATGTGTCCATTAAAGACAGCAAATCCACTATATAAACTGGAAACCTATTATTTGTCTTAGCTTGTGAGGCACCATTCAGAGACTAAGTTTGCCAGTTAAATCTTATAATTGGAGAGGAAACATTCTGAAGAGTTTGACATCACCCCCCCCCCTTTCAGAAATGGATATTAAACAAGATGACTAGTGGAATTGTGACTACAACACTTTACTTTCTCTTCAGAGAAGATGACTTGTGGGTTCTAATCCCAGCTCTGCTACTGACTGTGTGACCATGGACAGGACAGCGTAACTTTCTGTGCAATAGTTAGAGATTGGGCAAAGATTTCTGATCAGTTATCAATTTGAACTCTGGGTTCATAATGTCCTTTATAATGTCCTTTTATTCTACCTATCCAAAAAAGTCTGGATGTGGTTACATTTTCAGAAGAACATAAATTACAATTTCCACATACAGACAACTACAAAATACCCCCTTGATCCAAGATAAACATTAAGTAGTACGTAACCACCCCTTTTTATCCTCTGTGGGAAGAAAAGCCTTCACATTTTTAGCAATAGACCAAGTATAGCTCACACTTCTTAAGGCTGGATGGGAGTGAATTCTGAAGGAATGGGACCACACATGAAAATTTTTCTCATGGCATCACATAGGCACACTTCCTTTGAACTTACTTGACATACCTACAGGAGATCTTGAGCGTAATTTGATTTATTTACTTGATAGACCAAAACGAATCCACAGACATCAAGCAGTTCACAACAAATGACAAACGCAAACATCAAACATACAGGGTGTTCTCACTATTTGCGTGTTCACGATTTGTAGTTTTGTGCATTCATGGAGATAAATATACATGCTTAAAGTCTGTGGGAAGCTTTGGCTATTCGTGGACATGCACATTTTAAAACAAGTTCTTTCTTTCGCTTTTGCTTTACTGGCATTTATATATCAGAGCTGAAAGCTGTGAAGTCACTGGTGGCACCAGTTTGCTGGTGAAGTGGTCATCCTTGCTATTGACAATGGCACCAAAGTGTCCTGCAAATGAGTTTCGAGCTACAATTCATAAGCGCAAGAAATCTGTGATGTGCCTTAGTGATAAAATAAATGTGATAGATAACCTTAGTTCTGGCATGTCTGTTACTGCCGTTGGACGTGAGTTCACTGTAAACGAATCAACAATCTGATGCATCTGGCTAAAGGAAGAAGATATTCACCAATCTGTTCATGAGGCTGCACCAGAAAGTGTTAAAACATCATCTGTGGTTTGTGATCAGTCATTGGAAAAGCTGCTGCTAAATTTGTGGATTATGCAAATGGTAGACAATTTTTTAAAAAGCCCAGGGGATAGCACTGTTGTGAATACATGTCACCCAGGGCCAAATCATTTAAAGACTGCGGCCACCCTTCTATTGTGTGCCAATGCCAAGAGCGATTTCAAATGCTAACCTCTTATGATCTACAGCAGTGTTTCCAAAGTCCAGTCCTGGAGTACCCCTTGCCAGTCAAATTTTCAGAATATCCACAATGAATATGCATGGAAGAGATTTGCATATAATGAAGGCAGTGTATGCAAATCTCTTTCATGCATATTCATTGTGGATATCCTGAAAACCTGATTGGCAAGGGTACTCCGGGACTGGACTTAGGAAACACTGGTCCACAGAGCACAAAATCCTAGTGCACTTAAAAGGAAAGAACCTGAACTGCATGCTAGTCCATTTGAGATGGAACCAAAAAGCTTGGATTACGACCAAAATATTTTGGGATTGGTTCAACAATGCTTTCATTCCAGAAGTTGAATACTATCTCCACTGCAAAAACCTCACCTTCAAGGTTTTGCTGATTTTGGATAATGCCCCAGTACACTGTCATGAAGCCCTTGAAAATGCTCACCCAGACGTGGAAGTCCTTTTTTCTGCCCCCAAATACTACTGTACAAGGGCATTTTCGAAAGAGAAGGGTGCCCATCTTCCGACACAAATCGCGGGAGATGGGCGTCCTTCTCTCAGGGTCGCCCAAATCGGCATAATCGAAAGCCGATTTTGGGCGACCTCAACTGCAGTCCGTCGCAGGGACGACCAAAGTTCACAGGGGCATGTTGGAGGCATAGCGAAGGTGGGACTGGGTGTGCTTAACACATGGGCGTCCTCGGACGATAATGGAAAAAAGAAGGGCATCCCTGACGAGCATTTGATCGACTTGGTCCATTTTCTTTCACGACCAAGCCTCAAAAAGATGCCCAAATTGACCAGTTGACCACCGGAGGGAATCGGGGATGACCTCCCCTTACTCCCCCAGTGGTCACCAACCCCCTCCCACCCTAAAAAAAAAAAACTTTATAAATGTTTTTGCCAGCCTCTATGCCAGCCTCAAATGTCATACCCAGCTCCATGACAGTAGTATGCAGGTCCCAGGAGCAGTGCATTTCAGCCAGGTGGACCTAGGCCCATCCCCCCTTACCTGTTACACTTGTTCTTGTAAATGTGAGCCCTTCAAAACCCACCCAAAACCCACTGTACCCACATGTAGGTGCCTCCTTTCACCCCTTAGGGCTATGGTAGTGGTGTACAGTTGTGGGTTTGGGGGGGGGGGGTTGGGGGCTCAGCACCGAAGGTAAGGGAGCTATGCACCTAGGAACAATTTGTGAAGTCCACTGCAGTGCCCTCTAGGGTGCCCGGTTGGTGTCCTGGCATGTGAGGGGGACCAGTGCACTACTAATACAGAAAGCCTAGAAAGCAGAAGAGTGATCAACAAGGTCAAATGCAGAAGAAAGATCCAGAGAAACAGAAAGAATGATATTACCACAATCCAAAACCCTGTGACATTCAGAAATGCTGTGATCAATGTTACCACCTCACTGTCTTTTCAGTATCGCCTTTATAAATCATTGATAGAATGATTTAAAAGATTCCAGTGTGTGACCAGAGGAGCAGAGGTCACATTTCTGGAAATGCAGCGCTTCTGTGTTCTATAATCCTTGCTTTAAATCATTTGCTTAGTCTTACCAACATAGAGCAAACAGCATGGACAAATAATTATATATATAGATATATATATATATCACTTGAGTACATTACATTATGTTACATTACACTCTGTTCTTGTATTCCGATAATACCCAATGAGTTCAAAGCGGATCACAAAAAAAGAAAAACTAGATAAAATACCTGGGTCATATTAAAAAAAAACTTTTGCAAATAAAATCCAGATTATATTAATTTAGAAATGACATTCACAAAAAGAGTAGTTTTTAAAAATCATTTTCCTAAATAACATAAAATTATACTCCATTCTTAAATTCTGTTATAGTACTGGGCTATGATTAAAATTAAGTATCATTATCTAGAGATGGGTGTTTTAATTTTATGTTGAGAGATGCTACTCCCCTCCTGTGCAGAATTATGCACACGAGGGAAGTAGCATCTCTCTTAACATAAAATTAAGACACCAATCTCTAGATAATGATACCTAATTTTGATCTTAGCCCAGTTCCAGCTGGTCTTGGAGAAATCTTTGGGGTTTTGTATTTTCTTTTGTCCTTTTTTCAAATAATATTATGTACATTATATATAATATGAGGCTTAGAGAAAGAGATAGACAGGAACATCATCAGGAAAGATTTGTACATTGTTGAAATACAAATTGTTCATATGCATCTTCTTTCCTGAGTACACCCTGTAGCTATTTGTGCTGTGTATGCTGTTATGGACTGCTTTTACAGTCCTGAGAAGGCTGGGCTTTGTAAACTTCAGTTTATAAGGGTAGCCGTGGCTTAGTCACAGGATCTTTTAAGAAATGAGAAACGCAGATGTTTCCAGGAATTAATTATAAATCTGAATAGTAAAAGTCAAATGTTAATGATTCTGTCTGTAACTGCAATATGAATTAAGAGTGAAGAAAAAATCGTTTTCTATCACCCAACTGGTTTGCAGCTACAATTAAAGCGTGATTTCTATGCATTAATGACCATGGAAAGAACATTTTTTCCAGTGTAACAGTTACATTAATCTGTCTTTCCCAGTCTCTTGCTTCCTCTCATTTCAATATCTGAAGATATTAGTATTGTATAGGAAGCAAAAAGAGAGAAAGTTCTAGAACAAAGGGTCTTGATATGAGGCTTTGAGGAGGAACATAGTAACATAGTAAATGATGGCAGATAAAGACCTGAACGGTTCATCCAGTCTGCCCAACAAGATAAATCATTTTACATGGTATGTGATACTTTATATGTATACCCAAGTTTGATTTGTCCTTGCCTTCACCCAACGCATAATTAAACTCTGGAATTCGTTGTCGGAGAACGTGGTGAAGGCGGTTAGCTTAGCAGAGTTTAAAAAGGGGTTAGACGGTTTCCTAAAGAACAAGGCCATAAACCACTAATAAATGGACTTGGGAAAAATCCACAATTCCAGGAATAACAAGTATAGAATGTTTGTACGTTTGGGAAGCTCGCCAGGTGCCCTTGGCCTGGATTGGCCGCTGTCGTGGACAGGATGCTGGGCTCGATGGACCCTTGGTCTTTTCCCAGTGTGCCATTACTTATGTACTTGCCTTTCTCAAGGTACAGACTGTAAAAGTCTGCCCAGCACTGTCCCTGTACTAAAAGTTCTGCAAGTTCTGAAGCTAACGTCGACAGCTACGATCAGGGCACAGACCATAGAAGTCTGCCCAGCACTGGTTTTACTCTCCAATTACCGGTGTTGCCACTCAAATATTAGGAGATCGGAAAGGGTTGTGGATGCATGGAATATGTTTGCAGGGCAGGTAGTAACAGTACCATTCTTTTTATGTGCAATCCCTCGGAGATTCTCCATTGGCTCCAGTGGTAGTATTTTCCAGTTCAGTATTATTACAAAAGACGTTTCATGAAATTGTGGGGTGAGCCATCCCAGTGGCTAAGTGGCTCTACTGTCATGCAGAGGGCTCCAGCTTGATCCCAGTAGGAGTGCTTCTGTACCCTGGGGCATATATCATGGTCATCCTTAAGGGTGTGGCTGGATTTAGAGTCAATGTGCATATTTCCTGACTTTGGGACCATTGCTTACAATGACCAGACTAGCAACAGGAGACTGGAGAGGGGTCTGTTAAAATAAGGGGAAAACTCCTGGGTTACTGTTATTGAAAACCTATGGAAGCAAACGAGAAACATACCGGCCCATAGACAACTGTCTGTGATTTCTGTGTGGGTGTGAATGGAGAGCTGCTCAGTACCATTCCCTCTAAACTTCAGCAATTGTTTTTAAAGGTCATCTCTTCTGATGAAAGCTGTTAGAGCTGTCCTTGTGTGCTTTGCAGCATTAATGTTTAGACTCTGAATCTCCATGGAAACCGTGGTGTGTGTGTATTAATAACACTTAATATTTTTTAAAAATGCCAAATTAGTTGATTGTATAAAAAAAAGTAAACATAGTCCCCTTATGCAAGTACCAAGTTGTGACCAACTTATCGGAGCCACCACTTGCATGACAATTTCTAGGCAGATTATTAGCGAGATGGTTTGCCATTGCCTTTCCCAGTCATCAGCTGATTGTATGCATAGCTGAACGTTTGAGCCTGCTGCTGTATTCATTAGCCAGCTGTTGCATGGCCTGGTGATAAGTAGTAGTAGTAGTAGATTGTGCTTAGATCTTTCTATTCTTCTGTGTTTCTTTGAACAGTAGTAATTCCAGTTTTCTTAGCGTCCAGCTGCACCAGTCTGCACGATTGAGTTGTATCCCCTTCGTGACATCATTGGTTTAAGAGCTGGTGCTCTCTGGAAAACTCCAGTAATTTCTCTACATCCAGCAGATGGTAGGTTCTGTGGGTTGGTGCAATTGGTCTCGGGCCTAGCTCCCAGCCTTGAAGGCTAAGGCTGGACCACTTGGTTGAGCTTAACGGCCTTGCTTCCAGGGCTTTGGTCCAAGGACCTGCCTTGGTAGAGCACAGAGCTTGGCTCCATAGCCCAATCATTGTTCACAGATGTTAACCTGGTGTTTAAAAAAACAAAAAAAAAAGCAAAAAAAAAATAATGAAAGGAATCCCACACCCAAGAGCCAAGCAGGGAGACTGCTGGAGGCCGGTAAGTCTCGGGCCAGGGTCTGCATTAGGCGGAAGGTTCAGGCTTGTGCATCCCAACCATGTATCTGGGCAGGCTGGTGCTGCATTGGTTGCGGAAGTCAGCAGCTGAGCACAGCTTGCCTGCAGTGTGATGAGCCATTCCCAACATTGGAAATTGCCTTGGGGGGTGTTGAGTGGGGGAACTTCCTTCTGGAAGTACCTGAGTCTGCTGCTGTCTCAGCTTTAGGACCTATGGACCTGATGCTTTTGGCAGGAAGGGCAGCTAACTTAGTTCTGCTGCAGTTTAAATTTAAAGTCCTTTTGTGGCCCCAAGAGACTGGGAGAGTTAGGGGCACCCAGATCCTCTGAGGGGCCCCATTCTGGCTCATATAAGGGGAAACCCTCACCCTCTCAGCCACAAGTGGGGTCACATCACTTTGGCCCAGTGGGTTCTCAAGGTGATTAGTTTAGGCTATGCCCTAGATTTTGCGCATTAGGTTCACAACACCTTTCTGGTCTCATCCTATAGGTCAGCTGCAAAGTGTCAGGCCATCTCTGTCACTTTAGCATTTGCTTATCCTGGGTGCAGTAAAACCAGTGCTGCCTTCAGAGCGAGGTCAAATTCCCAAAGAATGGTTGCTCTTTTCTGCCCATCCTTGACCTAAAAGGGGTGAGTGCCTGCCTCTAGGTGTTCCACGTTTTCACATGGAGATGTTGGACTTGGTCTTCACCTTGGTCTGCCCAGGCAAGTTTCTGACTTAACTATACATTCTTATCAGGGCAGACCATGAATGTTTCCTACGTTTTTGTTGCCTTGGCTGGCACTTTCATTTTTGGGTCCTACCAGTCTGGGGATGGCCCCTTTAAATTTTTCCAAGGTAATTGTGGCAATGGTAGCTCATTTGCACTGTCAGGTCATTCGGGGCTGCCATTACCTGGATGACTGGCTTGTATGGGCTGACTCCACAATGATTCCAGAATGATCTCAGCTTAGGTGCTAGAGTGTCTGGGATCAGTGGTGTACCAAAGGCGGGGCAGTCCACCCCAGGTGCATGCTGCAAGGGGGTGTAGGGAGCAGCCGTGTGACTGTCTGCTCCACTGGTTCCCTGCTCCCTCTGGCATTACTTCCTGTTCCGGGGCAGGGAACCGACGGAGCCGACAGCCATATGACTGCTCCCTGCACCCCCAGGAGGTAAGAGGGATGCTCTTGTAGGGGTGGAGGTGATGCGATGGGGAGGGGGAGGGGCGCAGCAGCGATCTGCCCCGGGTGTCAGCCGTCATAGGAACACCACTGTCTGCGAAAACTGGTTATCTGGATGAAGTGCCCCCTGTTTCCAACTCAAGTCTGATTCAGTATAGCATATTGGGGGATTGGGGCTGGTGCTACATGTTGCAAGACCAGATGCAGGCCTGGGATTCAACTCCTGGGGACATGGCAACTCTGGAAGTGGTGCCCTGGCCTCTGACCCACATGGATCCCCTCCAATCAGACCTGTTGTCATGATGGGCACCAGTCTTCCAGGACTCTGAGTACCAGTTGCCCCCTCCCTCTCTCTCTCAGGGTAAATGCAGTCTGGTCTGGTGGGGCAGTCAAGGGCACCTCCTGCAGGTGTTCCCACTGGATCTGCTCAACTGGGTGGTGGTGACTGCTGATGTGAGCTTCCTTGGTTGGGAGGAGTTGTGCAGGGGTGTTGGTCCCCACCCCTCAAGGCCTCTTGTCTCATCAATTGCCTGGAGACATGGGCAGTATGGCTAGATTTCGCAGCGTTCCTACCTCTTTCCAGGGTAGAGTGGTCTGGGTGATAGTAGGTAGTGCTACAGTAGTGACTTGTATCAACAAGCAGGGAGGTACCAGCAGCCATGCAATGGCCCTGGAAGCAGCAGCCCTTTGTTGGTGAGTAGATTCCAGTCTCTTGGTGTTCTTGGCCATCCACATAGCCAGGAAGGACAGTGTTCACATGGATTTCCTCAGCTACTCATTGCTGAACCCAGGGGAGTGGGAGCTGGGTGAGACAGCTTTCCAGCACCTTTTGGATTGGTAAGGTCTACCTTTCTTTGATTTCATGGCCTCGAGTGGGAATGCCAAGGTGGAGTGCTTCTTCAGCCACAGGATGGAAGTAGCTTCAATGGAAATAGATGCCTTGGTTCAACTGTGGCCCAGGAAGACACCTCTGTACATCTTTCCACTGTAGCCCCTGATCAGTAGGGTACTTTGGAGGATAGCACACCATCCATTTCTGGTTCTTCTGGTGATTCTGGATTGGGCCCAAAGGCTGTGGTATGTGGATATTCAGCTCCTAGTGGAGCTTTTGCTGCTTCTTCCCAGGGGTTGCAGGCTGCTCAAGCAGGGACGGTTGGAGGTTATACATCCCTTCTGGCCTATAGTTTGGCCCTTGAGAGGAGGCAATTCATATATAAGTATTCTTTGTTGCCTTTATGATTCTTGGTGAACAAATCCAGTGTAAATCACTGCAAAGAAATGGCTATTTGGCAGTATATCAAATGAATGAAAAATTGAAACTGTTTGTTAGTCAGCCTGATGGTGCACTGGCACAACCAGGTGTGGTTTCTGTACCTGATTTGTGTTCTTTGGGCTGAGACAGGATGTAGCGGAGGCAGTGCTCACAGCTGCATTAAATACACATTTACTTATTTATCTTCAAAGTTCTAGACAGCTTACAAAAAAACATTAACAATGCTTTAAGCAAACAAAACTAATGTAAGAATATATACATAAATAAATAAATAGAATACAATCAAAGCATTACAGGTTAAAAGACTAAGAAAACAAAAGTTTTCACTTTTCTTTGAAAAATAATGAAATCTGTAACATCTCTAATATCGGGTGGTAAGGAATTCCAAAGACTAGGTGTTGGAAAAAACTCTTGCAAGGATTCTACTTTTTCTGACACTTTTAACAGAGGGCACCACAAATTAGTTTAATAAATACATCTTTAGAAGGCAAACGGATTCGTAAGTTGTCAATAACTAACAATATGCTATATGATGACAACCAATTAATTGCTTTAGATATCATTACAAGCAACTTGTATTAAAAAATTGATCAGCAACCAGTGCAAATCAAACCCAATGTAAAGTGATCAAGTCATGGCATCCCTAATATAACAAAGAAAGAGGGAATTCAAACTTGCTGATGTCAAATCCTATTCAAAAAGCCATTTGAATCTAATATACCATGTAATGGATTTCCCAAAAATTTCCACTACTTTCAAACTGAAAATAGCACACAAATATTTACACCCTGTAAAGATTGATGAATTAACTGAAAAGAAAAAGAAAATACTTCTGTCTAAAGCACTGAAAAAGACAGCTGCAAAAGTGTCTACAATACCCTAGGTCACATGTAGATCAAAAAATCGGGGCTAAAGTAGTAATAATAGCCCACTGAGTACCATCCAAGGCCCCCCCCTCCCCCCCCCAAAAAACCCTACATTTGCACTTAGCTGCTGGATGTCTTCAAATAACGTCCTCAAATGAAATTCCAGAATAAATCCTACTGCTCAAATCAATTCAGCTCAATCAGCTAGGTCCATACTGGAACGGTACTTCTTCATATATTTAGCGAAACAATTCTTGCAGAAGTCACCACACAAGGGAACATCCTCAGGCCAGACAGAAAAGTATCGCACGTTCAGTCCAAGAATATCATAACTTCCTTCCCTAATATAATCCTTGCACCAACATTTTGTAAAAGTTGCAATGTTTAGTTGTGGACACTGGAAACCCAGTCAAAATTATATTTAAATAATCAAAACTTGAGAAAATATTGTTTGAGATAATGTATGAAGTGTTGTCAATCCATAATAATTGTCATAACTGTCAGTACATCACCTGAATTACTTTCTTTATGTCATTGAAGACTCAACTAAGAATCCAGAATAGCACTCAAGTATTTAAGTTCTGCTCTTATTAGAAGAACAATATCATTCAACTGAATTTTAGACAAATGACGCAGTATGCTTTCATGTGCAACCACTAAGGCCCCTGTCATTTTTAGATTAATTGCAAGACCATGGCAAATTAACCATACTAAATCACTTGAAAGCATGTGGGAGTAGAAGTAGTGTGAATACCAACCAAAACAGAGAACAGAACATAGATCATGATAGTGGAATACCTCTCTGAATTTATGCCCTGTGTCCTGGCTTGTGCCTTCCGGTCGCAAAATAGTGAACTTCTGTGTATTCCTCCTCCATCAGCTGTTCACTTTGAAACCATCTGCGATGCTACCATTTGTTTTATGGAGCTCCACTGTTTATTTATTTGTTACATTTGTATCCCACATTATCCCACATTTTCCCACATATTTGCAGGCTCAATGTGGCTTACATAATACCTTAAAGGCATTCGCCAAGTCCGGTGGGGGATAAGTACACAAGATGTTATAGTGGGATAGGGAAGATAAGATTCAGTCAAGTTGGGTTAGAGGTTGAAGGGTTTGTTAATGTCCAATACGATCTTTGATAGTGAAGTGTTGTAGGGTTGAGGCATTTAAATTAGGTCAGTCGGGTATATTGAATACGGTAGCTCCAAAAGGCTTGAATGTCATAGAATGCACTTCCTTTTTATTCAAGAGCTGAACATGTCCTCCTGAGATTCAGGCAGGGACTGAAGACTTTTTTTAAAATTTTAGTTAGCTTATGAATAAATGCGGTAAGAGTAGCAGAGAACCATTACAGTCTACTTTCTTTATTTCTACCTATTTTCTTGTTTATTGGTTTCTTTAATTTCTGTTAGTTCCTTTTATTTAAATTTTTGTAATTATTTTAACTATTGTACTTTTATTAGATATTCTACATTGCCTTGATGATTCTCATTGGAAGACAGTTAAGCAAATACAAGTAAACTAAATATCATCAGCATAAAAAAATTCCAATGCTCTTATAATGTCACCAAATTAATAGCACCTATAGGGTAAAACCTGGGGCACTCATGCTTTAATGCAGATCAAGCTGATTACAAGGGCCTCATCATTACTTGTTGCATTTGCCTTGATAAAGAAGAGTGAAAGCAGTCTAATACAATTATCCCAATTCTCATATGATGCATGTAAAATAATTTTATGATCTACAAAATGCTGGATTTAGGAGTAACTGCCTAGGGTGCCAAATACCCAAGCCAGAGAACAGCCAGCTCCCACTTACTTGAGGGTTAGATCCATGTGTTGGAGCATTGTGGCCATCCTCTGCTCTTCTTCTGGCTCTGCACTCTTTGGGTTCATCTGTGTTGCGGTCTTGGCCATGGGAACCAAAATCTTAAATCAAACTTGGTGTCAGGTATTGGAGGGAGCCACAATCCTAGCTGGTCAGCTTGGAGGACTGTCACTGGGAAGTCCAGGCAGGAGGAGGAGGAGGGACCCTTGGGTAGTTGTGAATGAAAGCTCATAGAAACTTAACCTAGTAGGGAATGATTCCAGTGAGACTGGAATGGAAGACAAAGGAGCAGGAAACTGCTGGGGCCCAAAAAGAAAAACAGAAAGCATTTTTATTTACTTGACCAGCTAGAACAGATCTGTGAAAAATGTACAAAAATTGTATATGTAGCTGAAATCTACCATATTTAATATTGTCCAAGAGGATGTTAATAGAATATTTTGATCCTATGTGTGCTGTTGCTTCCTTCAATCATACTTGAACAGAAGTACCTCTGTGTATCACACACAATACAACCTCACCATGACATGTTTGAGGTGAATAAGAGACAGAGGTCAGACTAATGGTCCATCTAGCCCAGTATCCTGATTCCAACAATGGACAAGCCAGGTCACAAGTACCTGGCAGAAACCAGGTAACTAGGTTTTATGTTTGCAAATCACTCACCTCTTTGACTCCCACTGTGGCTCCTTATGACCCTGGACAAGTCACTTAACCCTCCATTGCCCCAGGTACAAGAACTTAGCTTGTGATCTCACTAGGGAAAGAGAGAGTGCCTGCATATAATAAATGTAATCTGCTTTGGTAGTACCACAGAAAAGCAGTATATCAAGTCCATGACCCTTTATCCTTTGACTCTTTTGGTTTTGTCATTAATGGATGAAAGAAATATTTTTCCCCAGTGTGTGGTAGTGGTCTCTTATCCTTGTTTGTCGCTTCTGCTAATGTTACATTCCATGACCCCATTCTCAGGTCTGCCCTTGCTAGGTCTTAAGCCCAAATTTGCATAGATTGTAAAGGTAGAAAATGAGACCTCCAAATCTGGACATAAACAATTTCTAAAGTATTTTAGGAAAAGCTTGCTTAGCATGGAGTCAGTTGTTAAAAGACCCCTGAAACCATGGAAAAATCACGTGTAGTTTGCAATATGTCCAGAAGGAAAATCTATTTTCAAGGGATATGTTCAAATATAGAGCACCATCAATTGGGAGTTGAATGTATAAATGCCCATTCTTATATGTCTAAGCAGCAATTCTGCAATGCAGTGGCATTCCTGGGGGGGGGGGGGGGGGCGGTGGGTGCGGTCCACCCCGGGTGCACCGCCGCTGGGGGGGGGGGGGGGGGGGTGCCGTGCGCCTGTCCTTCCTTCGTTCCATGCTCCCTCTTCCCCATAACAGGTCACTTCCTGTTCCGGGGCAGAGGGAGCATGGAACGAAGGAAGGACAGGTGCGTGTGGCAACCCCCCCCCAGCGGCGTGCACCCGGGGGGGGGGTCTTTCGCGGGGGGGGGTGTCCTTTCACCGGGGGGGGGGGTCGCGCTGCACCCGGGGAGCGGGGCACATCAGCGATCCACCCCGGGTGTCAGCCCCCCTAGGAACGCCACAGCCCCCCTAGGAACGCCACTGCTGCAATGTACATGTTTAAGTGCTGCTGCTCACAGATGTAAATGCTGGATTTTACACAACTGGATGTCCAAGGAAAGCCAAGAAAGAGGCAAAACTCTTCTTATGCATTTTAAGGTGGTTTGTAATACCAGAGGGGTTACTGCAATCGCTACCCCTCCCCCATCAATCCTACAAATCCGAAGTCCATACTGGTTTTAGCTGACATTAAAGCATGCCAAGGCCTAGGGTTTTTAAAGCATCCCCAAGCCATGCCCCTCTGAAAATTGTGTATGCTTTGGGCATACATGTGTAAGTAGTGGCTTTTCTAAAATTGCGACTTAGGTGTATAGTTAGCAGCACGGGCTACCCTTAAGATGTATTGTTTCAACTCTAATGTGCTGTTTAGAACAGGTCCCGTTTTATTCAATGAGACTTAATAATAACTGGGATTAACATTAAAATAACATGTCTTTAACAGTAGCCCATGTTGATGACTCCCCCCCCCCCCCCATTAAATTTAAAACAAAAAAAGAGAACTGTCTCTAGATATTCGCTGCTATATGTAATAAAAATGAGCTATGTATAGGACAATCAAGCCATTGTGCCATCACTGATGAGGTTGGCTCATAGGCATTGGTGGCATTATGACATCACAATATCAGCTCTGGTTACCAGAGACTAAAATTCTTCACACTAAGAAGTGTAGTTATCAATGTGGGCCAGTGGCGTACCAAGGAGGGGGCAGTGGGGGCGGTCCGCCCCGGGTGTCAGTGGGTGGGGGAGTGATCCACTTTGCTCCCGCTGCTCCCACTTTACCTTTAAAAAATTTTTTTGAAGCGTCGTTGCAGGCAGCGCCTTGCGTCTGCCCTGCTTGTTGTAAAAGAAGTAAATCTCTTTGCTTCGTCGTCGTCGGGCCTCATTATGTCCCGCCCTCCTCTGAGGTAATTTCCGCGAGGGCGGAACATAGTGAGGCCCGACGACGACGAAGCAAAGAGATTTACTTCTTTTACAACAAGCAGGGCAGACGCAAGGCGCTGCCTGCAACGACGCTTCAACATTTTTTTTTATTAAAGGTAGGGTGGGAGCAGGAGAGTCGGGGTGGGCTCCTCAGATGGGAGAGGGTTGTTGTGGGGGTTCTCACATGGGATGGGGAGGGGGTTTTCATATGGGAGAAGGGGACTGAGTGAGGAGGGGGTTCTCAGATGGGAGAGGGGTGTTGTGGGGGTTTTCATATGGGAGAAGGGGACTGAGTGGGGAGGGGGTTTTCAGATGGGAGAGGGGTGTTATGGGGGTTCTCACATGGGGAGGGGAGGGGGTTTTCATATGGGAGAAGGGGACTGAGTGGGGAGGGGGTTCTCAGATGGGAGAGGGGTGTTGTGGGGGTTCTCACATGGGGAGGGGAGGGGGTTTTCAGATGGGAGAAGGGGACTGAGTGGGGAGGGGGTTCTCAGATGGGAGAGGGGTGTTGTGGGGGTTCTCAGATGGGGAGGGGAGGGGGTTTTTATATGGGAGAAGGGGACTGGGGTGGGGAGGGGGTTCTCAGATGGGAGAGGGGTGTTGTGGGGGTTCTTAGATGGGGAGGGGGTTTCAGATGGGAGAAGGGGACTGGAGTGGGGAGGGGTTTCCAGATGGGAGAAGGGGACTGGGGTGGGGAGGGGGGTTCTCAGATGGGAGAGGAGAGGGGTGTTCTGGGGATTCTCAAATGGGAGAAGGACTGGGGTGGAGTGGGGGTTCTCAGATGGGAGAAGGGGACTGGGGTGGGGGTTCTCAAATGGGAGAAGGAGGCTAGAACTGGGGTCTGAGAGGGGGTCATGACGGAAAATGGGGCATGCCTGGGTCAGGTGGGAGAATGGGTCGGGCTGAATAGGGGGGCAAGGCATGTGGATGAAGGGGGCTGAAACTGGGGGCTGAAAGGAGGGTAGGTGGGATAAGGGGGCTAATACTGGGACTGGGGGCTGAAAGGCGGCAGGGGCTGAAATTGTGGGGACTGGGGGCTGAAAAGGAGACAGGGAGAAGTGGCTGGGGCTGAAGCTCAGGACTGGTGAGAGAAAAGGGCTGGGGTTGAAACTGGGGGATAAAAAGAGGACAGGGAGAAGTGGCTGGGGGCTAAAGCTCGGGACTGGTGGGAGAAAAGGACTGGGGCTGAAACTGGGGACTGGTGGGATAGTGGGGCTAGAACTGGGGGCTGAAAAAAAGGGGCAGAGAGAGGGGACAGATCCTGGATGGAAGGGGAAGGAGAGGGAGGGCAGACCCTGGATGGATGGGAGAGGGAGGGCAAATGATGGTTTGAAGGGGCAGAGAGAAAGGGCAGAACAGTGATGGAAGGGATAGAAAGGGCAGACAGTGAATGGAAGGGGGAGAGAGAGGGCAGACAGGGGCAGATGGTGGATGGAAGGGGCAGAGATAGAGGGCAGATGTAGATGGAAGGTGCAGGGAGAGAGGGCAGACATTGGATGGAGGGGACAGCAGAGAGGGCAGACACTGGATGGCAGAGAGAGAACAAAGACAGATGCTGGATGGAAGGAAGACAGTGAAAAGAAGATGAGGAAAGCAGAAACCAGAGACAAACTGTAAATAAAATATATATTTTTATTTTTTTTTGCTTTAGGATAAAGTAGTATTGTAGCTGTGTTAATGTTTATAATAGAACATGTAAATACGGTAATCTTTTTATTGGACTAATTTTAATACATTTTGGCTAACTTTCGGAGAACAAAACCCCCTTCCGCAGGTCCGGATAGGATATTGTAACAGCACTATACTGTATTGACCTGAGGAAGGATGTTTTGGCCTCTGAAAGCTAAATGTATTAGTCCAATAAAATGGTGGTATTTTATTTTCTATATTTGTTTTATTTCTATTTGTTAATTTGTAAAGTGGTGATTGGTACTTGTTAGTTTTTTCAAATTTACATCTGCTGTCTTTATATTTTGCACAGTACTAGAGGACATTTTCTGTTTCTGTGGTGTTGCAGAGTCTGGCATCTTGGGGGTTCAGTTTAATTTTTGTCTAAATAGAAAGGTTATTATTGCTTATTCTATAGTGGATTAGGGTGTATCTGTGTTTGTGAAAAAGACATGGCTTTCGGTTGGCATTGACTGTGTAAGATGGACGATCTGTGTTATTCTGCCTGGTTTCGTTTTACAGTAGGTGAATTGATGTTCTAGTGCTCACTGTAGTATTTAAGATGCTTTCCTTTTCCTTGTGTGACTTGTAGAAATTACTGCTTATGGTATGCTAGAATTGCTCTATAGGTCCTGAGTGTTTTGTATTCTCGGCATGCCTAGTACTAGATTTTGGAGGGGGGGTGTTAAAAAATGACCGGCCCTGGGTGTCAACTACCCTAGGTACGCCACTGATGTGGGCTACTGTTAAGACATGTTATTTCACCACTAAGTTGTGCTATTTTAGCACAGGTCCCATTTTATGGAATGAGACCAAGTTATTAATAACTGAGATTAACCGTAAAATAACATGTCTTAATGGAAGCCTACTTAAATGCATTAGAAGATGGAAAAATGAAGGCAGATAAAGACAATATGGCCTATCCAGTCTGCCCATCCATGCCATCTACTCTCCTTCACTCCTTAGAGATACTATGTACTTGCCCTAAGCTTTCTTGAATTCAGATAGTTTTTGTTTCCACTAGGAGTCCATTCCATTAATTCACCACCCTTTTCATGAAGATGTATTTTCTCTGGTTATTCCTGAGTCTGTCCTCTTTCACCTTTATCCTATGCCCCCTCATACCAAAGCTTCTTTTCAATTGAAAGAGACTTGCCTTCTGTGCATTTATACCACAGAGGTATTTAAACATCTCTACCATATCTCTTCTTTCCCGCCTTTCTTCCAAAGTATACATATTGTGTTCTGTGTCTGTCCCCATACATGTTATGATGAATACCACTGACCATTTTAGTAGCAGCCCTGTGGACCGACTCCATCCAGTTTATATCTTTCTGATGGTGCAGTATCCAGAATTGTACACAATATTCTAAATGAGGTCTCATCAGGGTCTTATACAGGGTCATCACCTCCTTTTTACCTACTAGGTAATTCCTTTTCCTATGCACCCCTTCTAGCTTTTGTCATCACGTTTTCTACCTGTTTGGGCAGCTTAAGATCATCACGTCCAGTCACAGCTATGTCCAGCTCTTCTTTCATGCACAAAAGTTCTTCACCTCCTAAATTGTACCGTTCCCTTGTGTTTTTTTGCATGACCCTGCATTTTTTAGTATTAAATCTTAGCTGCCAAATTCTGGACCATTATTTAAGCTTCGCTAGGTCCTTCCTATGCATCAGGGGTCAGCTTTTGTAATACACCTTGGGTGAAATAGAATGAAATGCCCTGAATATGGCAATTATAACACAAGCTTGTAACCACGTCTCTCAAGTCACACTTACAGCTTGTGTTACGATTGTCCTAACCAGGCCTTTTCATAGTATTTCACCCAAGGTGTATTGCAGAGGCTGACCCCTGATGTAGGCATTACACCAAAACATAGCCCGTGTCAAGTCTCTCATTATAAGGTTTGATTATCCATTCTTAGAGGCCCTTGATGCTTTTTTTTTGGTTCACTGCCTAAAGTTGAATGCCGGGATGCATCACCATTGTAAAATATTAGTATTAAGTCTGCAGTTACATTCCTACTTTAGGTGGGAGCACTAACGCCAGCCAAAAAGTTGGTGAAAATGCTCACACCTAACTATTGTTAAGGGGACTGGATCGGGGGAGGGGGAGGGAAGTCTCGCCCTTTCTTTTGCCACCTGGTCCTATCAAGTCACTTTACCCTTCATTGCCCCAGGTACAAAAACTTAGATTGTGAGCCCAATAGAAATAAAGTACCTGCAAAAAATATGTAAACCGTTTCAGTTGTACCACAGAAAGATTGTATATCAAGTAAATGTAGCAAGCAAGCATGGCATGTGATTGCTAGTATTCTGTAACCTGCACACATAAGTACTAGGCATACCCTTAACCTGCCTATGCCCCTCCCATGTCCACACCCCCTAGCAGTGCGCACAATTTGTAGAATACCAACTAAGGGCAAATTAGAGCCAATTAGTCCAGTTAACACTAATTATAGCCTATTCTTTATTTTTATTTATTAGGATTTATTTACTGCCTTTTTGAAGGAATTCACTCAAGGCAGTGTACACTAAGAATAAATCAAACATAAGCAATAGGCAGTTACAGGAGTAAAAATATTCAAATAACAATACAAAGGATGGCATGGTATACTACTTACAATGTCAACACAATATGTAATAGAACATTTTAATAGACAGCCTAGGGTATAAGCAAAGATGGAACATATAGATAGATAAGATAGAGTAACAGGAGTAAGAAAATAAGGGACTAGTTAATGAGAGTTGCAAATGAGGTCAGAAAGGTGCTTGAACATTATCTTGGCTAGGGTAGGAGTGGATAAACATGTCCTGTTATAATATGTGCAGCCGGTGTTGTTTGTGCCAGTTGGAAGCTAATTTAAGCAATTAAGCTGCATGTGTAACTGACACTAGTCTATAACTTGCCCGGGGAAATTCGTGCACTAAGCATAAAATTGTGCACATCAGATTATAGAATTAGGGAGGTAATGTGCATTTGCAAATGCTCACAAGCTTTTTGTTGTACTTTACTGAGGTGTCCCAGGCAGCAAACTTCAATAAGAATCCAGCCTACAGTCCAGTGGCATAGCTATGGGGGGCCATGGGGGCCTGCCCCCCCCCCCAAAATTGGCTCTGGGGCCCCCCGTTTTGCTGGCAGGGGTCCCCAACCTCCGCCAGCTAAAACATTTGTCCTGTGCTGGTCTCACATTGCCTGACACCGTGTCCTGTTTTCAGTCGCTGTGCATGCTCGTTTTAATAAAACTGAACCCCCACCAGCCAAGGTACCTTCGCAGTGGTGGAAGCGGCGGCAGGAGGGTGGCTGCGGGGGAGGGGGGCGGTCCAAAATGTCCCCACCTTGGGCTCTGGCTCCCTGTCCTGCCCCTGCTACATTCTCTCAGTACGCAGGTATTCAAGGCCAAGACAACATCCATAAATTAAAATCAGAATGAGAAATTAGAAGAGAGAAGCAGAATACAGCTATATGAAAAAAACCAAACCATTCCAGCAACATGAAAGCCATAGATTCAAACTGGAATAGACTGAATTGTTTTAGTGCTATTTGATGAGCCCATAGGCATGCTGAGCTGGACTTATGGGCTTCTTGCTAATCTTTGCAGGCAATCCTTATGTGATCTGGGCTGGTGCCCTTCTGTAGCAGCAGGTGCATCTCAGTAGATAAATGAATAGCACAGGAACAGTTACAGATGCTTTCTAAGGTAAAAGAAGCATAAATTGTAACCTTGCATAATGAAACAAGCAAGGCTAGCTGGGCCCCTCTGCCCTCTGGGCTTCTCCTCTTAAAGGTCGAACTTTATCATTTTCCTTGTCATTTTAAAGTGTTTGTTCCTGCTTCTGGCCTACTCATTAATTTACTGCGCTCTCTATAATTGATACCCCAGCATGTGGCACGCTGATTTGTGAAAGCACATTTTCAGTTAGGTAAGGACCCGTTGCCGAACAGGAAGATTTGAATTGAATGTGAGCGTTCAGTGCACCTCTCTCTGCTGCATACATCTATTTTGACTCTAAGTTGTGAAGGTACTTGCTTTCTCACTTCTATTATGGTATTGCATTTGGGAAGAAAATGCAGCAATGTAGGTTTTCTAGGAAACTATGAATTTGTCCATGCAAATTTTATTCTGATTTCTATAAAATTTGTATTGAATTTTTCTCAGAAAGCATTACTGTCCTGGGGCCCTGAACAGATTTGTAATCTGATTTTGCATGTTATTTGACCTATATATTTATTGCAGTAGTAAAGTCATCATATTATTTTCCCACACTGTGTTGCAAGGGTTTGCAAGTAGCCAAGTATTTACCTAAAATATTTAGGGGTATTTTTTACTAAGGTGCATTAGCGTTTCTAATGCACCTTTAAATTTATGCCGCGTTAAACGCTAATGCGCCTATACATTTCTATGCAACCATAGCAAGGGTGAAATCACCTTACAGGTAGTCTCATATATATCAGTATTCAAAACATGCATGACTATTAGTAACATCAATCTACTTCATTACTTAATATAATATACACAGCATCTCATAAATGCCAGTTATGTAAATATTATTATTTAACAAAACTTACAAAACTAACATTCAAAAATGGGGTCAACATTGAAATCAGTTTCACAAAACAGTTGAACATGAGCAGTGAACAAAGAATTATTCTTATTTTTCAAAGTGTTGATCCCTTAACTTTGTCCAAAAAGAAAGGTCCAGCAACAGAATAATCATTCAATCTGTTCATTCAATGTTCAGTTGAAACTCCAATCGTAAATTTTCTTAGCCACAATATCAATCCTTGATCACTTTGATTGATTAAGGAAACAAATATCCAAAAGTTGAAGATGATGAGATTTTTCCACGATATTAATCTTTAATCAGTCTAACTGCTTAGAGAGATTCGGATATCCAAAAGTTGACATGTTGAAGCGTTGAAATCCTTCGTCTGCATCATCAATTTTATATGGCAAATGGAACCAAATCTTCAGTCAGTGAGCCTCCGACTAAAACATGTCCATTTGTACCACTTTCATTCAAAAATCAAATAGATTGAATGATTATTGTGTTGCTGGACCTTTCTTTTTGGACAAAGTCAAGGGATCAACACTTTGAAAGATAAGAATAATTGTTTGTTCATTGCTCATGTTCAACTGTTTTGTGAAACTGATTTCAATGTTGACCCCATTTTTGAATGTTGTGTAAGTTTTGTTAAATAATAAATATTTAAATAACTAGCATTTATGAGATGCTGTGTATATTAAGTAATGAAGTAGATTGATGTTACTAATAGTCCTGCATGTTTTGAATATACATTTCTATGGGCACATTAGCGTTTAACATGCGTAAACTATTTACGCACGTTAAAAATGCTAACGTGCCCATAGTGCACCTTAGTAAACATAGGCAATAATTAGGTAGGGATCAATAAAAAAGTATTCTATTGCATTACATTTTACAAGAGCTAAAAAAAAAAAACCACCCCAATTTCTGCCCGTATAAAGCTTTGAATGTTTCGGGATAACATTTAAAGATGTAGTAGGGATCTGAGCCTAACTTATGCCCCAGGATTTATACCTGGTTTCAGTTTATGTAAATTCTTGTGCCTAAAAGTTGGCGCAGAAATCATCTCTAAGAGCTCTATAAATGGCACGCAACCCAAGAGTGCCGTTTGTAGAATAGCACTCCATGCGGATTTTTTTCAGTGCCCAAATTTGGACACCATTTACTGAATTTAGTCGTTAATGGGAAATTTAGTAAAGATCACCCAAAGTTAGGAGCACAAATTTGGGTGCGGATCACAGATCCGTGTGTAAACAAATGAGGTAATTAGGCGTTTAGAATCAATACTTGGTATTTACAAACACTTAATTTGCAGTAATTAGGAGTTACACATGGATCTGCTCTATAACATGCATGCCTAAATTTCATACTGCACAATTCCAAAGATGGCATGACTAGGGTAGTGGCCTGCGTGTCATGGACATTCCTAGATTCTGTCACCAACATTATTAACAGTGTTCTGGCCCCCTAGCACAATCACTTGGAATTACTATGTACATCTCGTCCTTTTAGACACTTGCTCCCCCCTTGAGATCTCAACTGTCAACCACAAACTCTTTCAGATTGCAGAATGGTTTAGGGAACACAAATTAGTCTTAAATCTGGGTAAGTTCAAGTCAATATTATTTCACAACAAAAGACATCCCACTCTTCCAACACCCATTATCCTCTTCGATACCCCTGTGCCACAGGTAGAGACTGTCCACATTCTTGGAGTACTTTTTGACTCTGACCTCTCATTTCTCCCCCAAATCTCTCAGGTGATTCTATGATCTTTATATAAACTCCAACTCATTCGCTCTGATCTTTCTGGCAGCACTTAATGTACTGGTTCGTTCCTTGGTCATTTTGCAGTTAGACTACTGCAACTCTCTCTATAAATGAATCAAGTATATTCACCATTTACAGGCTATCCAAAATACTGCTATCTGCTTAATCGCTAACTCGCGCAAGTATGTTCATGTTGCCCTCCATCTTAGAGATGCTCACTGGCTTCCTATTACTCATTATATCATCTTTAAAATCCTACTGCTTGTATTTAAGATTCTTACCTCCAGACAACCTCTTTATCTCTCTTGTTATCTCATCTCATATAGCGCTGCACATGCACTCAGGTCTGCTCAACACAACCAGCCGGTAGTGCCTAGTTACCGAGAAATAATCCACAAGCACACCTGACACACTATTTTTTGTTTCCAGGGTCTCCAGCTTTGGAACTCTCTTCCCATTCCCCTCCACTTGCTGACATCTCTTGATAAATTTAAGACAGATCTCAAAACCCACCTCTTTAAGGATGCGTATCATTGATGCCCTTTAGCGTATGCTTCCAGCGAGTCTCTGGGATGAATCTTGCAGATATTTTTAGCAACCGTTTTGTTCTCCCCACCCATCCTATCTAATATTGTAGTTCCACTCCCCTATTCTTTGTGTATCATGTACTATCCCCCTCTACTTGAATTTTTGCCTTTTCTTTTTAGATTATAAGCTGCCCTGAAGTCCTCCCATAGGGCAGGATAGGAAGACTATAATAAACCTGAAAAGCATGATATTATAGAATTCCTGCATTTGCACACCTAATTGCCATTAGTTGAGTGCCAGCTTTTAGCAGGCATAAACACACGTGCCCAAAGTTAAGCACGAAATGCGTGCTACGCTGCTATTCTGTAAAGGACGCTCTGTGCAGAGCACCATTTACAGAATACTAGCTTAGCATGGATCATCCCAGCACCTAACTTTAGACACCATTTACTGAATTCCCCCCTAAGTGATTTTAAGTCCACTGGTTATAGAATATCTCTTAGCATTTATGTGGATAAGTGCCGATTAGTAGCACCAATCAAGTGTGAAGGACAGTGGCTACGTAAAGCCATGGGGGTCTGGGCCCCCCATATTTCCTGTAGGCCCCTGGTTTTGCTGGTGGGGGTCCCTAACCCCCCGCCATTTGAAACATTGTCCAGCACCAGTCTCTGGCACCACTGTGTTGCCTGCCCTGCTCTGTCTTCCCCCCACATCAGGCACGTTCCTTGTAGTGAAATTGCAGCGGTGGGCCGGCAGACCAAAATCTGCCCCCCACCTCGGGCTCTGGCCCCTTCCCACCGTGAGGTCTGGCTATACCCCTGGTGAGGGAGCCTGTAGAATGCTAATGCTTCTTCTTAAAGATACTCCTGCATAGTGTCAGAACCACCTTAAAACTCTTAGTCACGCCCAAAGGGGAAGTGACACAGGAGGGGTGAAGCCTGGAGAGCACAACTCAGGCACTGCTTGGTTAAAGAGGCCCAGAGGGAAGCAGCAACATCTGACCGCATATGCCTCCACCACATATCTCTGCACTGCAACTGAGACAGGTAGGCCAAGCTCAACTTGGAACCTTGCTATCCGATATCTTTGACCTGGCCACAGACACAGAGACAGCTTATGTTGACTGCTGAAAATTGTACTGGTGCTCCAGGGAGCCAGGCCAGAGCCAAGCAGTATATGCTACCTGGCTGAGAAACTGTACTACATGCAGTGGCCCTGCAGGAGCAGGCTATGAAAGGACATCCTTATATATAAGGACTAGTTTTATGTTTACTTCACTTTTCTTCCCCCACCTGTGAAATGAACAAGACCCCTACCTGATAGTTGAAATAATATTTTGTTCACCTTAACCTATTACTTGGCTCCTGTTTATCCTGGATCCAGGACCTGCCCTCGTTCACTTTACCAATTGCTACTATTCTATAAACCACGTGCACAGTTGGTGTCAGCTTATAGAATTGCCTTTCTTGCCTTTAATAGTTGCCTTGCAGTTTTGTGTCCTTACTAATCTGATGAGAAGATTTGATATCAGGATATTATTACAAGTGTAGGAAACGTAAGTTTCAAGTAAATGAGGCACTCAGGGAAGACAAGGCCATAGTGTAGAGATTAACTGAATTCTTTGCTTCGGTCTTCACCAAGAAAGATGTGGGAGAGACACCAGTGCCAGAAATGGTATTCAGTACTGATGAGTCAGAGAAACTGAAATCTCTGTAAACCTGGAAGATGTAATGGGGCAATTTGACAGATTGAAGAGTAGGATGGTATATATCCCAGAGTACTGATAGAATTGAAAAATGAACTTCCAGAGATATTGTTAATAACAAATAATTTATCTTTACAATCCAGCACGATACTGGAAGATTGGAGGGTGGCCAATCTAACCCCTATTTTTTTAAAAGGGTTCCAGAGGTGATCTGGGAAATTATAGATAGTGAGCTTTACGTCAGTGGCAGGCAAAATGTTAGAGACTATAATAGAGAAGAAAATTACAGAGCATATACATAAGCATGGATTAATGAGACAAACAAGCTTATTTTCGAAAGTGATCGCCGGCCATAAATCGGGAGATGGCCGGCGATCTCGCAAAAGCGGCCAAATCGGTATAATCGAAAGCGGCTTTTTTGACAGCATCGCCGCTTTCCCGTCGCCTCGCCGGCGAAAGTTCAAGGGGGCGTGTCGGGGGCGTAGCGAAGGCGGGACATGGGCGGGCATGGGCGTGGCTACCAGATGGCCGACTTTCGCAGATAATGAAAAAAAAAAGCGGCCGGGTTTACTTGGTCCTTTAATTTTCACGACCAAGCCTCAAAAAGGTACCCCAACTGACCAGATGACCACCGGAAGGAATCGGGGATGACCTCCCCGTACTCCCCCAGTGGTCACCAACCCCCTCCCACATCAAAACAATAAAAGTAAAAACCTTTTTTGCCAGCCTGTATGCCAGCCTCAAATGCAGTACCCACCTCCATGACAGCAGAATGTGTTCTATCCTCTGACAGCCTTTCCCTGGTTGTGATGTGGCTCTCGGGTGAGTGTGACACCTTTTCTGTTAGGTGCACTGCAGAGTCACATCAGCAATGCATTGTGGTGGGTGTAGGGTAGTGGGCTCTACTCCCATTGTGTTTTTTCCCCCTGCTAACTGGAACAGAGTGTGTCCAGTTTTGTTTCAGGTAGTCCATGAGGTAGTGGCCATTTTTGTCAGCTATTTTTAGATCCCTTTCATGTGTTACCCACGTTAGGGAGCTTAGTTCTTACCTTGAATGTTGCTGAAAGAGGGCATTGTACACCATTCTGCCAGCTCGGACCTACTGCTAATCTCAGTACCAGGGAGACTCTTTGCCAGTGGGGCACAACCTCTGATCTGCAGTTAACTGTGAGTAAACGTGCTTTTTCAAATAAAGGACTTTTTCAAAGAGTTTAGTCTTCAGGTGTCAACTGGTGTGCCAAGATTATACAGCAGCAACAAGTCCTAGAGGCCTGCGTGTATGCAGGTCCCTGGAGCACTTTTAGTGGGTACCGCAGTGCACTTAAGGCAGGCGGACCCAGCCCCCCCCCTCCCCACCTGTAACACTTGTGCTGATAAATGGGAGTCCTCCAAAACCCACTGTACCCACATGTAGTTGCCCCCTTCACCCCTAAGAGCTACAGTAGTGTTATACATTTGTGGGTAGTGTTTTTTTTTTTGGGGGGGGGGGTTGGGGGGCTCAGCACCCAAAGTAAGGGAGCTATGCATGTGGGAGGTTTTTCTGAAGTCCACTGCACTGACCCCTAGGGTGCTCAGTTGGTGTCCTGGCATGTCAGGGGGCCCAGTGCACTACGAATGCTGGCTCCTCCCACGACCAAATGCCTTGCATTTCGCCGGGTTTGAGATGGCCGGCAGTTTTTTCCATTATCCCTGAAAAACAAAACCAGCGATCTCAACCCCGGCGAACTCTGGCATTTAGCAAGGCTAAACCGTATTATCGAAAAAAAGATGGCTGGCCATCTTTTTCGAAAATACAGTTCCGGCCAGCTGTTGCGCCGCCGCCAAAATAGATCGCCGGCGATGTTCGATTATGCCTCTCAAAGCCAACATGGATTTAGTCAAGTGAAATCTTGCCTCACCAGTTTACTACATTTCTTTTAAAGGTTGAATAAATATGTGGAAAAAGGTGAACCAGTCAGTAGTGTGTATCTGTATTTTCAAAAGACATTTGACAAAGTACCTCAAGAACAGGGTTACCATATATCCGGATTTCCCCAAACGTCCTCCTTTTCAGAGGACTGTTAAGGTCCGCATATTTTTTCCAGCCAGCCTGTTTGTCTGGGTTTTTGGGCTGGCTGGTGGATTGATGGGCGGACGGATGGGTTGGCCTTCTCCCCCCCCCCCCCCCCCCACCAAACCTACCATAGCACCCTGGTGGTCTAGTGGACTCTTTGGGGCAGAAAAGAACCCCTCTCTTTGCCCAGTGCTGATGACCTCCCTGCTACCGCCATTTCTTGAAAATGGCTGCCGAGACTTCAAGCGGCAGCCTCGCAAGACTTCACGGAAATCTTGAGAGGCCACCACTTGAAGTCTTGGCAGCCATTTTCAAGAAGTGGTGGCTGTAGGGAGGTCAAGGGCAGCAGGCAGGAAAAAATGGGATTCTTTCCTGCCCTGAAGAGGCCAGTAGACCACCAGGGCTACAAGGTAGGCCCAGGAGGGGAGGGGACAAGTTGCTCATGGATGGGAGCGAAAGAAGGAGGCAAGCTGCTCGTGGATGGGAGGAAAGGGAGAGGAGAGGGGGACATGCTGTATATAGAGGGAAGGGAAAAGGGGAAATGTACTCGATGGGAGGGAAAGGAAAGGGGAACTTGCTGCTCATGGATGTTTGCTTTTTTGGAAAGCTGAGAGACTGGGCTGGGCCCGGGGCAAGGCCGCCCCCGCTGCCGCCGTCCCCCCAAGGTCACAGCTCCCCCCCTCCACCCGCCCCCCTCCGTCCGCCACCGGGCCGGGCCCCCTGCATTGAAATCACAGCGCCTCTCACCTCTATGTGAAAGCGCTGCAGGCAGCAGCAGATCGCCTCCCTTCGGGCCTCCTTCCCTCCCTGTGTCCCGCCTTTGCGGAAGTTACGTCAGACAAGGGCAGGGCACAGGGAGGGAAGGAGGCCCGAAGGGAGGCGATCTGCTGCCTGCAGTGCCTTTCACACGGAGGTGAGAGGCGCTGTGATTTCAATGCAGGGGGCCCTGCCTGGTGGCAGATGGTCGACGACGGAGGGCGGGTGGGACTGTGGCGCCGGGCCCCCCTTGGAGGCCCCCCTTGGAGTCCCGGGCCTAGGTAATTTTGTCCCCCTTGCCCCCCCTCTCGGCGGTCCTGCTCAGCCCCACCTGTGGCTGTGCCACAGGTATCACGTGATTTCTCTAAAAGTTACTTGCTAGTCTTGCTGCTTTAAATTTCCATGCGCCCAGTGTGGTACCAACTCGTCAACCATCAGTGTCTCCACTTAACAGATGTTACTTTATTTACAAATTTTGTTAAATGTGAACATCTACATAAATGATAGATTGCATTCCTCAGGCAACACTTACACATTCAGTACATATTCAAATAGAGCAACTCATTTGAAAAGTGTGAGTATTTCATAATCATTATATTAAGGGGTATGTTTACTAACATGCGTTAGCGTTTTTAACGTGCCTGTAAATTTAAGACGCGTTAAACCCTAACGCGCTATACATTTGTCTTTGTTGGCGTGATGCTAACTTTTGACACATTGTTAATTGTAACATTTGAATGACATTTTACTGTGTTTTAGCACCATTTTTAACGTGCAAAAATCGCTAATTTATAACGCTAACATGTCAGTGACATTAACATAGCTTATTAATAAGATAATTAAATGTGCTGAGCTTCCAGTTCTTGAGATGATTTGCAGCCACTATCGCCTTTGTTCCGAAACCTTGTTCACACGATGTCTAGAGTCTCATTTTGTTCGTTACCGACACCTTGGCCATGATTGCTGTTCCGATCCGAAAAGCTTTTAAAAACAAATTCTTTAAATTCTTAATTTTAAATGCTAAAAAGTCTGTAACTAAGCCGTGTTTAAAGATAATCTCATTTTGATCAGCACATAAGCATAGATAGTAACAACAAATAAAGCTGTAAAATTTCACATTGAAATTCCAAATTCCAAGCGGTTGCTGAGAAAACAGCAAAGAAATTCTACAGGGTTACTTTTTATTTGTTTCACCCTCTGTATAAGGCGAGGGTTGCCGCCTAATGCAGGTGAACTCAAACCAGTGGATCTAGGACTGCTTTTACCCTGCATATGTGAAATTTGTAGTTCAGATTTACCTAAGAGAAGTACTACATCTCCATGCATGGATTGGGGCAAAACCAAAACCAGGACTGGAGCAGCATGTTTGGGGTGAGCTGGCAACCTGAGATCCAAAGCGTAGAGCTGGGATTGCATCACAATGTGATAGAAGAGTAATACCAAAGATTTTTAAAAATGAAATCTATTGTTGTACCTTCCTAATAGGTGGGGTTGGCCCAAATTTTAGGAAAACTAGGCAGTTGCCTAGGTCAGCAGCTTCTGGGGGTGGGCTATGGAAAAGGAGAAAAGAGCAGCTGCTTTCAAAGCAAAGCAATAGGTTTAGACAGCCACACAAACCGCGAGAATCATCCGTTTGTGCACTTTACTTGAAAGAAGAATGGGTAGTTTTCAAATAGCCAATTTGCCATTGTAAATGGCTTTGGAAATTGCACTCATATGTTTACAGAAGTTTAATATTTAAAAGTATGATGTCCAAATATAGGATTATGATAGGATTATTCTGGGAGCGACAGTGTTCGGATGATCATAATTCTTGAGTTTATCAAATTCTTTGGGGAATTACTAGATTGCTAGGAGTATAAAAGTTAATTGAGAGGGAGCACAAGTTTGAAGTTTCACCTAGGGTGCCTAATACCCTTGCATCGGCTCTGCTAATAGGCAGATAGAATATAATTTCCCTTTCTTGTTAAATAGCATTAACTAAGAAGCCTAAGTGTGAGGGACACAACTGAGCAAGGCTGAAAGGTGTTGCTCAGAAGCTTTCCTCTCAGTGTGTGCTGGGAACACAGGAACCCTTTTATGGCAGGGAAAACTTTACCTTTAAATAAACATCTGTCCCTGGGAAATATTTAGAAGGAATTAAATAAAAAAAAAAAATCCTAGTTAACTGCTGGAAGAGTTCCTGATCTGTGAGTGAGATTCCTGCTGTTAACGTGCAACCTTCAGTGCATTACTCCCTTCAATTATTTAATTACTTCCTTAGCTGGTGGCTTTCTGTTTAATCTTTTGGGGTTTTTTTTAATTCCCATGCATTTGCATTTTATGTTCTACTGTGGTAAGATGGAAGTTTAGCTGAACTTTCCTTTAAACAATCCGCTGTTTAAAAAAAATTGTGTCTGTTAAAAGACTGTAAATTCAGCATTTGTGTTGGGTTTTTGGAGGGGAGGTCATCTTGTCTTGAAAGGGGGCTGCTGAATTGGCAGTGACCGCATCCCTTTCCGCGATTCCAAGTGACACTGA
This sequence comes from Microcaecilia unicolor, assembly GCF_901765095.1. Classification (NCBI taxonomy): domain Eukaryota; kingdom Metazoa; phylum Chordata; class Amphibia; order Gymnophiona; family Siphonopidae; genus Microcaecilia; species Microcaecilia unicolor. The sequence goes on along the minus strand of NC_044033.1, from coordinate 310,346,787 downwards.
TGGAGTATTGGCAGTCATGCACTGTTCTCCAGTTGAACTGCTGCCTCTGTTCAGATGCAGTTGCTGCACTGTGTGTGTCTTTATTGCTTTATAAGCTCTGTTACTAAAGGATGTGGTAACATTGGTCAGCGTATCTGGGTTTAAAAAAAGGTTTGGACAAGTTCCTGGAGGAAAAGTCTGCTATTTATTTATTTGTAGCATTTGTATCCCAGATTTTCCCACCAATTTGCAGGCTCAATGTGGCTTACAGTTGCCGTAATGGCGGTTGCCATTTCCGGGTAACAGAATTACATCTGGTCTTGCGTTAAGGTGTAAACATATGTTGGTAACATACATGATACATACATGGAACATAACATTTTTCTGCTGTCATCTACTATGTTACTATATATCGAACAGATCATGGTATATATATATATATATACCATGTGTATACATACATGGTAAAGAAGAATATCTTATTGTATAGCATGAAGGATCCTGAGTAATAAATTGGATTGTAACATACATTAGGTCATTGACTATAGAGAGACCTTTTTCGGTGTAAGGTTTAAAATGGTAGTGCTTGATTATTCATAGCAAAGAGGTTAATTAGTCATGTGGTAGGGGTTTGGTTTTGTATAGATCGTGTATAATATTATTATTTAGTGTTTAAAGATGGATATTTATGGTATGCTTTCTTGAAAAGGTCTGTTTTCAGTAGTCTTCAGAAGATGGTTAGGTCTTGCGTTGTTTTTATGGCCTTCGGTAGTGCATTCCATAACTGCGTGCAGATGTATGAGAAACTGGTCGCGTATATGGATTTATATTTTAGCCCTTTACAATTAGGATAGTGGAGATTAAGGAATGTACGTGATGATCTTTTTGCGTTCCTGATAGGCAAGTCTATAAGATCTGACATGTAGGTCGGGGCTTCCCCGTAGATGATTTTGTGGACCAGGGTGCAGACTTTGAACGTAATTCGTTCTTTTAGTGGGAGCCAATGTAATTTTTCTCTTAGGGGTTTGGCGCTTTCGTATTTCGCTTTTCCAAATATGAGTCTGGCTGCTGTGTTTTGTGCGGTTTGAAGCTTCTTAATGATTTGTTCTTTGCATCCGACATAAATGGCATTGCAGTAGTCTAGATGACTTAGCACCATTGACTCTACTAGGCTGCGGAATATTTCCCTTAGGAAGAAAGGTTTGATTCTCTTAAGTTTCCACATTGAGTAGAACATTTTCTTTGCTGTGTTTTTCGCGTGGTCTTCAAGTGTGAGGTTTCGGTCAATTGTGACTCCCAGTATTTTCAGGCTGTTTGAGACCGGAAGTGTTTATGGTATTGTTTTGTTTGTGCTGTATTGTGAAGACAGGATGAGACATTGTGTTTTTTCTGCGTTTAGCTTTAGTTGGAATGCATCCACCCATGAGTTCATTATTTGGAGGCTGTTTGTGATTTCATTTGTCATTTTGGTTATGTCTTGTTTGAACAGGATGTATATCGTGACATCATCTGCGTCGATGTATGGGTTGAGTCCTTGGTTGGATAGCGATTTGGCTAAAGGTGTCATCATTAAGTTAAAAAGGGTTGGTGAGAGCAGTGATCCTTGTGGTACTCCACATTCAGGTTTCCATGGTGTTGACGTTTTTGAATTTGAGATCACTTGATAGGTTCTTGTTGTTAAGAACCATCTTAGTACGTTTCCTCCAATCCCGAAGTAGTCTAGGATGTTCGGGAGTATTTGGTGGCTTACCATGTCGAACACGCTGGACATATCAAATTGTAGGAGTAGTACATTGTTTCCAGTTGCAATTAGTTGTTTAAATTTGGTTATGAGAGTGGTTAGTACTGTTTCAGTATTGTGGTTAGATCGAAATCCTGACTGGGATTCATGTAATATTTTGAATTTGTTTAGGTAACTTGACATGGGAAAACCTCATAGCCTTCCCTGTGATGCAGTTTCCTGTTTCTGCATAGGCAGGAACACGCCAGAGGGAAGGCAGTGGGGCTGGCATGAATAGTCTGTATCTGGTGGCTCATGCTCGCTGCTGGCGAAGAACTGCTATTTTAAAAGGTACGAGGGGGCCTCAATTTTTATAGAAATGGGCAGGGGCGGGCCCCTTGTTTTCTCCAGGCTTGGTTTTCTCTCTTGGCGGTCCTGGTGGGTCAGGACAGATTAAAACATTGGCAAGCTAGGCATGAGATAAGGGCTCAAGTGTTTAGAGGAGCTCTGTCAAATGTGCTCAGGACTGAACAGTAATCTGAATTTATAGAGCTAGAAAAGTGGATTCTTTCTGGTTGTGAGAACAAATTGTTTGCTCCATTTCCTTAAAGAAGTACTTTCTGGTGTCTTGCTCCTCTATAGCACCAGCCAAATAAGTAGAACAGACCCTGCCATTCAGACGCAGTTCACTGCTCTGAACCCAGTAAGGCTTCACTCTTAGTGATCCCAGTGTTGCACTGCATCATGCTGTTGCCTGTGCCCTCATCTACTGTAGTATCTTCATCAGCCAGCCAGATAAGATGCTCTAGTGCAAGAGTGGTATTGAGAGGCTGGTCTTGATGGTGATTTCCCCTTCTTGGGCAAACATTTTTTTTAATCCTAAACTTATGAGACTTTAAAAAGATTTGCATTGGGGAACTGTCTCATCCTCTCATCACAATACAACATGAATAAACCCACCAATGTAAATACCTCAGACTACATCCTTCCTGTTTCTGACAGCCTGAAAATCCTTGGAGTTACAATCGACCGAAACCTCACGCTAGGAAGCCAAGCGAAAAATACAAGGAAAATGTTCCAAGCAATGTGGAAGCTCAAACGAGTAAAACCTTTCTTCCCGAGAGAAATATTCAGCGGCCTCATACAATCAATGGTGCTAAGCCACCCAGACTACTGCAATGCAATCTATGCCGGATGCAAAGAACAAATTATTAAGAAACTCCAAACTGCCCAAAACACCACAGCCAGATTCATATTTGGAAGAACGAGATAGGAAAGCGCCAAACCCCTACGTGAAAAACTACACTGGCTCCCAATCAAGGAACGAATTGCGTTCAAAATCTTCACCCTGATTCATAAAATTATCCACAGCGAGGCCCTGGCCTACAAGGTAGACCTTATAGACTTACCAATCAGAAACACAACAAGGTCAACATGCACATACCTAAATCTCCTCTACCCAAGCTGCAAAGGACTAAAATATAAATCAACATATGCATCCAGCTTCTCCTACATAAGCATGCAACTATGGAATGCGCTACCAAACATCTTGAAAACAATGCACGACCTAACAAACTTCCGGAAATCACTAAAAACCGATCTGTTCAAAAACGCATACCATAAGGATCCAACCTAAATACCTGAACCCTGCGACACAACGAAACTTATACCAGAACTGATCAAATCTTAACTCTCTCTCCTTAACCACCAACTTTCTCTATTACTCATGAACTTTAACGCAAGTCCACTCTGTTATTTTTCATACCGGAATTGGCGATCGCCACTACAGTACTATGTAAGCCACATTGAGCCTGCAATTAGGTGGGAAAATGTGGGATACAAATGCAACAAATAAATAAACTACGATATTACTGTGTGTCGCCTGAGATTTTCTGCCCTTTTTTTCTCAATATTATGTGTTCTTTGATCAGAAACTGGCACCACATCACTGATTTGATTAAGACAAAGCTAGTATGGGGTTCTCTCTTGAATCTTCCTTTTTGTTTGCCTTTGTGGATCATGTACACGATCATGGACTAGATTCCGTATATGATGCCCAAAAACTCAGTGCCAACAAGAGCGCTTTTCTATAAACTGTGCTTAAAGTTTACTGCAGTTTATAGAGTAGCGCTTACACCCTGGAGTTGTGCCTAACTTTAGGTGTGGCCATTTGCACCAGCTGAAACATGCCAATGTACGCATCTAACCTCCCTTATTCTATAACAACGCGTGTAAATTCTAGGGATGCCCCATTCCACTGATGACCCTCCCATTTTCGTGCCCCCTTTTTCAGATTGCACACAAATTTTAGGTGCGTAAAGACCAATTAACTTGTCAATAATTGCTTGTTAAAAAGCCAGTTTTTCACACTAATTGGCTTATTCAATTTTTGGCGACTTTTATAGAATTAGGGAGTATAAGTCTGGCATGATCTCAGTTACGCTATGTTCTGTGTTTTTACAGAATTGTTTTCAGGGTGAGTGAGATTTATCATAATTGTTAATGAAAGATCCCTTGTACGGAACTGTGTTAAGCACTAACACATGATTAAAGTGGGGGAAATGGCCTAACAGAGGACATATTAAAGTGTAGTGCATTAGTTTTGCCATTTGTGTATGCTAACTGTGGGATAGTTTTTTGTGTGTGTATGTAGGGGGAGTGTCAGAGCATGGAAGTGTTGTTCAGCTAGTGCGCTGACAGAGCTTGCTAACTAAATTATGATGATGTAATGTGGGAGTCCTTAGGGCCATCTAAACAGGGGGTGATAAAGGCTTGCTCTTTAATTTTGGTCAGTGGCTGCGCAGTAATGCTAGACAAAGGAAACAGAACAGGAATCCTAGCAAACTCATAAATTGTCAGACAGAGCGAAGGCGACAAAAGAGTCAGAACTAGATGATGACCAAAGTATACACAGTTTTTTAAAATATCCAGTGACTCGACACGGGCTGTGTTTCAGCCGCAACGGCCTGCCTCAGGAGTCTTCTGTCTTGATGTTTTCTAAACTCACTAGCTCTTCAAAATAAAACAATGAATAATAAAACACCTTGTGCGACTAAAGGTATTGTTACCACCTCTCTCGGCTGGACTGTAGTGATGTGCTCCCAGATACCTGATGGTTGTAGTCGTGGCGAATATCCAGGGAACACACACTCACAGCCGAGGGAGTGGAACAAATAAACTAACCTCGTCCTTTACTCTCAAAGAATAAAGGAGGAAAAGAATCTAAGTTTAGGATTTGTTCCTGAAATGGAAGAGCCACACCTTCAGATTTGCAAATGATCTTTTTCTTTATTGAATACAAATGCAAGCAAATTTTCATTCAAATAAACTCAAATTCACAATTAGTGTGTGGCTTAATAGAACTGCAATAACATATTCAACATTCAAATGTAGTTTTACATGTATACCCTTAACTTTTTCTGTTTCTTTCAACAAAATCACCTAAAAAGGCAGAAAAGAACCTTTTCAGATAAATATTTAAATTGTCTTTTCATCAAAATCAGATATTTGTTTCTATATTCTTTCCTTGCTATTGATGTCAGAATTTGAGTCTTTATAGGTATGATGGATGTTTGTGCAAGGATCTCACTTGAACCCAGAACACTTAGGCAAGTCAGGAAAACATGGATTTTTTTTTATATTTTTGATGTTGTTCTGTTCTTTAGTTTTCCCTTAAAATGTTGTGAAAAAATAATATATTCCTTTCAACACCCTTGGCAATGTCACTTAGCTGTAGCTGAATTTATTTAAGTGATGTCTTTCTTGTGTTGGAGCTTATCTGGAACCCTTCAGAGGATGACTCCCCCAGATTTCTTCTTCCTAAACCTCACTTATAAAGAAACTAACCAGGTGCAAAACCTTAAAACTCCCTGGGCTTGCTCAGGAACGGACTCCCCTCTGGTGACAATTAATCAGTTCTGAATACTGTGGCCACACTCTCTAATTGAAATAAAATAAGTTACAGGTTTTCTCACTACAAAACCTATTTCTCACTGTTGATTCCCTATTGTAAACGGTTGCAGAAGAAGGCTTTTGCACTGCATTCAGGGGTCTCACACAGTAACCCATTCCATATTCAAATGGTGATTCAACATTCCATCTCACAGACTTCACATAAAAACATAACATTTCCCCTTATAGTAATCAGATCTGTTTTGAAAATGCAGCACACTCATACAGAAGCAGTGCAGGATTTTCTGTAATCTGCAGTCAGATTCCAAACCCTGTATTCCAAATATCAAATTAACCTTCAACCTTAAATCCTTTTACACTATTTCCTGACTCCCTTATAGGCTTTCTCATTTAGTACAATTCCCAGCACAAAGCACAACCTCTTTCGCTCTTACCAGGATAGGCAGCCATGTGTCCTCTTAGTACCTTTGCATATAGACTCTCATTCCACCTTCCATGACCTTAAATTCCCTTAGAACTTAACCATTCCATTCACTGCATGCAGGGACATACCTCTGTTTCACTCCAAACCAAACTAAATTTGGTTTAAAATTTCTCACAGCTTTCTATAAGTACAGTTCTCACTCACCTGAAACACACCAGTTTTCCCCACATGTATTCAGCAATACAACCATGAGAAATGCAGTCTGTTTATTTAAGCACTCACTTCTAAGCTCAAATCATCTCATTCTCAGTACCAAGGCTCACCTTCACTCACTTTCAATATCAAAGTACCCTTTTTCAATGTCACATTTCACTTTAAACTCATAAAATATACTTTTATTCCTCATACTTTACACAGACACACACACCCCATACGTTTCTCTCCCAGTCATTCCCTGCTCTGGTCTTCTGTTCACTCAGCAGTCTCCCTGGCAACTCACCCCCACTAGAGGAACACCTGACATCACTCAACCAATCAGCTTGTCAGCTAAAGACTCTTTTTTTCCCTCTGATCTGTTTAGAATCTCCCTCCCCCATAGAAGTAAATGCAAAACTTCCTATACAGAGAATTTCAAAGTCAATTTTAACCTGACTTGTACCCAAAACAGCAAGGAACATTTTATAGTACAATCCCCACTTAATCATGGGTTATTCCTTGAAAAATAAAACCATATTTAAGAAACATCTCACACTTTCTTCAGCTAACTCCATTAACAATTCCCAAACTAAACTTTAAACCTTTTCCAGCCAGAACCATCCACCAAAACCCTGGAACCCCCCCCCCCCCCCCCCCCCCCCAGAGCCCCAGAAAAAAACATTTAATATATTTTACCATATATTACAGTATCTGTATACAACAAACTGTCGTGAACTTTGTGGCTGAAACACAGCCCGTGTCGAGTCATTGGATGTTGTAATAAACTGTTCATACTTTGGACATCATCTTGTTCTGACTCTCTTGTCACCTTCGCTGTGCCTGACGAAGCGCACTAATGCTAACATTAGCGTACAGCCAAAAAATAATAATAATAATAATAATAATCGAAAAAGGCTGAACGTATAGCCATGCTGGAAATGGGTTTAGCGTGTGGGAAAATTCCACATTTGGATATGTTAAGCCCATTTACTAGTGCAGCTTAATAAAAGGACCCGTAAAGTAGGTGTGTGAAAATCTTAGGATGCTGCTGCAGCTTCTTCCCCAGTGATTCCTAATAAGAGCTTCTAGTACGTGTGATCATCTTAACGGAAGTTCCAGGGGCAGTGTTTCCAAATGGGTTCTTGTTGTGCATACCATGCTATTTAATTTAACTGCTGTCTTCATATTAGGAAAGTTTAAAATTAAATTGAGGCATTTGGAGTAACTTTAAGATTGTGGATTGTAAGAGAATTATTTGATTTTTACATTTCAGTTTTTGCTTTGTGGTGGGTTAGCTGTTTTTGAATGGATTCATTGTTGTTCTACAAGTGTTGTAAAAAAAAAAAAAAAGAGCACTGAATGCCTCGGTAGGGAAGAAAAGAGATCTGTTTCAGAAATGTACCTATTAAAATACTATATACAAACCCAGGTTTAATCTCTTAAAATAATAATTAAAATACTATGGTACATTTCTAACAGTAATTTCTTAGTGCATGACCCCTCCTGAGTCCTCTCAACCTGCCTGTTGTGGAAAAGCTGGCAACCTCAGCAGTGGCGTAGCCAAGGGTGGGCCTGGGTGGGCCAGGCCCACCCACTTTGGGCTCAGGCCCACCCAATAGCAGCACACCTATGCTGATTCCCTAGCCCCACCAGCTGAAAACTCCCAACAACTGTCCCTCCTGCATACCTTGTAAATAGCAGATGGCATGTAGGTGAGACAAGGAGAGACCAAATCACCTGTGGGACAGGGAAGGGTTCTTCTGCCCACCCATCTTGAGTCCAGGCCCACCCAAAGTTGGGTGTCTGGCTTTGCCCCTGAACCTCAGGTAACCAAATGGAGCACCTGTGCAAATAGAAACATCAAAACATGACAGCAGATAAAGGCCAAGTGGTCAGTCTGCTCATCCACAGCATCCACTATCTCCTCCTCAAAGCATGGCTTCCTTTTCAGCTGGGATATACTGGACATCATTGGCCTCAGGTTGCCTTTTGCTTTTTCTAATGAATGGATTATTCTCTTCTAGATCATCTCAGCACAAAAAGTAGTAGTTCAGGAGAGATTTATACCTTGCTGTAATAATTAGTTCACACGACTGCTCCTAGAGCACAAAGGCTGACCCTCCATCATTGAGGTCTGCCAATGGGAGCGGTCTGACAGCCTCTAAGTGTTTCTGTAAAAAAATGTCTAAACATCTAAGCACGCCTTTGAGTATATGACAATGTCCTTGAGTGGCTAAAAAACTGTCATTATTGTTTCTCTTGTGCACTCCCCCCTCCCCCCCAACTGTCAACAGTTCTTGGTACATTTAGAAGTATGCAGGATTTGTTCTGCAGTTAAGATTAGTTGATATAGTGCTGTGATGAAATGAAGATTTCTTTTGGTTAAAAAAAAAGTTGTTTACAAACTACTCTGCAGTGATGAAACTGTATATGGAGAATGAGTTGTATCCCCTGCAGACCACTAGAGTTCAGAACAGACCCTGTTTGGGTCACTGCATCTGTCCATCATACGATATGTGTGTATGTAGTAAGCCCCCAGTGGAACGCTGTGTGCTCAGTGTCAGAGGCTAAAGATGTGGAAGGGGAGACCTATTTACCAAGCCCTCGGTGGCTGGGGTAGTTTTTGGATGATTTCTCACACTCTGTGTCTTACCTTTTCACTCAAGTGCTCCTCCATAAAATAAGACTTTTGTCTACTCCAGAAACTACTATTAAAAAAAAAAAACCATTTGGGTGACTTGGAGTGCAAACAGGGCATCTGTTAATTCACAGACTAGTAAAATGGAGAGAAAAAAAAACAACTAAAAGCAAAAATGACAAAAGTACCAAAAAAAGATATTGAGATGCTGATATTCGAAAGGTTTACGCTCCTAACTTTGAGAGTTTAGTTGTGTTAATTTCATATACCAATTAACATTTAGCATATCTAAATGGTTTACTGTAAAACATAGTACATACAGAGCCTCATTTTAAAAAGGACATTTTTGAGGAAAAAGAAGTCTAGGAAGCTGCAGGCAGTATTTTAGAAAAGCAGTGGTGAACATAGATGATAATCTAAAGTACATGTATTGCCCCTCCCCCAATAATTATGTGGGAATCCTCCCCCCCCCTCTGAGCAGTGTCATCCTCGTGTAAATGTCTTGAGGTAGCCGCCATATTCATATGTATGATACCTGTTGGAAGATGAGTGTACATGTGGATTCCGGCACGTAGGCAGCCTGCTGGTGGAAGATAGCCGGAGTGCTTATGAGTACATTCATGTAAGTGGCAGCATTTTCTACCGGGTTCCTGTGTAGATTACACTTGTAAATATCACTGTGCTTGCCACTTGCATGTGCCTTCCTGCGTGCCCCAGGTGCTAATGGCACAGGTTGTTCTGCGGAGCCAGTCCCACGTTACACAGCAGCCTTTAATGCTTCACTAGAGAGTGCCAACAAGTCGGCAAGAGGGAGAGAAACTTATGAGCTGCGAGCGAGGTCCTAGGGTGCCTGACATTCTCTAATGAGGGCATCCCGTTCTGCCCTGGAGGCCGGAGGCCAGTCCATGTTGCATCCTGGGATGTCTAAAAATTAATCCAGATGGCCTTGGCAAAATAAGCAGAAACCTGTTCCCCCATTACCTACATCAAGACCTAGATACTCTTATAGCAGAGGAATGGCATTTATGGTAGTGGCAACTATCACTTAACAGCCAGAACGTTATCATCCGGCATGAAATCCCCCTCTAAAATACAGTGTTGTAAGTATTGAACACCCACACTGTACATGAAAAGCATATGGACAGAGAACAGTATAATCTAGGTACAGCTCACATGGATGACACTATCTGGCACTGCCACTTAAGCAGGCAAGGGAGCCAGCCAGAATCCTCCCACACTGTTCTCAGCATTATATAATGGTTAATACAGGGGCAATATATACCACATCCAAATAGCTGATCGTAAAACAAGAACCTGGCGTGCATGGCACCTTTTTTCCTACCAAAATGTTCCACTTATTTCTTGTGTACATCCTTCTTAGTTGCATGCCCTCTAGGAAGGAAAGACATCCTATCCAAGACTCTCTTTTTGGGAGGAAGGACTTGGATTTTATATTTCTCTCCAAAGCTCACAGTTGAATCCTAGGATCAGATTCTCTGAATGTACGTCCTATGGTTAAATTTTGATTGGTAACTGTTTTGGCCACAATGTTCTGTTTGCAACTGCAATGACAAAGCATTTTGTCAGCATGCTATATGAATAATCACTGTGCTTCAGATGATTGTGACTGCACCTAATCTGTGGTGTCATTGATCCTCCTAAAGCCTTCAATAGAGTATATCTCCACCCTTATAAACCCCTACATCAATGACGCCCTAACCCAAGGTTGCCTACAACAAACTAGTAGGTATTGATGGCCAGAAATGTTTCACTGGACCCCATATTGTGCCGTAAAGGAGGTCCACAGCTACAACATCGTACTAATTGTGCACCCTTAGCTATGTCTTTACTTTAAACTCTCCAGACTGTAGCCATGCATCCAAAGGAACAGCAGGAACACCAAGGCATTCTAGAAACAGAGAAACGTAATGGCAGATAAAGGCCAAATGGCCTATCCAATTTACTCATCCACTATCTCCTCTTCTCCCTAAGTGATCCCACGTGCCTGTCTCACACTTGAACAGTCCTGGTCTCCACCATCTCCACCGGGAAGCTATTCCACACGTCCACCACCCTTTCTGTAAAAAAGTATTTCCTTAGATTACTTCTGAGCCTATAATGTCTTAACTTCGTCTTATGCTCTGTCATTCCAGAGTTTTCCTTCATTTGAAAAAGGCTCATGTCCTGTATATTAATGCCACGGAGATATTTAAACATCTCTATTGTATTGAGGTCTGTAAGTCTGTTCCAATACCCTTTATGACTGAGATCACTGACCAGTTTTGTAGCCGCCCTCTAGCCCAACTCCATCCTGTTTATATCTTTTTGATGTGCAGTCTCCAGAATTGCTCACAGTATTCTAAACGGGGCCCCACCAAAGACTTATACAAGGGCACTATCACCTCTTTTTTCCTGCTGGCCATTCTTCTCCTTATGCACGCAAGCATCCTTCTGGCTTTGACCATCACCTTTTGTCCTGTTTGGCCACCTTAAGATAATCAGATACAATCATCCCTAGGTCCCACTCTTCTTTTGTACACAGAAGTACTTCACCCCCTATACTATATACCGTTCCTTTGGATTTCTGCAGCCCAAGTGCATGACCCTGAAGTTTTTTTAGCATTAAATCTTAGTTACCAATTTCTGGACCATTCTTAAAGCTTTGCTAGATCCCTCTTCATACTATCCGCACCCTCTGGGGTGTCTACCCAATTGCAGAGTTTTGTATCATCCACAAAGAGACAAACTTTACCAGACAGTCCTTCCAAAATATCACTCACGAAGATATTTTAAAAAGCCAGCTCAAGGACAGATCCCTGCGGTACACCCCTGATAACACCCTTTTCCTCAGAGCAAACTCCATTTACCACTATCCTCTCTCTCCTTCCACTTAACCAGTTTTTAACCAACTCAGTCATTTTAGGGCCCTAAGGGCACTCAGTTTATCAGTCACCTATGCAGAACCATGTCGAAGGCTTTGCTAAAATCCAAGTACACCACATATAGCACCAGTGGCGTAGCCAAGGGTGGGCCCAGACCCACCCACTTTAGGCTCAGGCCCACCTAGTAGCAGCACACCTATGATGTGGCTGGCAGGGATCCCAAAGCCCCACCAGCCAAAAACTCCCAACTGTCCCTCCTGCATACCTTATAAATAGCAGATCTTTGCCTGCAGCGAACAGCGACTGACACATACTGCTCACACCGGCTCCACAGCCCTCCCGCTGATGTACTCCCGCCTATGCAGAAACAGGAAGTTGCATCAGAGGGAAGGCTGTGGGGCTAACTTGAGCAGTGTGTATTAGCTGCTGCTCGCTACCGATGAAAATCTGCTATTTAGAAGTTATATGAGTGAGGGGGGATGTTTGAGAGACCATATGGCATGCAGGTGGGAAAGGGAGAGACCAAATCACTTGTGGGACATGGCAGAGTTCTTCTGCCCACCCACCTTGGGCCTAGGCCCACCCAAAATTGGGTGTCTGGCTACGCCCCTGTATAGCACTCCTCCCATATCCAACTGTTTGGTCACCCAGTCTAAGAAATCAATCACATTTGTCCGACAAGACCTGCCTCTAGTAAAATCATGCTGCCTTGGATCCTGCAGTCCATTCAATTCTAAAAACTTCATAATCCTCTACACTCCTATTCTTAATTCTGGCTCTAAAGTTCCTTTCAAATCATCTGTGAAGGTTCTGGGAGTCATGTTAGACCAGACTTTAAATGTTCAGCCACATATCTCCAGTGTTGTTAAAGGCTACGCCCCTGTATAGCACTCCTCCCATATCCAACTGTTTGGTCACCCGGTCTAAGAAATCAATCACATTTGTCCGACAAGACCTGCCTCTAGTAAAATCATGCTGCCTTGGATCCTGCAGTCCATTCAATTCTAAAAACTTCATAATCCTCTACACTCCTATTCTTAATTCTGGCTCTAAAGTTCCTTTCAAATCATCTGTGAAGGTTCTGGGAGTCATGTTAGACCAGACTTTAAATGTTCAGCCACATATCTCCAGTGTTGTTAAAGGCTGATTTTTTTTTTTCAAGCTAAGTATGATTTACTGCTTCAGAAATCTTTTCAGTAAAAGTACCCTTCATATCTACCTTTTTTCATATAGAATTACATTCAAAATTTTAAACACTCGTACCTAAAGGAGCTCCAGAATAATGGATCTTATTTCTCTCACAATTACCTATTCCTGATCGAGAAAACTGTCTTATAGTTCCATCATTTAGACATATTTGCTTGGATTACATCAGAACCAAGATATTTGGAGCAAAATTGTAGAAAAGACATCCAAGTCTGTATGTCAGATATGGATGTCCATGCCACCTGTATTTGACTTACAGCCTGTTCTAAAATACAAGAAAGTGGATGTCTGTGTTCTGGCTGTGTCATTTTACAAACTGAAACATCCAAACTATGAATGGGACAAAACAAAAGGACATTAACATCTAGGTAGCAGTAGAGAAATGTCCTTATTATAAAATGAGCCGGGTAGAAACTGAACACAAAAGTCCCACAGAGAAAACAGCAAGAAACAAGGAAGTGGGAGACAGAAGAAAGCAGACAATGGGACTTGCGATGACACTATACTTTATTGACGTAAAAAGTCCTTAAGCTGTACAAAACACTCTTCTTTCATAAGCGACTCAACACGGCACTGTGTTTCTGCTAGTGCCTGCCTCAGGAGTCTTACAGCAAAGGATATAAGCATAAAGACCTTCTTAAGAAACAAATTGCATGTTACTATATTTTACTATTTTGAAACAGTCTTTTTTAAGACTTCTGGTCTACCTTTTTGATAGCTGTCTATTCTTTATGCTTGCATCCTTTGCTGTAAGACTCCTGAGGCAGGCACTAGCCGAAATACAGTGCCGTGTCGAGTCTCTTATGAAAGAAGAGTGTTTTGTACAGCTTAAGGACTTTTTGTGTCAATAAAGTATTGTCATCACAAGTCCCATTGCCTGCTGAGTCGTCTTCTGTCTCCCACTTCCTTGTTTCCTGCTCATTATAAAATGGCCATACAGATGTCCATGTGAAGGACTACCCTAATGGTTAGAGCAGCCTGCTAAGAACCAATGCAGAGATCCAATAGTTGTTGGTTCAAGTCCCACTGCAGCTTTTTGTAATTTTTAATTGTCAGCCCCCAGAGATAGGAAAATATCTACTGTGGGTTTCCTTACTCCATTCAGTGGAGAACTGCTCAACTGGTGCACCTTTGTAACGTGGATATGCTATATACCAGGTTTAAATATGGACGTCCATCTTTTGAACATGGTTGTCCCTTCCCCTTCTGCAGTCAGAGCTAGATATCCACCTTTTGGCCCCCTCCCTAATCCCACCCAAAACACGTTTAGACCACTCCCCCTCACCATTTGGTCATACAACAGTTTTAGGCATCCATATTCTGGCTTTATAAAATCAGTATTTGGATGTCCATGCGAAGTAGATGTCTAAATGTTGATTTTCAGATGCCTAAAACATGAATATAGTTTATCAAATAAGCAACTTAGTGTCATTGGCCCCTTATCATGGATTGCTTCCCCCCACTTGTCAATCTACGCTTAGAGCGTTCTTGTCAGAAATTTAAGATGTCACGTCTGTGGTCGTGACCCCTCTCAGGCTCACCTTATTTCCGGCGGTCAGCTTCTGAGCTGGCTTCTGTCTGTTCTTCCTGAGTTAGTTCTGTCTCTGTTTCTGTGTGCTGGCTGCTTCCAGCATGGCTCTGAGTGCTCTACTATACTGCACCTGTGTGTGTTAAGCCTCTCTGTGTTTCAGTATGCTTTCTGCCTGTGTTTTGGTTTGTGTTCCTCTTGCCCTCTGGTGGCCAGACCTGGTGGCTGCATTGGATTGTCTGTGTGCTGTTTCCCATTCCAGACTTCAGGCCAGTCCAGTCCGGATCTTCCGGCCTGCCAGACTTGCTTGTCTTGTTTGAGCCTGCACAGCACCTGTAGCTGCCTGGTGATTGCTGCAGCTGAAACTCAGCTGCTGCTGGGCTTATTAGCTATTTGGAGACTCTCTGCTTTGCCTTTGCATCGCCTAAGGAACTGGTATGTTGGGGTGCTGCTGCACTTCTGCCTAGTCCAGATTATAGTCTGTATTCTTGCCTGATTCTAGTTTAGTCTTTTTGTAGCTTCTTGTACTGTATTGCTTGTTTCCCAGTCTTGTTTCTTGTTGTATGTCTTTGTCTAGTTCTTGGTTGCCTGTGTGTCTTGTTTCAGTGGCTGTTTGCAGCTTTCAGCTCTGTCTCTTGTCTACCAGTGTTTGTTCCCTGTTTCAGTGGCTGCTTGCAGCTTTCAGTTCTGTCCCTTGTCTGTCTGAGAGTCCTAGTCTAGTATTCTGCCTAGCCTCCCTGTGTGTTCTAGTCCCTGTGTGTATCCTGCTGGTATCCAGTTCCGGCCCTGTCCGGTAAGTCCTGCCGGCCACCTGCAGTCAGGGGCTCAACTCCTGAGGAATGGTGGTCAAGCGCAGGTGAAGTCTAGCTGGCCCTGTCAGAGTTCTGCCTTATCCCTGTGAGGGGTGGTTTTGCCTGCCACTGCCACTCCTCGGCAGAGGCCCAAGGGCTCACAAACCCAGTTCCTGCCTGGAAAACGTGACATAAGACTAGACTAAAGACTTTGCTTTGTCAGGTTACATTTGATCCGTAGCCCTCCTTGCCCAGGCTGGTCACTTCTTTCACCATCAGCTAAGGAATGCCTTGGGAGACGCATTTACCAAACTACTCGTGATTACTATTATTTCCCTTACTTGTCCTTTTAAGATTGTAGCTTCCATTTTCTCTCTTGGTGTGATCTATTTTTTTAACTTATCGTATGTAAACTGCTTAGAAATGCTTCTAATGGGCAGTATATCAAATATTGAATAAATTTGAAACTTATATGTTAAAAACCATAAAGTACCTTTGTTTGTTTGTTTATTTATTTATTGCATTTGTATCCCACATTTTCCCACCTCTTTGCAGGCTCAATGTGGCTTACAATACTTCTGGTGGAATTACATTAGAAGATAGACATTTTGTGTTACAGAGGATCTTGGGTAACACGATAATGGCTTACAATATATCAAGAATGGTGAAAAAGCATTAGAAATTAGACTATTAATGTAACAGAAGAATTTTGGGTAACATGGTAATGATAAAACATGATAGTAATATAGCAAGTAGAAATTGTAGAGCAGTTCTGTGGAGGAGTGGTGTGTGTTCACATTTGTTGATCTTTGTGGTATACTTTGTTAAAGAGATGGGTCTTCAGTAGTTTGCGGAAGTTGGTTATTTCGTAGATCGTTTTTAAGTTGTGCGGTAGTGCGTTCCATAAGTTTGTACTCAAGTAGGTAAAGTGGGGAACCTACAAGTAGATGAGGGTGTCCCTGATACCCCCAGCTTTTAGAAAGCATACCTGGATGGGGCGGGGAACATAACCCTGGGAATTTTAAGAGTGTAAACTGAGGACAGATCTCTTACATTTGTACAGGCTCAGGTCCAGGCCATAGATGGGAAGCCCAGGCCCAACCCAGGACAGACTTCCCATAGTTTGTAATAAATCATGACCTGCTTTACAGGGTAGTGAAGGGAAACCTAGAGAGGGAAGAGAGAGAGAACAGCTTCTAGTACTCAGACTCTTATCACCAACATGTACTGCAGCTGGCTTATAGCCACTTGCTAAGGTTTTCAACCCAGTCCTTGGGGCACCCCCAGGCAGTCAGAGTTTTCAGGATATCCCCACTGAATTCAGTTCCTCTAATTATAGTAACTGTTACTCATTACTTTAATTGCAAAGATTCTTTATTAGATATCTCAAATATACATAAAATCCCCTTCCCTCAATATTAATCATTCACTCTTCACATTCATACCAGTCTAAGAATAATACAATCTACTAATAATCCCTCTGTTGCTGGAATTTCACTATCGAAATACTGGAAATATTTATCATTTTACTTTTTTCTTTTAAAGCCCTATGTTATTTTCTATGGAATTTTTAAACCATATAGTCATCCTGTTGTTGCATAAGTCACTTGTAGACAATGGGAATCCCCCCTCCCCCCACCAATGGTAGAAAATAGAAAATTATTTTCTATTGCGGAATTCGGCATGCACCAAAATTGGAATTACTGCTGGCCGTATGTGCTACCCCAGCAGTAGTGCCGATTGGGCACACGCTACCCGCGCGTTAGCCTACCCGCACCTTTGTAAAAGGGTTCCCAAGTGCTATAATTCATATACAAAACTTCAAACTTAATGGATCCTAGATAAATACGGTTATGCTCCCTCCTATTTCCTATATACTTTTATCAACACTATATATCTATTTTTCTTTTTCCAATTTTTTGCCTCAGCGGTGCTCATAACCAAATCTTATTTTTTGGAAATGTATTCCCGAGAATAATGTAGCAAGGGTAGTGCTGAAAACGACAAAGGGGGAAGTCCTTGACACAGCTTAGCTGGTGAAACATGCATGTCGGACAATTTTGAACCCCCAGTCTGACTATCTATAAAGATAAGTACTTAAATTATGAAAATACAAGGAAATTGATTATATGAAAAGCCAATGAGGAAGTTGGTGCTAAATACATTTCCAAAAAATAAGATTAGGTTATGTGCACCACTGAGGCAAAAAATTGGAAAAAGAAAAATATATATAGTGTTGATAAAAGTATATAGGAAATAGGAGGGAGCATAACCGTATTTATCTAGGATCCATTAAGTTTGAAGTTTTGTACACCTAGGGTTCCTAGTAAGAGATATCTAAGATAACTGCCAAACGTATCTATATATATAAAAGGCAACCCCAACGTTCTGAAGCCTCCACGGAAGTTGAGGTGCCCGAGATATCCGGTGTGTCCTGGAGTGTCTGCACCGCCCTCGCGTCAAAACGTCATGACGTCGAGGGCGGAGCTATAACACTCGAGGCCCGAAACCGAAACGCCACAGGCACGGCCACGGAGGCGCAGCAAACAAAAAAAAAAAAACCCTACCCACACACAGCGACGCGAACACCGAACAAGGCAAGTAGCTCGGAGGGAGGGGGCCCCTTGCTAGCGCCCGTTTCATTGCCCTCAGAAACGGGCATTTATTCCTAGTCAGTCAATAATGCAAATACAGCCACTTTACACAATCTCTATCTAAGGTGTGAGAACCTAAGTAGTTAACCAGGTTAAGCAGTTAACCTGGTTTGTCTCCTCCTTACAGTAAGCTGTTAATAAGCAGTGGCCAGGACAAAGGCCCAGATGCATCAACCATATGTAAAAAAATTACAAACGTTAAAGTCCGAACCGAATTAAAAAAAAACGAATAATGCTCCAAAAAAACAAGTCGTACAAGTTCGGTACGGATTTAAAAAGTGCAATGTATCAATGATTCGTAATTTTGGTTGGTAATCGGCCCTTAAATCATGCGCAGAGCAGCCAAGCGTTATGCTGGCTGCTCTGCGCATGCCACGAACCGTCAGAACAACAACAACAAAACCCCCACAAACACGTGGCTCCCCGCTGCATCACTGAAAAAATAAACATATTTTAAAAAAGGATCAGGAGGGGGCAAAGGCGCTCGTCAGAAGCGTCCTGTATGGACGGCCTTGCCCCCCCCCCCCCAGATTGCCGCTGTTCCCCGCTTCCGCCCTTCACTAAATTAAAAACTGAAAATAAAAAGCTAAACTTTAGCAGCGCCGGGCCCCCCTCCCTTCCTGTGTTGATCTTCTTCTTTTCCCAACGTTGCTCCACCTCCCGCCATCCTCCGCCCCCTGCTCCGCCCCCCCGAGTTCGTTGCCGCCGTTCTCCCCTTCCAAAGAACCCCCCTCCGCCTTACCGGCCGTGCAGCGCCTCTCACCTTTGTGTGAAGGCGCTGCACGAGATGAAACAACGGATTGTCGCTCCCTTCTGCCTCCACCGACGTCTCTCTCCTTCTTCCTGTGCCTGCCCTCCTCTGACAGGACGCTTCTGACGAGCGCCTTTGCCCCCTCCCGATCCTTTTTTAAGGTATGTTTATTTTTTTAGTAATGCAGGGGAAAGCGGGGAGCCAGTGTTTGTGGTGTTTTTATTTTTTTTTCTCACTTTTCATGTTTAAACATGCCAGCTTTGATTTTTCTGGTACAGGGGGCAGCGGGGAGATGACAGCTCAGGCCCTTACGACTGCTCTGACCACACGTTAAATATGTTGCGGTAAATGATTCGCTGTAATCGTCGGTATTGTTAGTGCATCCCGAATCGCCCACATTACAATGGTAGTTACTCCGTTTTCGTTAGCTGCTTGCTTCGTTGGAAAAAGGCCTTTAATGCATGCAACGGTTAGGAATTTCCTTCGTTAAAGGGTTGTTAGAGGGTCATTAAGGTTTAGTGCATCTAGCCCAAAGTGTTTTGCTTCATTCATGGGCTCTCTACCGTGTTCTTGCTGAATTTGATTCAGGTGTTCTGTTTTTTATAGAAATATATCGCATATAATATAATATGTAGTACAATGTGGTTTCTTCATTAGATCAGTGGTGTACATCTCTGGTAGCTGTGACAGTCTCGGACCAAATTGGAGGCATCAATTTGTAAATTGTGGAATGGGAATGTTAATGAAAGGGGCCAAAATGACCAGGCAACAAAGAGAGGGAAAAAAAATCCAATTTCTTTTTTGCTTTAGGAATTTTTGCCTCCACTTTGGGAATTTGAAGTTGCAGCATATTTTCTGTCTTTATATTTTGCTTAGTGCAAGAGGAAATTAATTTCTGTTTCTATTTCTCCAGAAGTACCAGGCAGAACATTATTCAGGTGCTGGTTTCTTGGGGTTTCCAGTTCAGTGCTTGCAAGTTTCTGTTTCTATCTTGTGGTCAAGACCAGATTTACCTGTAAGCAAGACAAGCTTCAGCTGAGGGCCTCACATCACAAGGGGCCTCAAGCGTCTCTAGCATAGAAAGTATTAAACCTAAAATTTACTTCCTCTTTACCAAAGGGGGGGGGGGCTCTTAAATGTTACAGCTTAGGGCCACAGTATTCATAAAATGGGCCCTGCTTGTGGTTCCTTCACTCTCGGTTTGGCGAGGATTTACCTGTGTTTTGTATGTGTGCCTATGATGAGGGATTCCAGTAGCATTTAAATGTCTGTTGCCGTGTACCTGCTGTTGGGGAGAGTTTCTGTGATGCTGAGTGTGTTTACAGAAGTGGGATCTGTAGAGTTTATACAGAGATACTGTTCCATCCAGTATAGACTCTGGCCTTCACTCTCATATAGGGGTAAAATATAAACGTTCATTGTCCCAGTTGTTTGTCATAATTAGATTGGGTACTTCTGAAGATGTTTGATATGATAAAGCAGAGATCATTGTATGTTAGGAAGTAATCCAATGTTTCTCTGATGCATAATTTGGGGAAGGGGCAATTTGGAAACAAATAATAGGCAAGACTGTTAAGTTTGTCCTGGGACCCCATAAGTGTTTAAAGCAGCCCTGGGTACCCTAGCCTCAACCTTAAACTACTTCAAATTAGAACTGGGAAGCGGTGTGGGGGAGAACCTATGATAACAGTTAAATCAGCGTATTCATCTATCAGCTAAACGATAAAAATAAATAACATACAGACAAAGAGCTTCAGACAAGAAAGAAGGGTTACACAGGGATAAAACTTCAGCCCCACCCTTTTTGATATCAACATCAGTGGTCTCCCTGTAATAAGAGAGAGATCCTCAACCCCAGGACTAAAACTAAATGACTCAGAACTTAAGTGGTTGTTATCTGCAGAAACTTGTCCAAGTGAAAAACATAGAAAATCAATCCATTGGGATGTGGGAGGAGCCAGCATTCTTAGTAGACTTGCAGGCTCATTTTCGAAAGAGATGGACGTCCATCTTTCGACATAAATTGAAACATGGACGTCCATCTCCCAGAGACGTCCAAATCAGTATAATCGAAACCCGATTTTGGACGTCTCTAACTGAAGTCCGTTGCAAGAACGTCCAAATTTCAAGTGGGCGTGTCGAAGGCAGGACTTGGGCATGCCTAACACTTGGACGTCTTTGAGCCATAATCGAAAAAAGCAGGGATGTCCTAAAGTAAAACTTGGACGTTTTCACCCGGACATGTTTTTTTAATGAATAAGGCACAAAAAGGTGGACATTTTTTTTTTAATGAATAAGGCACAAAAAGGTGTCTCAAATGACCAGATGACCACTGGAGGGAATCGGGGATGACCTCCCCTTACTCCCCCAGTGGTCACTAACCCCCTCCCACCCTCAAAAAACATCTTTAAAAATATTTCGTGCCAGTCTCAGATGTCATACTCAGGTCCATGACAGCGCATGCAGGTCCCTGGAGCAGTTTTAGTGGGTGCAGTGCACTTCAGACGGGCGGACCCAGGCCCATTACCCCCCCCCCCCACCTGTTATGTTTGTGGAGGAAACAGTGAGCCCTCAAAACCCACCACAAACCCACTGTACCCACATCTAGGTGCCCCCCTTTATCCGTAAGGGCTATGGTAGTGGTGTACAGTTGAGGGTAGTGGGGTTTTTCTTTTTGGGGGGGGGGGGTTTGGGGGCTCAGCACACAAGGTAAGGGAGCTATGTACATGGGAACAATTTATGAAATCCACTGCAGTGCCCCCTAGGGTGCCCGGTTGGTGTCCTGGCATATCAGGGGGACCAGTGCACTACAAATGCTGGCAGTTATGCGCAGAACTGTTTTCTAGAATACTAGCTTATGTAATTTTCATGCCTAACTTTAGGCGCGAGCAAAGGCTGGTGTAAATGTTTGCACCTAACTATTGTCAGGTGCAGAAATAGAAGTATTCTGTAACTCCATACTTAAATCCTGGGAACGCCCACACCCCTCCCTTAGCTACGCCTTCTTTGGAGATGCATGCAAGAGACGTTAGGTACTCAGTTGACAGAATAGGGTTGTAAATCAGTTACATGCACAACTGATAATTAGTGCCAATTAGTGCTTGTTCAGTCCAATTATTGATACTTATCTCCAGTTTAGTGCCAATTATGTTATGCATGTAATGTGCCCTATTCTGTAACTGGGCACGCAGTTATGCGCTCAACTATAGAATTTGAGGATGAATGTCCAAGAATAGGCTTGCCATCAGTATGGGAAAACCGCGGTGATGGTACTTGAGAAATGTATTATGGATACCAGCCAAAATGGTATTCAGGTGGGTAACTATTTATTTATTGGGATTTATTAATTGCCTCTATGAAGACATTTCACCTAAGGCAGTGTATAGCAGGTTGCTCCAGGTCAAAATATATTATCTGTATATAATATGTAACCTGCTTTGATTGTAACTACAGAAAGGTGGTATATCAAATCCAATCCCCCTTCCCTTCCCTAAAGGATTGATAATCTCCCTCCCTTTCTCCCATCCCCAGATCCAACATCTACTACTACTACTATTTAGCATTTCTATAGCGCTACAAGGCATACGCAGCGCTGCACAAACATAGAAGAAAGACAGTCCCTGCTCAAAGAGCTTACAATCTAATAGACAAAAAATAAATAAAGTAAGCAAATCAAATCAATTAATGTGAACGGGAAGGAAGAGAGGAGGGTAGGTGGAGGCGAGTGGTTACAAGTGGTTACGAGTCAAAAGCAATGTTAAAGAGGTGGGCTTTCAGTCTAGATTTAAAGGTGGCCAAGGATGGGGCAAGACGTAGGGGCTCAGGAAGTTTATTCCAGGCGTAGGGTGCAGCGAGACAGAAGGCGCAAAGTCTGGAGTTGGCAGTAGTGGAGAAGGGAACAGATAAGAAGGATTTATCCATGGAGCGGAGTGCACGGGAAGGGGTGTAGGGAAGGACGAGTGTGGAGAGATACTGGGGAGCAGCAGAGTGAATACATTTATAGGTTAGTAGAAGAAGTTTGAACAGGATGCGAAAACGGATAGGGAGCCAGTGAAGGGTCTTGAGGAGAGGGGTAGTATGAGTAAAGCGACCCTGGCGGAAGATGAGACGGGCAGCAGAGTTTTGAACCAACTGGAGAGGGGAGAGGTGACTAAGTGGGAGGCCAGCAAGAAGCAGATTGCAGTAGTCTAAACGAGAGGTGACAAGGGTGTGGAGAGTGCTCGGAAAGAAAGGGGCGGATTTTACGAATGTTGTAAAGAAAGAAACGACAGGTCTTGGCGGTCTGCTGGATATGAGCAGAGAAGGAGAGAGAAGAGTCAAAGATGACCCCAAGGTTTCGAGCTGAGGAGACAGGGAGAATGAGAGAGCCATCAACAGAAATAGAAAACGGGGGGAGCGGGGAGGTGGGTTTGGGGGGGAAAATGAGAAGCTCGGTTTTGGTCATATTTAATTTCAGGTGGCATTGAGACATCCAGGCAGCAATGTCAGACAAGCACGCTGAAACTTTGGTTTGGATGCAAGGTGAGATATCAGGGGTAGAAAGGTGGATTTGGGAGTCATCAGCATAGAGATGGTAGGAAAAGCCATGGGATGAGATTAATGAACCAAGGGAAGAAGTGTAGATAGAAAAGAGGAGGGGACCAAGAACAGAACCCTGAGGTACGCCGACAGGCAGAGGGATAGAAGTAGAAGAGGATCCACCAGAGTGAACACTAAAGGTGCGGAGGGAGAGGTAGGAAGAGAACCAGGAAAGGACAGAGCCCTGGAATCCAAGTGAGGACAGGGTATCGAGAAGTATGCTGTGATCGACAGTGTCAAAAGCAGCGGAAAGATCAAGAAGAATGAGGATGGAATATTGACCTCTGGATTTAGCCAGTAATAGGTCATTGGAGACTTTAGTAAGCGCAGTTTCTTCCCTCAAGTCCTTTATCTCTCTTTTTTTCTTGGGGTCTATTCTCTCACCCTCTGTCTTTTCCCTTCCTCCCTCCCATTGTCTAGCACCTCTCCCTCCCTCCCCTTCACCCCCATCCCCATGAGTAGGATTGCCAACTGGCCTGTTGATTTGATTAAGATCAAGCCTCACGTGCATTGTTGGGGGTTATTCTTGATTCTTCTGTTTTGATGAAGGCACTCATGAGACATTGTGTTCTCAGCATTCTTTGTTACATTAAATTAATTGAAATATTATATTATTACCAGCATCTTGATTATTGTAATGCCTTATATTTGGGTGTACCTGCTATTTCTTTGAAAGTGTACAGAATTTGGGTATGTGGCTTTTAATTGGGGCTTCTCAATACATTCATATATCATCATTTCTGGCTGGCTTACACTACCCATTTTGTGGAGGGTCAAGTTTAAAAATGTTGATTTTGAACTATCATGCCTTGGATGGTAAAGCACACCAATGTATTTTTTAAAATACTTTATCTTTACACCCCTATTGTTTTAATTGATTTAAAAATGTGTAACCCAGCACATGTTGTTAAGGTCTTAAGGATGTGATTTTTTGCTCATTCCATCAATTAGACAGATCTGTTTAGATGAATCCAGGAAGCAAATTTTCTCTGTTGAGTGGAATAAGTTACCTCTTGAATTGAGGCTGTTGACCTGCTATAACATTTTTAGGAATAAGCTTAAAGCTCTTTTTAGTCAGGCATTTGAGTAATTGTGGTTGATCTTGCCACAATGTTTTGTTTTGTGTGTTTTTTTTTGTTGATGTGTCTTGTTAGTGCCTGTTATTGTTCTATGGCTAGTTGTAGACTTTTTGCTTCTATTTGTAATACATTCAGAACAGTGGATGGAGGAATATAAGTCTTTTTAATAAATAACCCTAGATAAAAAACACTCAACACATATAGCAAACTTGACCCACTAAACCATCATTAACACGAGCACCCAAACAGCAACAACCTTGGCCATGAACAACAAGGCAATCCAAACACTGCAAAAGTGCCCTAAAGCACCATTGCGCCTCCTATTGGAAGGCAGAGATCTGAAAACAGAACAAGCTGGACTGTTACAGATTTCTTCACAGAAAACATAAACTAACAGAATACATGATCTCGGTCACATGTGCGAAACACAGGCAGACCCTCATCAAATACAGAATAAATGGCTACAGATTAGAAATAGAAAGATGCAGACAAAAACTGAACTGGAAATCCACTCTGGAACTGCACTGTGCAAGATATAAAGACATCAGAGATACACATTTCCCAAAAACTAACAGAGATTGCCAAAAATGAATGAGCAGGAAAAACTATTTATAATCCTGGGAGAAAAAGGAGAAACAGGCTCCCAAGCACGAAATGTGATCTGACCAGTGGACAATATAGACCATAACTGGAATCTGGGTTCATGTTATTGACCGCTCTATATTATAATTTCATTTTAGTGTTGTTGCTATTATTTTGTAAACTAATTTCATTCGGACATTCATTTTCTCTTTACCTGAACCCATTGGGTAGTGCATGCAAATTTATCTCATATTCATTGTGGATATTCTGAAAACCGTACAGGTTGGCTGTGTCCCGAGGACTGGGTTGAGAACCCCTGTCTTAATTATAGACGTGTTACCTTGGCAACACATGTAAAATTGGTTTGTCAATAAAGTAACTGAATTTGAATCACTCGGTGCTTAACTAAACTCTGGAATTTGTTGCAGTGAACACAGTTAGGTTTAATAAAGGTTTGGACAAGTTCCTGAAGGAAAAGTCCATAAAGGTAGACTTGTAACTTTGATAATCCTCTTGCGTGGGCCTCATGTCATGACTGCCAGCCTAGAACTTTCTTTTTACCAGCCCTGGGAGCCAAACTATCATTCTGCAAAAATGTTTAAGTTGTGACAAAACACATTTACATAGGCTTATAGAATAGCCACAAGAGCTTATGATTAAAGTGTTTCTCACTTAAAAAAAAATGCTATATATTTTTTTCTTGTTGAGATCATTTTTCCCCATTCTCCTGTGGTGGTTTTCTTCCTGTTTTTCATTTTCTTTTCTCTTTCTGCAACTTTCTGCATTTATGCCGTAAGGGGGCAATTCTATACAGGGCTGTAAAAGGTAGGTGCCAAAATGCAGCTTGCTGAGTGCAAATTCTACAATGACATCTGGGCACCCAGATTCCATTATAGAATTATTATTGTTAGTATTAACATTTGTATAGCGCTACCAGACGCACACAGCGCTGAACAACTGACACAGAGAGACAGTCCCTACTCAAAAGAGCTTACAATCTAAAAATACAGACAGACAAGACAAGGGCGCGGGAAGTACTGGGTGAGAAGGAACAAGGGGAGGGCAATTGAGTAGTGGCTAGGAGCCAAAAGCAGTGGTGAAAAGGTTGGGTTTTCAGCATAGATTTGAAAGCAGGTAGAGATGGAGCTAGACTTACAGGCTCAGGAAGTCTATTCCAGGCATAAGGTGCCGCGAGGGAAAAGGAACGAAGTCTGGAGTTAACAGTGGAGGAGAAGGGGGACGACAAGAGAGATTTGTCCAGTGAGCGGAGTTCACGGGGAGGAATGTAGGGAGAGATGAGAGTGGAGAGGTAATGGGAGGCTGCAGAATGGATGCATTTAAAGGTCAGTAAGAGAAGTTTGAACTGTATGCGGAAGCGGACAGGGAGCCAGTGAAGTGACTTGAGGAGTGGGCTAGTATGGGTATAACGATTTTGGTGGCAAATAAGTCATGCTACAGAATTTTGGACAGACTGGAGAGGAGAGAGATGGCCGAGTGGAAGACCAGTGAGAAGTAAATTGCAATAATCCAAGTGAGAGGTGACAAGGGTTTGAATAAGGGTTCTGGCAGCGTATTCAGAAAGGAAGGGGCGAATTTTGCTAATGTTGTAGATAAAGAAACGACAGGTTTTGGCGATCTGTTGAATATGCGCAGAGAAGAAGAGAGAGGAATCAAAGATGACTCCAAGGTTACGAGCCGAGGAGACAGGGAGGATGTGAGAGCCATTAACAGAGATAGAGAATGGGGGAAGAGGGGAGGTGGGCTTAGGGGGAAAAACGAGAAGTTCAGTTTTAGTCATGTTTAGCTTCAGATGGCGTTGAGACATCCAAGCAGCAATGTCAGACAAGCAGGATGAAATTTTGTCCTGGATTACGGTTGAGATTTCGGGGGTGGAGATGTAAATCTGAGAGTCATCCGCATAAAGATGGTATTGAAAGCCATGGGATGAAATCAGGGTACCAAGAGAAGAAGTATAGATGGAGAAAAGGAGGGGTCCAAGGACAGAACCCTGGGGGACACCAACTGAAAACGGGATGAAAGTTGAAGAGGAACCGCCAGAGTGAACACTGAAAGTGCGAAGTGAGAGGTAGGAGGAGAACCAGGAAAGAACAGAGCCCTGGAATCCAATCGAGGATAGTATATCTAGGAGTATGGTGTGGTCAACAGTGTCGAAAGCAGCAGATAGGTCAAGAAGGGAAAAGGAACGAAGTCTGGAGTTAGCAGTGGAGGAGAAGGGGGACGACAAGAGAGATTTGTCCAGTGAGCAGAGTTCACGGGGAGGAATGTAGGGAGAGATGAGAGTGGAGAGGTAATGGGGGAATACCACTGCATCTCAAAAAAGATATAGTGGAATTAGAAAACGTACCGAGAAGGGTGACAAAAATGATAAAAGGGATGGGATGGGATGACTTCCCTATGAGGAAAGTCTGAAGTGGATAGGAGATTGGAGAAGAGCTGTCTGAGTGGAGATATGATAGAGGTTTATAAAATACTGAGTTTAGTGGAATGGGTAGGGGTGAATCACTTGTTTACTCTTTCCAAAATTACTAGGACTTGGGGGCACATGATGAAGCTACTAAGTAGTGAATTTAAAACAAACTGGAGAAAATATTTCTTCACCCAATGTATAATTAAGCTCTGGAATTCATTGCTAGAGAATGTGCCAAAAGCAGTTAGCTTAGCAGGGTTTAACAAAGGTTTGGACATCTTCCTAAAAGAAAAGTCCATAAGCCATTATTAAGATGGACTTGGGGAACATCCACTGCATATTTCTAGGATAAGCTGCATTAAATCTGTTTTACTGTTCTGGGATCTTGCCAGGTACTTGTGACCTGGATTGGCCACTGTTGGAAACAGGATACTGGGCTCGGTAGACTTTCAGTCTGTCCCAGCATGGCAATGCTTATGTTCTTATGTTGGCATTTACATGCTTACATTTAGGTGCACCCATATATGCTATGTCAATAGCAAGCCTATATTAGCACTTTAGCACTCAAATTCAAGTATTCTATAGCCTGTACATTTAAATGTATAACACACCCATGCTCTGCCTTTGTGCCTCCCTTATGCAACTTGCACGCCCATAGAATACCTCTGAGCTCATATATAACCTTTGCATTTTACTGTTTTTTAGTTTTTATTCGACAAATGTTTACAATCAGACTTGCTCGGAGCAGTGGCATAGCCAAGGGTGGGCCAAGGCCCACCCACTTTGGACTCAGGCCCACCCAGTAGCAGCACATCTATGATATGGTTGGCAGGGATTCCGAAGCCCCAACTAGCTGAAAACTTCCAGCAACTGTCCCTCCTGCATACCTTGTAAATAGCAGATCTTCACCTGCAGCAAGCAGCGACTGATACATACTGCTCACACCGGCCCCACAGCCTTTTCTCTGACGTATTTCCGCCTATGTGGGAAGGCTGTAGGGCCAACATGACCAGTGTGTATTAGTTGCTTCTCACTGCCAGTGAAAATCAGCTATTTAAAAGGTATGTGGGAGAGGGGGGATGTTTGAGACCATATGGCATGCAGGCGAGAGAAGGAGAAACCAAATCACCTATAGGACTAGGTGGGGTTCTTCTGCCCACCCATCTTGGGCCCAGGCCCACCCAAAATTGGGTGTCTGGCTACGCCCCTGGCTCGGAGATGCATCCTTTCTTGCTGAATTGAAGTACACAGAGCACAGTCCCAGCCTTCCTCACATAAGCTTCCTTCACACAAGCTGAGACACAAATGATCAGAGCCTCAATTAGATTCACACCCCCCTGTGCATGCCACTTCCCTAATATTGAATAGTCTGTATGCAGCCTTATTTATAGATAAGCAGCCACATTCTCTCTCATACACACACATCAGCCTAGGTCACTGTATCTCGTAACATCTTGATATTTATCACAAACATAAACAGAATAAGATGGCAGATAAAGACCACTAGACTCATCTCATTTTCCATTCCCATCACAATACCACAGTCTGCTAGATGTAACTTTGTTGCAAAACCTGTCTCTTTATCTTACACACAAACGTGCTGTTTAATGTTCACTAACACACACACAAACAAATTTGTTAAGTTTCTCTCACACGTGGTCAAAGTCATTCTTCCTTCTGTCATTTCCTCCTATTCATGCACTGGCCTCAGTTTCCTCCACCTCTGCTTTTGACTTTCCATTTACCTCATCTTCTCTATCCAGGCAGGGCAGTTGATGGACAAAATGATGCTGACTCTTGTGTCCTCTTCCCCATGTGTTAGTGTGTTGGATGGTACCTCTGCAAGTGCTACCTGATTAGTGCTAGATGAAAAAAAAAAAAGAATCCGACTAGGAAAAAGCCACCTCCCAGCACGATGTGTCCTGAGCCACTGCAGCAAGGTCCCATGGTCCATGATGTCAAAGCTGCTATGAAATCCAACATAATTAACAATCCACCTCTCTATCCAATCTCCTCTGCAAAATACCAGTGAGAACCACTAAAGCAGTTTCAGTCCCATACCCTGGGCAAAACCCCATCTGACAGAGAGACAATGAGGGGCATAATTGAACGAAAACGCCTATCTCCATGGGCGTTTATCTCCAAGAACGGGTCCGTGAAGGGGCGGACCGAACCGTATTTTGGGAAAAAATAGACGCCCATGTTTTATTCAACAATGTGTGAGCTGGGCGTTTTTGTTTTTCAGCGATAATGGAAAATGAAAGCGCCCAGCTCAAAAACGAATAAATCCAAGGCATTTGTTCGTGGGAGGGGCCAGGATTCGTAGTGCACTGGTCCCCCTCACATGCCAGGACACCAACCGGGCACCCTAGGGGGCACTTTTACAAAAACAAAAAAACAGGTAAAAGAGCTCCCAGGTGCATAGCACCCTTCCCTTGTGTGTTGAGCCCCCCAAAATCCCCCTCAAAACCCACTGCCCACAAGTCTACACCATTACTATAGCCCTAAGGGGTGAAGGGGGGCACCTACATGTGGGTACAGTGGGTTTGGGGGGGTTGGACGACTAATAAGCATTAAGCAGCACAATTGTAACAGGTAGGGGGGATGGGCCTGGGTCCACCTGCCTGAAGTCCACTGCACCCCCTAACAACTCCTCCAGTGACCTGCATACTGCTGTCAGGGAGCTGGGTATGACATTTGAGGGTGAAAATAAAAAGTTGAGAAACTTCATTTTTTGTGCTGGGAGGGGGTTAGTGACCACTGGGGGAGTCAGGGGAGGTCATCCCCGATTCCCTCCAGTGGTCATCTGGTCATTTAGGGCACTTTTTGGGGCCTTATTCGTGAAAAAACAGGGTCCAGGAAAAGTGTCCTAAATTCTAGCTAAAAACGCATACTTTTTTCCCATTATCGGTGAAATGCGCCCATCTCTGTTTGGCAGATAACCACGCCCCAGTTCCGCCTTCGCCACACCTCTGACACACCCCCATCAACTTTGTCCGCATCCGCGACGGATTGCAGTTGAAAACGTCCAAAAATCGGCTTTCGATTATACCGCTTTATTCGTTTTTGTGAGATAAACGTCCATCTCCCGATTTAGGTCGGAACTTGGGCGTTTTTCTCATTCGATTATAAGCAGGAATATATTCTACTCCTGGACCAATCCTAAAGTTGGGTCACTACTGCCTTCTCAAAAGGTTTACCCAATAAGCTAAGGTAAGTATCGGCCAATATGACCCAGGGTTATTAATATCCAAATTCTTTCTTTTAAAAATAGGACAGGGTGGGCTAACAATTCCAACAACCATTCTGAAAACACCCCAATTTGAAGGAAAGAGTTAATCAGCATAAGTGGATCAACACCACTGTCTTTCACCAACCAAGCAAGCAACAGATTCCTGGTATTGCCAGTACATTGAATCTTAGATGATAACAACAACTTGGATATAAACAATCAAAATCAGAAGTTTCCCCTTCCCAAATACATAAAGACCCAGGAGACTTAATAAAAGGTGGTAGGCCCATCCATATTTTTTCACCTTTTCCAAAAAATAATGCAACCAAGCAGCAGTTAAAGTAGTCACAACCTCCTCAACACCCTCCCCAGCCCCTTCTCAATGAGGCCTAAGCTAGTTGTTGAATTTCTCCACGTGCTGTTTCCCAATATGTCTTTTAGACTCCTCAGTCTTCTGGTCATATAATGCCAAATGGCAATGATACGTTGCCCTCATGTCTTCATCATATGTCTTTAAGCAACACCGCTCCAACCATCTCCCCTCCCACTTCAATTCTCTCAGTTCCAAACTAGACCAAGGAGACAATCACCAGTTAGAATTCCTGTTCCTTAAAGGGGTTGTTTGATCCAGGGACCTACTTGCCTTTGAATACCAGCAACACTAAACTATTCAATTCTTCCTCCTCTCTAAACTTAGCAAGATCAAAGTACTTCAAAAACTCAGCCTCAGACCTACTCTTTGCAGAAACAGGAAGTTGCTACAGAGGGAAGGCTTGGGGCCGGTGTGATCAGTGGGTATGAGTCACTGCTGGTGAAGAGCTGAAGGCTTTAAAAGGTACTGGGAAGTTGGGGGACTGGAGTTGAGAGACCTGATTGCCTGGAGTTGAGCGACCTGACTGCCTTTGGAAGAGGGGAGGGAGAGATGCTGGGAGTCTTCAGCTGGTGGGGCTTGGAATCCCCACAAGCCTCTGCTGGGTGGGCCTGGGCCCATCTGTGGCTACTCTACTGCTTGGACTCTAGTGGAATAAAAACAAATCCCACTTTTCCAAACCTCATTGCTCACTTACCCAGCCTGCATCGCTCTCTTCCTCTCCCCTGCCCCCGATCCTGTAAACTTTGTGGGTTGCTGGCAGCAGCAGCATAAAAACAGGTTGCTTTCTACCAGCCCACAGGGCGGGGGGATAGAGAGCAGGCTGGGAGAGTGAGGAAGGAAGGAAGGAAGGGAGAGATGCTAGATGCAAGGGGTGGGAGGGAAGGGAGAGAAAGAGATACCGAACCACAGGGAGCCAGTGAAGGGTAGAAGGGTGCGCTTCCAATTCTGGGGGTAGGGGCAGTAGGAAGCACTGAAGCAAGTTTGCTCAGGGTTCCGCAATCTCTTCAGCTGGACCTATTGATATACATGACATAGATTTGTATACACTAGGCCTCCAATATATGCAAAGTTTTCTCATGCATATTCAGTGTTATAATCCTGAAAGCTAACAAGCTAGGTGTGCCTCCAGAAGAGGGTGAGAAATATTGGACCTAGGTTTGCCTAGCAGCTAGGAAGCCACTACCCCAGAAGAAGTGACAAGCAGTGAAAAGGGATCACAAGGCACAGATAAAGGAGATGTTTGACTATACGGCATTTACCTACCTTAGGAAAGAAAGGCTACATCAAATTCGTTTTGCACAATTCGTTATTGTAGTTAAAATACTCCATATTAGTTTCTGAGTATTTGAGGTGACCTGTGAATTCTACGCCTGGGGCTTGAAGGGAAATCCCCCCCCCCCCCCCCCAAGAAACGACTTATTTGAGAAGAGTGTGGGTGTGCTTAATGAAAGAGGGATAAGAGCCAGAAGACAAAAATATTCTGTGAGCCCTTGACGGAAGAGCTGCCTAATGGACTGTCTTGAGACAAGATGTCCCTTATAAAACTGACAGACTACCTGCTTTCCATTTGCCGTCAAAAGCTGCTCATCTGCCAGCAAATGGGGGCAATGGTTATTCTACTCACGATTATAGTCATGGGTCAGTGAGTGCTTTCAATACAAGCATGTGCTCAGCCAATGTGGCTTACTGTCAACAAATGGGAAGCAAAATCTCTTTAAAAAAAAACCAACACATTACAGTTGAATTTGAAGCCATTAATAGATGTATTTAAATTCCAAATAATTCTCAGGTCTTCCTGGGGCTATGCTTTCAGCCTACCAGTGAGCTACTGAAAGACTATAGTGGAATCCATAAATGACCCAGTACCTGTTGTGCTAGGTTTAATTCCTCCTTGGTGGTGGAATAAATGAAGCCGTTCTTAAAAGCAACTGGCACTCTACGTGGAAACTGCTTCCAGCAAACCAAAACCCCATAGAAAGGGTTTTACTGCATGGAAATCCCTTGGTTTTCTGTGCAGTAAAACCAAGAAGACACTGCAACTTCTGTGTGCAGTGGTGGTTTGTTATGGGTGAGGATTTCCATGGCTAAGGACTTTTTACTTGATCTGGCATGGTATTAGCAAAACACACAGGTGCAAATAAATATGTAAATTTCCCTGGAAATAAACTGTACAGCAAAAAAGGAAAGAGAAGCCCAAACACTGAAGAAAGGAAGTTTTGGCCAGAAGTGTGGTGCAGATACCTCCTGAATACAGAACTCCTATCACTCCTAGTTTTTGAACTTAAAATTTTCATGCGTTGAAGGATTTGCAGGCCTGTTTGCTTTGTTTGAAATCAGTACAAAGGGGCCAAAGTGCCTCAGGAGCGAGGAATCCAAAAGTCAGAGCTCAACTAAAGTCTGCCTCGAGCAACCAAGGGCCTGATATTCAGCTGGTGGCGATTAACATTTTTATTGACTGCCACAGTCCTTAAACCTTCAAATTCAACGCTAGGCCATATCCAGGCACTGGCATTGAATTTCCAGGTTTCTGGAGCCAGCTAAAGCATGGCTGATTAAGCTTGATATTTAGCACTTAACCGGCTTTGGGTTACCAAGTAAAGATAGGACCGTCTTTTATGCAATCCTATTTATGTGGTTACCCTGGCTAGTTTAGTACTGAATATCATCACTTAACTTACCAAGCGCCAACTCCATCCTGGAATGCCCCCAAAATAGCTGGTTTTCATTCATCACTAACTGGTTAAATGCTGCTGAAAATTAGCGGTTAGCCCTGAACAGGCGATTTAACCAGTCAGGAGCCATTTCTGGCTGGATAAATCGCTTTGAATATCGACTGCCAAGTGGCTTG
Source organism: Microcaecilia unicolor (assembly GCF_901765095.1). Lineage (NCBI taxonomy): Eukaryota > Metazoa > Chordata > Amphibia > Gymnophiona > Siphonopidae > Microcaecilia > Microcaecilia unicolor. The sequence goes on along the minus strand of NC_044033.1, from coordinate 310,312,987 downwards.
TTAACTCTAGGAAGGGGTGATGAAAATTAAGGAGCAGTAGCCATGACATTCCAGAATGAACACTGGCTTATGGCATTAGTGACTGTTATGCTTCTCCCATCTGTAAGGCTCATGTTAGTGAGACTAGTGGGGCACTTTTGGAAAGCGGAGCATGAGTGATGAACAAAATAGCATTGACCTTGAAGACTTATTCATGTTAAAATTAAAACATTGTTAAAATCAGATAGTCCCTTTGAATTGATGCCGGAAAAATGATGCAGGTTCAGGTTTCCCAAACCAATGGCGCCTGGTTTCTTGTACAGATGGTACACAGGTCAGAGGGACACAACAGGTGAAGGTGGCTGGGTGGGATCTACAGAAAAGCACACAGAATGGAAGCCTTTCCTTTAGAAAAGGCTTTACTTTCAGGCCTTGACCATCAGTGGGGACTTTTGGTGGGCTAGTATGGATGAGGAGGAAGAAACATATTCACCCCCTCTAAAAGAAAAAAAATGACTTGAACAGCAGAAGGCCCCTCCTTGAGGTTGCAGGATCCTAAAAAGGAGTCCCTTCTGAAATAGATTTCCTAAGCGTGTTTTGTATGCAGCAGCAGGCAGGGCCAGTGCAAGGGCATTAGTGCCCACATTAGAATCTTCAGCCTTTTATCCCCTTACCCCCCCCCCCCCCAATTACTTTCAAGAACCCTAGGCACCCCCTAAAATTTTGATAACATCAGTGCCACCCCTCCCAGATAATCCTGTGAAAATGCATAATTGGACATCATACATTAATATATTACAATTAATTTTACATATAGATAATGAGGGCAATTTCCAAAAGCCACTTACCAGGGTAAATGGTCTATTGGAAATTCCCATTCTCAGCTGCACACTACAGACTGAGGGTTCTTTGAGTTTATATGACTGTCAGGACCACTGCTTTGCTCTGTCTGCAGCTGCTCTTCGCTGTCCCCTCAAAGCTGCTCTCTTAGGCCTAGTCTTGCCTTATGGTTGGGCTGGCCCTGAGAGGAGGGCAGCTGATACACACTCTGGCACTGGCTGATGTCTAAACCATACAATATAATTAGATATGTCCTTATCATAAGCTGCCTGGGGGATTAGATGGCAAGATGCACCATTTCATTTTCTGTCAGCAATTGGAGATGATAGAAAAACATGTGGTTAGGGAGACAGAGGATCCTGTGAGAAAACCAATGCTAGAACTATTTTCTGTGTGACACAGCAAAGTACCAGTGTTCACTTGACTGACTGGTGTCAGTATACAGTGTGCTCTTGTTCAAGAAAGGAAGCATCAACTAGTATTCCACTCAGGCAGAAGAGTGCTTCCCTGAAAAAAAAAAATTAACACAAGGAAAATAAAGAGTATTTTGGTGTATAAGTGACAGTCCAGACATGCATGACCCTCTTTTCATTTGAATTAATATAAGGAGCTTCAGGAGGGGTTTAGCGCTCTGGATGGGAAGGAAAACCTGAAGTGGAATTCTCTCAACTGGGAGGGACGTTCCTTACCTTGTAGCAGTACGTAGGAGTCCCATAGCCTGCTGAGAGGACATCTGTAGAGGTGGAGCATGGGCCCTGTAGGAGATGAACATACTTGGAGAGAGGTGTTTCTAGGCTCCCTAAGCCCCCTAGCTGCCCATCAAAAAAAAAGGCATGGCCCAGGGAAGGGGTTGGAGGATGCCAATAGCCAGGGAGAAGGAAGAATAGAGGCAAGGAGGAAAAGGAAAGAGTCCTAGCCCAGGGACAGAGGGCCCAGAGAGAGAAGGCCTCTCATAGAGTTGGCTAGCAGGAGTAGAGGGGCTACCCAAATCGGGGCAAGATGGACCCCAAAGTAAAGGCTGAGCCAGGAAGCTGTAGAAAGGAAATGAGGCTGGAGCACATGGATATAACAGAGGTCAGTGAGCCGGAGTGGAGAGGAAACCCGCCTTTTGACAACTACTGAAAGAAGCTGAGATAAGTCCCTAAACATTATTGGATTGCTTTTGGGTTACAGAGCTCTGTGCTGAGTGCTTTTTATTTTTTTCTCCTGTGGCAGCTGTGGATGGACCAGTGTGCACTGAACCTCAAGGGAGGTGGCGATGATATAAGAGCCCTGGAGCTGGATGGTTTTTTTTGGTGATTTTTGCTTGAAAAGCATGGACAAATAATTTTGGGACTGTATAAATTATAAGAACTGTTAAGCTGGACAATTTTTTTACTTTATGCTAACACTCCCGTCTCTCCCCTCTCCTTCCAGCATCTCCTCTTTCTTTGCTCCCCTCTATCCAGCACCTCTTTTCTTTCTCTCTCGTCCCCTCTATACAGTTCCTTCCTCTGCCCAAAATCTCCTCTCTCCTCCCCATAATCCAGTATCTCAACTCTCTTTCCACCTCAATCCAGTATTTCCCCATCACAGCGCTCCCCCCTTGTCCAGAATGTTACTCTGTCTCTCTACTTCTGTCAGCATTGCCCCTATCCTCCCATGACCAGCATTCCCCCCTCTCTGTCCCTATTCCCTTCCAATGTCCAGCATATCCACTTTGTATTCGGACTTCCCCTATGTTCAGCATGTCCTCTCTGTCTTCCTATTCTCTTCATGTCCAGTACTTCCTGTCACTCTATAACCCTCCATGTCCCGTTTCTGTATCCCTGTAACCCCATGTCCCTTTTTACTTCATACCCAATCCAGCATTTCCCTTCTACCATTCTGTCACATGCCCATCTACCCTTGTCCCCTTGAGCGAGCATATTCCCTTTCTTTCCATCCTCTCCTAATCCAGAATCTTCTTTCTTTCCCCTCCCAATTTTTGTCCAATATCTTTTCTCTCACCAACTGTCCTCTTGACTCCCTCTCCCTCTTAGTACATATAAGTACATAAGTACATAAATATTGCCAAGCCCAGCATCCTATTTCCAACAGTGGCCAATTCAGGTCACAAATACCTGGCAAGATCCCCAAAAAAGTACAAAACATTTTATGCTGCTTATCCCAGAAATATTTTCCCCAAGTACTTCCCATGTTCAGTATCTTGCCTCTGTCTTTATACCTTCCACCATAAGCCTAGCATCTCTCCTGTGTTTCTACTCCACACAGGGTCCAGCACCCGCCTTTGTGTCCCTACCTCTCTTCTGTGCCCTATTCCCTTCCCCCTCCATGTCCGCAATTCCCACACCACCCTATCTAATATCTTCTTTCTTTTCTTTTTCCCTCCATAAGCCAGCATCTTCCTTCACTATCCTAATTTATCATCTCACCTACTGCCCGACCCCTATCTGGCATCCTACTCCCCACCCCTACCACCATGCGCGAGCATATCCGCTTGCTTTTCCCCCTCCTCAATCTAGCATCTTCTCTCCTCCCTGGCCACAGTCCAGAATTGTACCTCTCTTCTACCTGTTGCTTCCTCTGCCACTGCTGTTTTCTGTGATGTGTAGCAGTGGCAATAAAATAGAGAGAAGCTGCGGGACTGTTTCATGTGCTGCTGGCACTCGCTCAGCCAGTGCCAATCTGCCTTGCCCCTCATAAACTGGAAGTGACTTCAGAGGGTGACTAGTTTCTTTTCATTTTACTTTGCTTATTAAGCCAGGCAGTATATCAAATGTTATTACACGATAAAAAGGAGACTACTTGTCTTTAGGAAATACCAGTGCAAATCCAGCAACAGTAGTGCCTGCGTTGAAGACAAGGACATCACACCTGCTCAAGAGCTGGTGCAAATGTCCATGCCTAGAATACACATGTACGCATGTAGATTAGTGTGTGTTAAAATCAACATGCATTCTTTGACTGTGGCCAATCCACACCCTGGCAACATGCATGGTCGGTCTGTATGTTCATTCTGTTACACATGTTTTTCACCTTAGCAAATGTTATAAAAGCCATTTATGCATGTATAATGTTTTACGTTTCAATCATTTTTATTGAGACCAACACAATCAATTAGATCAAACACATTTTTCCAAAATACAAGAAGCATAATCATCCCAGACCCCACCCTCCCACCTCAAAATTCCCCCCACCCACCTAGAACAGCCAGAACCAGAGCTCTAAACATGTATACCAACTTAGGGTGCATAGTGGAGTGCCGCAGGGATCTGTACTGGGACCGATACTATTTAACATATTTATATAAATGGAAAATGGAACAATGAGTGAAGTGATTAATAAGTTTGCAGATGACACAAAACTATTCAAAGTTGTCAAAAGAGGTTAGGGCTCTTCAGCTTGGGAAAAAGACGGCTTGGTAGAGGGGGGGGGGGGGGGATATATGATTGAGGTCTATAAAATCCTGAGCAGTGTAGAAAGGATAGAAGTGAATCAATTTTTCACCCTTCAAAAAGTACAAAGACTAGGGGGCACTCAATGAAATTACATTGAAATACTTTTAAAGCAAATAGGAGGAAATATTTTTTCACTCAAAGAATAGTTAAGCTCTGGAACTCGTTGCCGGAGGATGTGGTAACAGTGGTTAACGTACCTGGGTTTAAAAAGGTTTGGGCAAGTTCCTAGAGGAAAGGTTCGTAGTCTGTTATTGAGACGGACATGGGGAAGCTAGTTCTTCCCTGGGATTGGTATCATGGAATGTTTCTACTAATTGGGTTTCTGTCAGGTGACCTGGATTGGGCTAGATTGACCATTGTGTGTTCCCAGATCTTTGCAGAATGTGTATATATGACCCTTGTTGATTAGTCTTTGCTTTCCTATTTTATTATGACATTCATTTTAACTAATGATATTTTAATTGTAAGCCGCTATGACCTGTTATTCAGAAATAGCGAGATATCAAGCTTTTTAGTAAACATAAACATTGGTCTGACCTAGTATGGCTATGCTTATGTTCTGAAATGCCTTATAGAATGTTCTTCTTATGCCAGAGGAATCAGCTCCTGTGGTAAACAGTCACTTTGATTTAATTTTCTATTGTGTATCAGTGGCGTTCCTAGGGGGGCTGACACCCGGGGCGGATCGCCGATGCGCCCCGCCCCTGGATGCAGCGCCCCCCCCCCCCCCCGGAACAGCGGGACGCCCCCACCCCGGCGAAAGAACACCCCCTGGGTGCACGCCGCTGGGGGGGGGGGTGCCGTGCGCTTGCCGGCTCTTCGTTTTCATGCTCCCTCTGTCCCGGAACAGGAAGTAACCTGTTCCGGGGCAAAGGGAGCATGAAAACGAAGAGCCGATAGGCGCGTGGCACCCCCCCAGCGGCGTGCACCTGGGGCGGACCGCCCCCACAGCCCCCCCCCTTGGTACGCCACTGCTGTGTATAAAGCATTATATGGACCCAGTCGGACCTTTTGATTAATGGGATTCGTATACATCCCTTTGCGATTACTTATGGTACATGCCTAGGTTGCCTGCCCCCTTTCCTCTTTACTTTTTGTGTTATCTCTAGAACCTTTGCTTTGTCATATCCAAATTTCTCCGAGGACAAGCAGGCTGCTTGTTCTCATGACTGGGGTGACGTCCGCGGCAGCCCCCACCAACCGGAAAAAAGCTTTGCGGGACGGTCGGCACGCAGGGCACGCCCACCGCGCATGCGCGGCCGTCTTCCCGCCCGTGCGCGACCGCTCCCGCCAGTTCCTTTTTTTTCCGCGACTGGAGAGAGTTGTGCTTTGCCGCTCTCTCTGTTTTCAGCCGCCGGATTTCGATCGCGTTTACGCGGATCGTCGCTTTTCTTTCTAAAACTTCTTGTTTTTTGGTTACCGCCGGTTTCCTTTTTCAAAAAAAAAAAAAAAAAAAAACCTGAGCGTGTGGAGCACGCGCTCCCCTTTTCCCTCGCTTCTAGCGGGGACGCCACGTTGCGGCCTAGTGGTCGCTCGGTCGTTTCTTTTTCGAGGTGTGATTCCAGCCACCATTGACGACTTTGACTTCGCCGACGCGATTTTTCCGTCGATGTCCTCGAAGGTCCCGAGTGGATTTAAAAAGTGTGGTCGCTGCGGCCGGCCGATCTCGCAGACCGACACCCACGCTTGGTGCCTCCAGTGCCTCGGGCCGGAGCACAATATCAAGTCGTGTTCTCTGTGTCTCGGTCTCCGGAAACAGACTCAGGTTGCGAGGCAAGTTCTGCGGGACCGTCTTTTTGGAACTTGCGCCGGCCCCTCGACGTCGACCTCGAAGGCATCGGTATCGACGCCTGGCCCTTCGGTACCGGTATCGATACCCGAGACATCGGCACCGATGGCAGCGACCCCAGGAGAACAGGTCCCGTCGGCCCGCCGGTCCTCCGGTGAGAGTAGAGGTGAGAGGCCGCGTGGGCAATCGGCCCCGGTCACTCCCTCAGCTCGTGGGCCGCGGGACCGAACCCTGTCTGACCCGGTACCTCGAGACCAAGGGGGATCTACCTCCTCCTCCTCCATGCCTTCCGGCGCCGGTGACGGGCATCGCAAGAAGGATAAGAAGCGTCGTCACCGGTCGCCCTCGGTGCATCCGGATATCGGAGAGGAGGCGGCGCCGAAGCGTCATCGAGAGGAGAGGTCTCCGTCGGTGGTGGAGGTACCGACGCGTCTCCTGGCCCCCATCAGCTTCTGCCGGCGACACCCCTACCGGCCCCACCGCCTTTCCCGGCAGCGGGCCTGGACGAGTGCCTCAGAGCCATCCTTCCGGAGATCCTGGAAGGGCTGATGCGCCAGGCTGTGCCGCCGATGACTGTGGCGCCGGCGAGCTCTAGCCCGGCGCCGGGGCCGTCGACTCCGCCGCCGCTTGCGGCGCCGGTCTCGACCGCCACGCAGGTGGAGTCCCCGTCGACGTCGATGGAGGGAGCTCCGTCCCCGCCGGCGCGGGAGTCCACCGCTCAACGACACCGAGACCTCGGTGCCTCGACGTCGAGCCGGGCACGGTTCAGGACTCAGCTACATGAGCTTATGTCCGATACCGAGGATGAGGACTCGTGGGGGGAAGAGGAGGACCCTAGATATTTCTCCTCAGAGGAGTCTACGGGCCTTCCCTCGGACCCCACGCCTTCACCGGAGAGGAAACTCTCACCTCCCGAGAGTCTCTCCTTTGCCTCCTTTGTGCGGGATATGTCTATTAGCATTCCCTTCCCCGTGGTCTCTGTGGAAGAGCCGAGGGCCGAGATGCTCGAGGTCCTCGACTATCCATCACCACCTAGAGAGTCCTCCACGGTGCCGCTGCACAATGTCCTCAAGGAGACACTGCTTCGGAACTGGGTGCGACCATTAACTAACCCCACCATTCCCAAGAAAGCAGAGTCCCAGTACAGGATCCACTCCGACCCAGAGTTAATGCGGCCCCAATTGCCCCATGACTCGGCGGTCGTGGATTCTGCTCTCAAGAGGGCACGGAGTTCGAGGGATACCGCCTCGGCGCCCCCGGGGCGGGAGTCTCGCACTCTGGACTCGTTTGGGAGGAAGGCCTACCAATCCTCCATGCTCGTGACCCGCATCCAGTCATACCTGCTCTATATGAGCATTCACATGCGGACCTATGTGCAACAACTGGCGGACCTGGTCGAGAAGCTCCCGCCGGAGCAGTCCAGGCCTTATCAGGAGGTGGTCAGGCAGCTGAAGGCGTGCAGAAAGTTCCTGTCCAGGGGTATCTATGACACCTGTGACGTGGCATCTCGTGCTGCGGCCCAAGGTATAGTGATGCGCAGGCTCTCATGGCTGCGTGCCTCTGACCTGGACAACCGCACCCAGCAGAGACTGGCCGACGTCCCTTGCCGGGGGGATAACATTTTTGGTGAGAAGGTCGAGCAGATGGTGGACCAACTGCATCAGCGGGAAACCGCTCTCGACAAGCTCTCCCACCGGGCGCCTTCAGCATCCACCTCAGCAGGTGGACGTTTTTCCCGGGCCCGGCAGGCTGCACCCTATTCTTTTGCAAAGCGTAGGTACAACCAGCCGGCCCGAAGGCCTCGTCAGGGACAGCCCCAGCGCGCTCGTTTCCGTCAACAGCGTGCGCCTAAGCAGCCCCCTGCGCCTCCACAGCAAAAGCCAGGGACAGGCTTTTGACTGGATCCACGGGAACATAGCCGCCCTCAAAGTGTCCGTACCGGACGATCTGCCGGTCGGGGGGAGGTTAAAATATTTTCACCAAAGGTGGCCTCTCATAACCTCCGACCAGTGGGTTCTCCAAATAGTGCGGTGCGGATACGCCCTGAATTTGACCTCCCTGCCTCCAAATTGTCCTCCGGGAGCTCAATCCTTCAGCTCCCATCACAAGCAGGTACTTGCAGAGGAACTCTCCGCCCTTCTCAGCGCCAATGCGGTCGAGCCCGTACCACCCGGGCAGGAAGGGCAGGGATTCTATTCCAGGTACTTCCTTGTGAAAAAGAAAACAGGGGGGATGCGTCCCATCCTAGACCTGAGAGGCCTGAACAAATTCCTGGTCAAAGAAAAGTTCAGGATGCTTTCCTTGGGCACCCTTCTGCCAATGATTCAGAAAAACGATTGGCTATGTTCCCTGGATTTAAAGGATGCATATACTCACATCCCGATACTGCCAGCTCACAGACAGTATCTCAGATTCCGCCTGGGCGCACGACACTTTCAGTACTGTGTGCTGCCCTTTGGGCTCGCCTCCGCCCCACGAGTGTTTACAAAGTGCCTCGTGGTGGTGGCGGCGTACCTACGCAGACTGGGAGTGCACGTGTTCCCATATCTCGACGATTGGCTGGTCAAGAACACCTCGGAAGCAGGAGCCCTCCGGTCCATGCAGTGCACTATTCAACTCCTGGAGCTGCTGGGGTTTGTGATAAATTACCCAAAGTCCCATCTCCAGCCCACCCAGTCTCTGGAATTCATAGGAGCTCTGCTGAATACCCAGACGGCTCAGGCCTTCCTTCCCGAAGCGAGGGCCAACAACCTCCTGTCCCTCGCTTCGCAGACCAGAGCGTCCCAGCAGGTCACAGCTCGGCAGATGTTGAGACTTCTGGGTCATATGGCCTCCACAGTTCATGTGACTCCCATGGCGCGTCTTCACATGAGATCTGCTCAATGGACCCTAGCTTCCCAGTGGTTCCAAGCCACCGGGAATCTAGAAGATGTCATCCGCCTCTCCACCAGTTGCCGCACTTCACTGCTCTGGTGGACCATCCGGACCAATTTGACCCTGGGACGTCCATTCCAAATTCCGCAGCCCTCGAAAGTGCTGACGACGGATGCATCTCGCCTGGGGTGGGGAGCTCATGTCGATGGGCTTCACACCCAGGGTCTGTGGTCCCTCCAGGAAAAGGATCTGCAGATCAACCTCCTGGAGCTCCGAGCGATCTGGAACGCACTGAAGGCTTTCAGAGATCGGCTGTCCTACCAAATTATCCAAATTCGAACAGACAATCAGGTTGCAATGTATTACGTCAACAAGCAGGGGGGCACCGGATCTCGCCCCCTGTGTCAGGAAGCCGTCGGGATGTGGCGTTGGGCGTGCCGGTTTGGCATGCTCCTCCAAGCCACGTACCTGGCAGGCGTAAACAACAGTCTGGCCAACAGACTGAGCAGAGTCATGCAACCGCACGAGTGGTCGCTCCATTCCAGAGTGGTACGCAAGATCTTCCGAGAGTGGGGCACCCCCTCGGTGGATCTTTTCGCCTCTCAGACCAACCACAAGCTGCCTCTGTTCTGTTCCAGACTTCAGACCCACGGCAGGCTAGCGTCAGATGCCTTTCTCCTTCATTGGGGGACCGGCCTCCTGTATGCTTATCCTCCCATACCTTTGGTGGGGAAGACCTTACTGAAGCTCAAGCAAGACCGCGGCACCATGATTCTGATAGCGCCCTTTTGGCCCCGTCAGATCTGGTTCCCTCTTCTTCTGGAGTTGTCCTCAGAAGAACCGTGGAGATTGGAGTGTTTTCCGACTCTCATTTCGCAGAACGACGGAGCGTTGCTGCACCCCAACCTTCAATCCCTGGCTCTCACGGCCTGGATGTTGAGGGCGTAGACTTCGCTGCGTTGGGTCTGTCTGAGGGTGTCTCCCGGGTCTTGCTTGCCTCTAGGAAGGATTCCACTAAAAAGAGTTACTTTTTCAAGTGGAGGAGGTTTGTCGTTTGGTGTGAGAGCAAGGCCCTAGAACCTCGTTCTTGCCCTGCACATAACCTGCTTGAATACCTTCTGCACTTATCAGAGTCTGGCCTCAAGACCAACTCGGTAAGGAATCACCTTAGTGCGATTAGTGCTTACCATTATCGTGTGGAAGGTAAAGCCATCTCTGGAGAGCCTTTAGTCGTTCGATTCATGCGAGGCTTGCTTTTGTCAAAGCCCCCTATCAAGCCTCCCACAGTGTCATGGGATCTCAACGTCGTCCTCACCCAGCTGATGAAACCTCCTTTTGAGCCACTGAATTCCTGCCATCTGAAGTACTTGACCTGGAAGGTCATTTTCTTGGTGGCAGTTACTTCAGCTCGTAGGGTCAGTGAGCTTCAAGCCCTGGTAGCTCATGCCCCGTATACCAAATTTCATCACAACAGAGTAGTGCTCCGCACCCACCCAAAGTTCCTGCCGAAGGTGGTGTCGGAGTTCCATCTTAACCAGTCAATTGTCTTGCCAACATTCTTCCCCTGGCCGCATACCCGCCCTGCTGAACGTCAGTTGCACACATTGGACTGCAAGAGAGCATTGGCCTTCTACTTGGAGCGGACACAGCCCCACAGACAGTCCGCCCAATTGTTTGTTTCTTTCGACCCTAACAGGCTAGGGGTCGCTGTCGGGAAACGCACCATCTCCAATTGGCTAGCAGATTGCATTTCCTTCACTTACGCCCAGGCTGGGCTGGCTCTTGAGGGTCATGTCACGGCTCATAGTGTTAGAGCCATGGCAGCGTCAGTGGCCCACTTGAAGTCAGCCACTATTGAAGAGATCTGCAAGGCTGCGACGTGGTCATCTGTCCACACATTCACATCACATTACTGCCTCCAGCAGGATACCCGACGCGACAGTCGGTTTGGGCAGTCGGTGCTGCAGAACCTGTTTGGGGTGTAAATCCAACTCCACCCTCCAGGACCCGAATTTATTCTGGTCAGGCTGCACTCTCAGTTAGTTGTTCTTCGTAGGTCAATTTCTGTTGTACCCTCGCCGTTGCGAGGTTCAATTGACCTGGGTTCTTGTTTTGAGTGAGCCTGTAAGCTAGGGATACCCCAGTCGTGAGAACAAGCAGCCTGCTTGTCCTCGGAGAAAGTGAATGATACATACCTGTAGCAGGTGTTCTCCGAGGACAGCAGGCTGATTGTTCTCACCTACCCTCCCTCCTCCCCTTTGGAGTTGTGTGTTTCATCTTTTGCTAGTCATTCAACTGGCAGGAGCGGTCGCGCACGGGCGGGAAGACGGCCGCGCATGCGCGGTGGGCGTGCCCTGCGTGCCGACCGTCCCGCAAAGCTTTTTTCCGGTTGGTGGGGGCTGCCGCGGACGTCACCCCAGTCGTGAGAACAATCAGCCTGCTGTCCTCGGAGAACACCTGCTACAGGTATGTATCATTCACTATCTCCAGGGATTGCTGGCATGCAGGTAGACCCTAGTGTCATTAAAATACTAGAAGTGGAGAACAATTTGATTTTTAAACATCTGTTTGCAACTTTAAAGACTGGAAAGTTATGATGTTGTATTACACAGAGACAGTTGTCTCTATAGATTAAGATTTTGTTCAGTGCCCCATTCATTTCACTATAATGTTCTGGTTATTCCCCAGGGCTAGACCATAAAAGTTAGTCTTTCTGTGGCATTTCCTGCGGCTCTGGCCTTTTTTTTTACCACATTACTTCTTTTGATTTCCTTTCTAATGAATATGTTTTGCTAGATTGCTTCTTCTGTAAGTGTTCTGTTTTGACAGGAAGATGGGGGGTATGGGGGGGTGAAGTTGTTAAATTTAGGCCCACTTTTGCGGTAAACAGAAACTTGATACACTCATGTCAAATTATTTTTATATGAAGTTACAGCTGGTCAACTTCTCAAAATATATTGCTTTCAGTCCCAAATGGTTTCCCATTGGGCACAGTTTAATTTGTTCACCAGTTTCTGTAGTCTCTTATGTTGCTTTGAGGAAGGTTCAAGTTTTCCTTCTTGACAAGGAATGATGCAAAAGCTCTACGTTTTAGAGCAATCGTGTTTATTTGCTGGGGGGGGGGGGGGGGGGGGGGGGGGGGGGGGGGGGGTCAGCATCAGTGCCTTAGAGCAGCTTTCTGAGTAGTTTAGAGCTTATCAGGTTGCTTGTTATGTATTTTTAAAAGTTCCAGAACAGGCATATCTGTACAGATGGACAATAGCATTCAATACTGAATGCTGACGATTCTCAGCTTTGAAATATAAACACATTTCTTGCCCCGTTGTCTCCTTGTTGATATAAATACAAAGGATCAATCTTAATATCTTGTTGACTTATACCCTCTCATCCTTTTCAAACCAAATTTTACCTTGTAAACAAAAAATACCTTTAATCATATACTGCAAATTTTTTTTATATTAGCGGTGCATCCCCATAACTCCACTCTTCAATATTATGGTATCCTGATAAAAATCATTACACCATCAGCGCAATATCTGTTTTATATTTAACATCCAGTAATAACTTATCCTGATGGTGTGTGCTTCTGATGATATTCTCTGCTATCATTAATATCCCAGGAGAAAGTTCCAAAATGTGTTCCACCGACATGAAATGCAAAAACCAACCACAGGCAAAATGGAAATATTATAATCCACTCAAGGCAGGAACAGGTCTAAAAGCATATATCCCAAAAGAAGCACTAGATAATCGTTAAATTACTTCTCCAAAGGCAACACCAATCTTTCAATTGTCTGTGCTCCTAGATTGCAGTTAATTCTGTCTCAATACCTGTTGCTGTCAAAAATCCAACCTCACATAGTCAAGGATACCAATTAGTCTCTGGTGCCATTCAAAATCATTTTGAACTCCTACATTCTCTCCATTAACAGCATCAGGAATATCAATAGAATTAATTGCAATCTAGGAGCATGGACATTTGAAAGATTGGCGTTGCCTTTGGAAGAACTAATTTAATGATTGGGGGAGGAGCGAAGGAGAAATGTTGGACGTAAGGGTAGTGGGGAGGGAGAGATGGTAAATGTTGGACATGGGGTGGTGAGGAGGGGGAGACATGATGGTGGAGGGGAGGAAGAGATGCTGTAGGGGGGAAGCTAGAGATGTTGGATGTGGCACAAGGGAGGGAGAGAGAGGCATGGTAGACAGTGAGAGAGAGGCAGAAATGTTGGACATGGCAGTGGAAGGGAGGAAGGGAGAGATTGCTGCATGGGAGGAGGGGGAAGAGAAGTGTTGGACCCATGGCACAAGAGACGGAGATATGGTGGAAAGTGGGAGAGGGGGAGATATGTTGGACCTGGGGGTGGATGAGAGGGAGAGAGAGATACATAGGAGGAGGAGAGGGGAGAAATGAGGAGATGTTGGATCCAGGAGCAGATGGGAGTGATGGAGAGATGCCGGACAGTGGGAATGAGGGAGAGAGTGGGAGACATTTTCGAGCATGGAGCAGAAGGGAGTGATGGAGAAATGCCGGACAGTGGGAGTGAGAGAAGAGAGAGGGAGAAATTTTTGAACATGGAGGAGAGGGCAGGATGGAAGAGAGAAGGGACAGAGAGATGTAAGGCTACAAAAGTGGGGAGGGGGAGAAAGAGGGAGCAGATGCTGGGCTAGAAGGGCAGAGGGAGGAAGATGCTGGGAATTGTGGAACCATGTGGGAGAGGCCAGGAGGAGAAGGAAGGGGGTGGCATGGAAATGAATGAAAGGATAGTGATTACAGAGGATAGAAATATGGTAATGAAAGGGAATGGAGGGCTGGGGAAGGAGTGAGATGGAGAAATGGAAAAGCTAGTGGGTGAGAGAAGAAGATGAAATCTGATAGGTAGCTGTAAACTAAAAAAGAACAGCGAGAGAGTGAAATTTGAGTTGACAGGCAGAAAGAAGAAAAAAGAGAGAAAAGAGCTAAAAAAAAAATCAATATGTCAGAAGCGAGTGTAGTGAGGATAAAAAAGAGAGATGGACAGCAGCCACTTGAAAGAGAATTAGGAGACGACAGACAGGAAAGCAGAAAAGAATGCAACCAACATGATGGAAAAATACAATGTCCAGACCACAAAGGTAGAAAAAAAGGCAAATTATTTTGAATGTTTTAAATGGTATATATTGGCTTTGGGAAATCTGCATAGCAAATGTGTTTGCATTGTGTTCAGTAGAAAGGAAATACACTTGTTTTTTTTTATTTCTGCAGTGTTGCAGTACATGCTAAGTTTAACTTTTGGGGGTTCCCAGTTCAATATTTGTCTAAATATTTTTATTTCTGATTTGTGATCCCTTGTTCTGTATTTGGTGAGGGTGTGACAGTAAGGGCAGGTGGGGAATCGGAGGGAAGGCAGGAAGGAGAGGGGGTCAGCGAGGGGGGGGCCCTAGCATTTCTAACACAAGTTCTGACACTTGCTGTATAGCTGGTAGGGATCCCAAGACTCCCCAGCTGAGGACCTCCTCCAAAGATGGCCAGAACTTCCTTCTACCAAGCTCTGCAGTAGGCAACAGCATCCTTGAGTCACCGACAGCTAAGCATGCATAGGGTGCTGACATCAGTGGTTTAGGGACGTTGCTGCTGCCTGCCAAGCTCGGTAAAAGGGAGTTCTGGCCACCTTCAGAGAAAGTCTTCAGCTGACAGAGCGTGAGTATCCTTATTAGCTAATGTATTTACATTTTGTGGTCGGGGTAGGGCAGGGCAGAGAAAATAGTGTGCTCACCCACTTTGGGCTCAGGCCCATTCAAAATTGGCTGTCTTGCTATGGCACTGAACAAGAAACTCTTGTAATGGATGCACAGATGTTGGTTCCTGAAGACTACCCATCTTCCCTATCAAATTCATCTTTATAATGTTGAGAAAATACAGCAAACCATAATTAATGCAACAAGGACAGATGTCACTGAACAAAGACATACATTAAATGAAATTAAAATATGTTTAGGGTGACAGAAGCACTTAAAAGAAATAAGACATACATACACTATGATGGATATTGGGAAAAGTTAAAGTGAAAAAGAATTATGTTGCTATAAAATCAACATACAGCGAAATAAGATAAAACGTAAGGTCAATGGGAATTAGTTTGAGCCAAATGTAGCTTTACTGGTTTCCATATATGTCTAATAGTTTTGTTTTGTTTTTACATCTGTTTGATTTTTCAGCTGATTTCAGCTCAAATTTGAGTTTGGCAGATGGGAGTGCTGCCAGAATGTAGAATTTAGATTAAAAGCATTTTTCCAATTGCCTAAAATCATTTGAATGGTAAAGGTAATTAGAATATTATATAGAATTTCGTGAGTAGGGAATAATCCTAAATTTGAGAAAGGGGATCTTAAAAAAGATATTAGCAGGAGTAGGTATAATACTGATGTTAAGAATTTGTTGTATGATTTGCCAAATTTCGTCCCAGAATTTGTGAATTATGTGACATTCAAATAGCATATGTGTCAAAGTGCCTTCGATGTTGACAGTGCCAACATTTGTTGGAATCAGCAATACACATTTTCTGGAGTCAGAAGACATGGTGAAACATGAAGAATAAAGATTGAGTTAAACTTGCAGGTCTGTTAACTGTAGTGTAAATATTTGACCAATCAATGTTATCAATTGAAAGTTTTAGATCTTTTTCCCAAGGCAGCGACATTGAAACCAGAGGAAATAGTAAAAACCGGATCTCCAGACCCTAGGAAAGATCTCCTCATATGCGAATGATGCCAGATAAATAATAATTTTTTACATGAACTATATAATCACTCTACGACTTGCCTAAAGCGATAACACTGACATCGATGGTTTGGTCGAGGTATCCTTCCCCCTCTCCCTCCTCCCTCTCTCCATTACATGAGTGGAGATGCAATTTTGTGTTTCTTAGGGAAATTTAAGCTATAGCTACACAGGCTGGGGGGAGGGGGAATACAAGTAGGATTTGGATCAGCATATCCCATTTTGATATGTTTGCTTGACTGACGAGAGCAGTGCTTCTCAACCCAGTCCCTGAGGCACACCTAGTCCCATCAGGTTTTCAGGATATCCACAATGAATAAGCATGAGATAGATTTGTATGCACTTCCTCCTTGGTATGTAAATCTATAAATCTATCTCATGCATTGTGGATACTGATTGGACTAGGTGTGCCTCAAGGACTGGGTTGAGAAACACTGTCCTAGAGTTTCCCTTAACACTTGCCAAGCATTTTACTGTGGCAATAGCAGCAGAAACAAATGAAAATGATCAAATTGAAGTGGTGGTGGTGTTTGTTTTTTGGATGGAATTATTTAACATAAAAAAGACAGTGTATCTGCTTTCATTGCACTCGGCTAATTAAGATGTTTTAATGAAATAGCACCTTCTGTGTGAATCTAAACAACCCAAACATGTAATTTCTAATGAAATGCAAAGGAAAAAAAAAGATTCTTTAAGCCAGTTTTACTTTAAATAAACCCTTTGTCAACATTAGATGCAGATTTAATGGGGAGGAACTGCTGTGTAGGCTAGTTGATGACTGTCTGCTTTAAATGTTAATGCTTGGTGTTCTGACATTAATTTTACTTGCTTGAAGAAAATTTTAAGTTGTCTGTTTGCAGTTTTCACCAGTAAAGGCAAAGATCACTGAAGTTATCAGTAGAGCAGGATTAAGGTGGAGGCAAACTAGGCATATGCCTAACATTCGGGGGGGGGGGGGGGGGGGAGGAGGAGGTGCGACATGTCAGGTATGGCAATTCAGCAGTTTCTGACTGCTGTACTGAGGTGCACATTCAGATTTTTGCCCAGGAAGTTAGTTGCTACTAAGAGAAAAGATATGGTGTGGGCCACTGCTACCCACAGTTTCCCTCTCCATGCAGTCCTCCATCCAGCAGGAGGAATCTTCAAGCAGTGCTTCTTATCTACATCCTCCTGCAGCTTTCCTCTGCTGTCAGAACCAAGGAGGTTTGATTTACAGGAGATGGGAGGAGCATGCTTGGCCCATTATCTGGGCTGAAGCCAGTAGGCAGAGCTTGCCGCCCTATCAGTTACGTTGGTTTGGGTGTACTAACATGGCAGTGGCTGCACTGGGCAGAATGATAACCTTCTTGGGAGGACCAGCTTCAGCTTTGTGATGTCACGCTATCTCCTGTTAATCAAACCTCCTTGGTGAGAACTGTATGGAGTCGCAAAGGACTTGGGGTGGGCATGGGCAGAGCAAGGAAAGGGCATAGAGCAGGACAGGTGTCAGGTTTTTGTTTGTTAAAAAGTTGGCAAACCTATATGTACCTGAAGGACATATCACAGGGAGATTTGGGTGATGAAATCCTCCGGCCAGTAGCCTCCCAGGCTTAGCTAGTTCTAGTACTAGAGCCCTAATCACAAAAACTGGAATGCTTAGCTAGAGGGACCTCCAAAGTGATGCACCTGAAGGGAGGAGAGGACCTAGGTACTACCTGTTATCTGATTACAAATGTGATTTTAGAAAGAAGACTAGTAGGAAGCAGAAGCAAAAAGGGGCATTTAGTTACTTACCCCCCTCCTAGAGTGTCAACTTTGCAAAAGAGCTGCTGTTCTGGAGCACAGTAAAACCAGAGATTGTAAAAGGCAGGGTGGATATTTCTTTCTGAAGTAATAGAACTTAATTGAATAAAGCTTAGTGTTGCTGAGATTGAGCATGTTGTTTTTTTTTTTTATTACTTTACACTTGTACTGTTTTAAAAATAAAAATTAATCTCTTACAGCAAACATAATTGAAATTAAAAGTCACTATTGTACTGATCCCTCCACCAAAGAATATAATAAAATAAAATAAATAAAACTTAAACAAATGTCTTCTGTCATAAGGAGGGATGGGAAACTGCATGGCCCTCTTCTACCCTGAATCATTTTGCAACTAAGGTTGATACTGGTGTTGGGTTTGAGACTGGGACTTGTAAACTTCAGGTCGCTACTGTGGATATATCTACAGCAGTGTTTCCCAAGTCCGGTCCTGGCATACCCCCTTGCCAGTCAGGTTTTCAGGATATCCACAATGAATATGCATGAAGTTGATTTGCATACACTGTCTCCATTATATGCAAATCTCTTTCATGCATGTTCACTGTGGATATCCTGAAAACCTGACTGGTAAGGGGGTACGCCAGGACCGGACTTGGGAAACACTGATCTACAAAACAAGACTGTTCCGAGCATGCAAACTTTTAATTTCAAGCTGTGAAACTTGCTCTTGTTGATTGGTTTGTGAAAATAATGGGTGCAGTTTTAATAACAAAAACAAACAAACTCTGTTTACATACATATGACTGGAGTCTTACCATCCCCAAGTACCTGGTGCTTTGTATGTTTACAAACTGTTCTAGCAAAAGAGAAACTGATTATTAATGTTTCTGTGTTTTATATTGCAAAAATTGAAGTCAGATTACATCTTTTGAATCCAAGTACATTTTGTAAGGCTCCTGCTTTCTCTGGTGTTGCACTTCAACCAGGGAAAGGGAAATGGGACTTGATATACCGCCTTTCTGTGGTATTTTGCAACTACATTCAAAGCGGTTTACATATATACAGGTACTTATTTTGTACCTGGGGCAATGGAGGGTTAAGTGACTTGCCCACAGTCACAAGGAGCTGCAGTGGGAATCGAGCCCAGTTCCCCAGGATCAAAGTCCACTGCACTAACCACTAGGCTACTCCTCCGTTCACTCATCTACAGGGCAGAAAAGGGACTGTAGGACCCAGGAAAAAGTTTAAAACAAAAACAGCCATAATCTGGTCAAAGGAGACTGAGGGGCCCTTTTACTAAACCGCGTAGGCTTGTACCTGCTGGGTTGCAGTCCCTAAGATCTCTCACCCCCAGCACCTTTTTGCTCTGGTCCCTCCTGATGCATAGAGGTGGAATCAAGGGGAATTATTGCAGGAACCCTGCCAAAGCAGCCTCGAATGGCAGTGATTTGCACATCCGGTCCTGGCTGTGAATCTGGGCTGGTTTCACCTAGGCCAGGCTGCCGAGGAGTCTCACGGCGGTCCAGGCTCAACAAGGTTTCCAAACTGCTGACAGAATAAGCTCTACAGTCACAGTGCCCATTCGACTTGCATCTGCACCTACTGTCGCAGGAACCAAATAGAACACTATCCTGCTTATTTTCGAAGGAGAAGGGTGACATAAATCTGGAGATGGCCGGCCAAATCGGTATAATCCGTCGCAGGGCCAGCCAAAGTTCAAGGGGGCGTGTCGGCAGTGTACAAAAGGCAGGACGGGGCGTGGTTAAGAGATGGCCGTCCTCGGCCGATAATGGAAAAAAGAAGGCTGGCCCTGACGAGCATTTGGCCGTCTTTACTTGGTCCCTTTTTGTTCACGACCAAGCCTTGAAAACTGACCAGATGACCACCGGAGGGAATTGGGGATGACCTCCCCTTACTCCCCCAGTGGTCACCAACCCCCTCCCACCCAAAAAAAAAAATTAAAAAACATTTTTTGCCAGCCTCAAATGTCGTACCCAGCTCCATCACAGCACTATGCAGGTCCCTGGAGCAGTTTTTAGTGGGTACTGCAGTGCACTTCAGGCAGGCGGACCCAGGCCCATTCCCCCTTTACCTGTTTCACTTGTGGTAGTATATGGGAGCCCTCCAAAACCCACCCGAAACTGACTGTACCCACATCTAGGTGCCCCCCCTTCATCCCTAAGGGCTATGGTAGTGCTGTACAGTTGTGGGTAGTGGGTTTTGGGGGGGGGTTGGGGGGCTTAGCACCCAAGGTAAGGGAGCTATGCACCTGGGATCATTTTGTGAAGTCCACTGTAGTGCCCCCTAGGGTGCCTGGCATGTGAGGGGGACCAGTGCACTACAAATGCTGGCTCCTCCCATGCCAAATGGCTTGGATTTGGCCGGGTTTGAGATGGCCGCCATTAGTTTCCATTATCGGCGAAAACCAATGGCGACCATCTCTAACGCTGGCGATCTCTAAGGGCGGCCCAAATGTTGAGATTTGGCCGACCCCGACATTATTGAAATGAAAGATGGCCGGCCATCTTGTTTCGATAATACAGTCGGGTACGCTGCTTAACGGGGCCGTCATTAGAGATGGCCGCCCTTATAGATGGCCGGCCCCGTTCAGTTATGTCCCTCCATGGTTCACTGGGAAGCGGGAGGTCGGAACACTCTTCAGTGGGTAAGTGCGAACCATGCCCTTAAGCTTTTCCATAATGGAACCGTGATGTCTCGGAGTTCACCACTCAGCGCATCTGCTTCCTGATGCCATCTTGCTTGCTCCCATCAATAAGATTTCCTAGGAGATAAGGTGATATTTCCAGATGGCTGTAAAAAAAAAAAATAAATAACCAGGAGATAAGGAAGCAAGTCTTAGCCATGCAGTGGAAGGCGCTTGCCCTGGAAGCCATATTTCTGGTTCATTTTCTTCCTTTTTTTTTTTTTTTTTTTGGGTTACATTTGTACCCCGCGCTTTCCCACTCATAGCAGGTTCAATGCGGCTTACATATTATATACAGGTACTTATTTGTACCTGGGGCAATAGAGGGTTAAGTGACTTGCGCAGAGTCACAAGGAGCTGCCTGTGCCTGCAGTGGGAATTGAACCCAGTTCCCCAGTCCACCACGCTAACCACTAGGCCACTCCTCCACTCCACTTTATGAATTCATTATTTAGCTTGAAAGCAATTCATACATTTTCGTCAAACCTACTCAGTTATGCCTTTTTCTAGACCACAGTTCAGGGCCCTCTTTGGGGATATCTCTTAATGTTTTAATAATAATATGAATAATATTAGAGACAATATTTCTTTTATAGAGCAAATAGTATTAGACAGGCAGATGTTAAGTCGATATCTTATTTATTTTCCTTTTGGTGCCTTCCTCTAGGGCTTTGTCTCTTGGGTCCCCACTGCAGTAGTCTGCTTCCTTGACGATAATGAATTTTATTGTGATTTTGCTGGGTCTTCTTTTCTGTATTCAAGGTTATCTTATTGTTGAAATGCAATAAATTAAAAAAAAAGTTTACTTATTAAGGGCTCCTTTTACTAAGGTGCGCTAACAAATTAATATGCGTTGTGCCATGCAGCCCATAAGTATACATTGAGCTGCGTGATATTTAGCGAATGCAAAATCCGTTGCCATACCGTAGAAAAAGGACCCTTAAATTTGGTAGTTAGTTGGGTGAACATTTAACTTTCAAAATGTATCTGTTTCCGTCCACACAGATTTGGCAGTCAATGAAAAGGCATCTGTGGAGGTATTCCCAGGACAGATGCTAGATTTAGCTGGTCAGTGCACATTATGCAAATGATTGTGTAAATTTAGCTGGACACATTTTTCCCAGTTAGATTTATGTTTACCAGCCAGAAATCTAGCCAATTCAGAGGCCCTTTTACTAAAGCGTAACATGCACTAAATGCTGCACACCCTTTTTATATCCGTGGGTCATGTGGCACTCAGTGTACACTAATATTTGTTAGTAAAACGGCCCCCTAGTCAGCTCAAAAAGTTGGTAAAAAATAATCAGGTTAAAAGCACACCAGCTTATTTAAAATTGACCTCTGGCAGTTTCTGGGGTAATTTTACTAAGCCGCGGAAGGCTCTACGCATGTGCAACGCATGCCCAAATGAGACTACCACCAGGCCAGCGCGCCCTCTGGCGGTATTTTCAGATTTGGCACGTGCCCTTAATGCCTGGATGAATTATTTATTTATCTCCTCCCACACGCGCCATTTCCGACGGTAATCGGCAGTTGGTGCGTGCCGACTGGTCACCGCACGTGTAGTGCGTGAGCTCTTACCGCTAGATCAATGGGTGGCATTAAGGGCTCAGGCCAGTTTTAGACACGCGCTGGTTTCAGTTTTACCACACGCCCTTTTCCCGTCACATTAAAAAAAAAAACTTTTCTGTAGATGTGATAAAAATTGGCCCAGCGAGCGCCTAATACACGCGCCTACACTGCCGCAGGCCACTTTTTACCACGGCTTAGTAAAAGGGCTCTTCTGTGATTTTAAATTGGCCACTGTTCTTCCCCATGCTTCTGCCTTTAATACCATTGCTCCTTTTTGCCTCTTCCCTTTAAAACCTATCATAAGTCCAGGCTATGTATACCAAAGACGGCCGCAGGCATGTTGCTGACGTTCTGTAATTGTGTAAAGAAGTCTTCACTGTTGCATGACTGAAAGATACAATCTATATTAATATTATTTAAACATGGTAATAAGAGTGAGGTTTCTTGTGGTTACTAGGTCTTTGGTCCTACAATTGCGAAAATCATGGTTGCCAGAGGATAGTGGGCAACTGATGTTGACTAGGTATGGTGAAACTCTGCAAAGTGTGGTATATAGAGTGGAATTAAGAACGGGAAAAAAAAGAAAAAGAAGAGTCGGGAGAGCATATTCAGACAGGCTCATGTTGATGAGTGGAGGAGTGGACTTTGGTCCTGGGGAACTGAGGAACTGAGTTCGATTCCCACTTCAGGCACAGGCAGCTCCTTGTGACTCTGGCCAAGTCACTTAACCCTCCATTGCCCCATGTAAGCCGCATTGAGCCTGCCATGAGTGGGAAAGCGCGGGGTACAAATGTAATAAAAATAAAATAAATGTGAATAGTGATCAGAGATCATCAACCCCTGTTATAGTTCTGCAGTGCCGTGTAGCTGATAAATAAGATAAGAGAACATGGGGGCAAGTTCTCCTCATTTACTATAATAAAACTCACCCTCAACGTTCTGAGGACACTGACGTCAGTGAAGCCAAGCCCTGACTTACTTCAAAAAGGTTCGAAGGTTCGTGGTAGTGAAGCCACCAGAATCGCTCCGGGCCCCGCCCTCGAGGGCGGAGCAATAGCAGAACAACGAAGGGGTTGGCAGGGAGGGAGGCGGGGGGGGGGGAGAATCGCTCCGGGCCCCGCCCTCGCGTCAAACATCATGACGTTGGGGGCGGAGCAATGGCAGAACAACAAAGGGGTTGGCTAGGGAGGGAGGGGGAGGGGGTGTTGGCGACGAACACCTTGCTAGCAGCCGTTTCATTTGCTCTGAAACGGGCCTCTTTTACTAGTCTTTCATAAATTGCTTGGTGGTCAGGTAGATTTCCAGCAGCATCTTTGAAGCTGACTGCAGATAGCATACCAAGGTAAAGGAAGACTATCACCGATCTTTAAAAGACAATTACTTTAAGTGCTAATCTCTGTAAGGGAGTTGTAACAGCATCTGTGTTAAGTCTTAAGTTTTGCTGTATTTAATATGGCACTGTGTTTTGTTTGTTTGTTTGTTTGTTTTTTTGGAAATGTGGCTTCTGCTTACTGGCACATTCCTGCAGAGAAATCAGTGCAGTTGCATACAGGAAAACAGCTAGTTCTTCAAGTATCAGTGCCATTATGTGTATATATATATATATGTATATATATTTTTTGTTACATTTGTACCCCACGCTTTCCCACTCATGGCGGGCTCAATGCTGCTTACATGGGGCAATGGAGGGTTAAGTGACTTGCCCAGAGTCACAAGGAGCTGCCTGTGCCTGAAGTGGGAATCGAACTCAGTTCCTCAGTTCCCCAGGACCAAAGTCCACCACCCTAACCACTAGGCCACTCCTCCACTCCATATGATTGTCTCTGGGGAAAAAGTGACTAAAGTAACGGATCCAAAGTGTTGTGAACAGATCATTTTTCATATCATGGATCCATAAGCAGTGCACAAAAGTTACATGCTTGAACTTCTGTAACTTTAAAAAAAAATTTTTCACATAAAAGGATGGGGTTTGAACTGTTGTATTACAAATTGTTTACTCTAATGGAATTCATTGAAACCTCATTGCTTGTTTCTGATGACTTGCGTCACTTTTTCTCAGAAATCGTTAATATGACAGTATGATCCTAAATCACTCGTCCCCACTATCACAGTTGAATTTTAAAAAGAAAACAAGTGGGGAAGGCATACAAAGCTTGGCTTATGGAATTCTTTCCCTGTATGTGTGTGTTTGACTCAGAGGAGGGGAGGGATGGCTTGAATGGCGTGATGTCCAAACATTCTATTAGTTTGAAAAGAAAAAATAAAATTAAACCAAATGTAATGACATATGAAACCATTAGGTGTTACTGACTAGATTTTAAACAATGGAATTAATAATTTAACCATAAAATGTCACTGTCCCACAGATGGGGCCAAATTAGCACCATACTAGGCTCTAGGCAAACATACATTTGTGGGCCCTGAACTTGGATCTCCGTTTAACTCCTGTTCTGACCCCCCCCTCCCCCACAAACACCCAATAGTCTCATTCACTCCTTTTGTGGCTCCTCCTCGCCTGTCGGGATCTGGTTCATGGCAAGGCATTTCTCAATTGACAAAAGAGAATGTATTTGGAAATGCCAACCTCCTTGAGGATACACTCAATGAAAAGTTTGAAGACAGGCTGGTGAAGTAGGTGTCATTGACACACACTAATCAGCAGTGTTGAGGCCTCTCATGGGAAGATATTTGGTGGCTGTCCTTCAGCTCATTTCGATCCAAAGTGGCACCACGTAAAAATTAGGGAAGACCATTGGCATAGAACCTTTCCCCTAGCTCACTCCTTCCCTTCCTGCGACTTCCTCAGCCTTCCAGTGTGGTTGGCCTGCAATTGAAGAACTGAAGAAAGGCTTCAAACTTTGAAAAATGTCTAGACATATTACCCATCTTTTAGCTGCTGTACATTAATGCAAAAATCTGTATTTATTTGCACTTCAGATCCGTTACGTGATATACCGCAATTCAAAAACATGTCAAAGTGATCTACAACTTAATAATAATAATCAATAGAAAAGAAAAAGAGGGGGAAGTAAGGTTCGTATCAGTCATTTCTAGAAATCCAACTTTGAGGCAGTCTTCAGGACAATGCCTGGAAGTAAAAACAAGATTTCAGGGCAACCCTGAATCTCTTTAATGAGGATTCCAGATAAATATATTTGGGCAATGAGTTCCATAAAAGGGGGACAGGCACCAAGAATACAGATTCTCTGGTTTTATTCCCAGTGAACCTGGGTAGGAAATGGAATGGTTATCCAGTTGTCATTGGATGAAAGAAGCTATCATGTGGGAGAAAAAAGAGCTGGAAATCCTATTTTCAAGGCTTTGAATGGAATTTCTCTAAAATTTTAAACTTGATCCTAAAGCTCACTGGGAGCCAGTCATACTGCATCAATAAGGAGTCACATGATCATAGGAATGAGTATGGTGTAGTAAGTATAAAGCTGTATTCTGACTCGGCTGTAAATGACATACCCCCAGATTCTGTAAAGGGTGCCCAAATATTTGGGTATCTTCCAGAGATGCGGATGCAACTTAACTAACGAGCCAATTAACATCAATTGGATGCTAACAACCAATTATTGATGTTTATTGGCACCAATTAGGGGTTGCACACGCATCTGGCTGCACTCTATTCTATAAGCCTGGGCACCCAAATCCCATAAAGCACAACTGAAAAGGGGGTGTGGTCATTGGATATGCATACGCAGGGCAGGAGTGTTCTCAAAAAATGTGCACAGGGTTACAGAATTCCGGGGATCTGTGCCAAACTTGTGTGCCAAGATTTATACCAGGTTACAGCTGGCATAGTTCCTTGTACCCAAAGATGGAGGCAGGAATCCCTTCTAGGTGCTATTCTGTAAAAGGTGCTCATCCCGGAGTACCCTATATAGGATATCTCTGAGCACTGATTTTTCCCCAGTGCCTATTTTTCAGCACCATTTACTGAATTCAGCCCATAGTGTCTTCTAGGAAACCCCATTAAATAGAGAGTTGTAATAATTAGCCTGCTGGTAACAAGGATGTACAATAACATGTGGATGTCATCTTTGGTGAGTAAAGAGTGAAATAAATGGATTTGATGGAGTGCATGTAGAATCCTAAAAAAAAAAAAAAAGACAGTTGGCAAACCTAGCCATGAACACATCTGTCAGGCCTCCCACCTGCAAAGTATTTGGGCCCTAGACATCTGCCTAGTTTGCAAGTGCTTTAATCTGGTCCTGCTAATGTCGGTATGTGTGGAGGGGCATTTTCGAACGGGGACGACCATCTCTAAGGGCGCCCATCTCTTGAGGACGTTCTCATGAAGGGGCGGGGCATCCCGTATTATCGAAACAAGATGGGTGTCCAACTTTCGTTTCGATAATACGGTCGGGGACTACCAAATCTCAACATTTAGGTCGACCTAAGAGATGGTCGACCTCGGTTTTCGGCGATAACGGAAACCGAGGACGCCCATCTCAAAAACATCAATTCCAAGCCATTTGGTCGTGGGAGGAGCCAGCATTCATAGTGCACTGGTGTCCTCACATGCCAGGACACCAACCGGGCACCCTAGGGGGCACTGCAGTGGACTTCAAAAATTGCTCCTAGGTGCATAGCTCCCTTACCTTGGGTGCTGAGCCCCCCTAAAACCCACTCCCCACAACTGCACACCACTACCATAGCCTTTAGGGATGAAGGGGGGCACCTACCTATGGGTACAGTGGGTTTCGGGTGGGTTTTGGAGGGCTCACATTTACCACCAAAAGTGTAACAGGTAGGGGGGATGGGCCTGGGTCCGCCTGCCTGAAGTGCACTGCACCCACTAAAAACTGCTCTAGGGACCTGCATACTGCTGTGATGGAGCTGGGTATGACATTTGAGGCTGGCATAGGGGCTGGAAAAAATGTTTTTAAATTTGGGTTTTTTTTGGGTGGGAGGGGGGTTGGTGACCACTGGGGGAGTAAGGGGAGGTCATCCCCGATTCCCTCCGGTGGTCATCTGGTCAGTTCAGGCACCGTTTCGAGACTTGGTCCTGAAAAAAAAGGAACCAAGTAAAGTCGGCCAAATGCTCATCGGGGACACCCTTCTTTTTTCCATTATCGGCCGAGGACACCCATCTGTTAAGCAGGCCCCCGTCCCGCCTTCAGTATACTGCTGACACGCCCCCAGGAACTTTGGTCGTCCCCGCGACAGAAAGCAGTTGAGGACGCCCAAAATCATCTTTCGATTATGCCGATTTGGGTGACCTGAGAGAAGGACGCCCATCTTCCGATTTGTGTCGTAAGATGGGCGCCCTTCTTTTTCGAAAATGCCCCTGATAGGGGCTCTTATTCAAAGCACTTAGTAACCTATGGAACTTTGTAAGTCTAAGTGCTTTGAAAATATGCCTCAGTAAACAATAAGAAAACTGTTTCATGAGTAGATTTCACGGTAGAATTAATGACAAAGAAATGAAATAGGCATCTGAATCACTAAAAGGCAGCCCATCAGGGATAGGAAATTGTTTCCAATCCTTAGTGTGTGAATATTTGTGTTTATCTGTTGGCTCTGTTTGCCTGTGACCAGGAGAGCAGGGAAGAGAGGAGAGACATTTTGAATGAGGCAGTTTCCTAATTGCTATTTTTTATGGTATCAAAGATCCTATGCCGCAGAAGTTGGAGCTTCTTCTCCCATAGAAATGTATTGGACGGGGGAGCTTATATCTCTTGAAGCCCCCAGTCTGGTCTGGACTATTTCTGAGCATGATGTGGCTTTTCACTGATTTTCCCCCCAAGGCTGTTGAATGTACAGAGTTGTGTTGCCACCAGATAGGCATTAACGAACACCTGTGTATAATTCTTTCTAATACATTGTTTTGAAAAGAAGAGAAAAAAAAAGGCTAATTTTTAAACATATTTTAGTGTCCACAATTTCTATTGCTTTTCCTTTCCCTTTCATTTGTTGCACAGTGTCACGTCTGTGGTCGTGACCCCTCTCAGACTTACCTTATTTCTGGGGGTAGCTGGCTTCTGTCTGTCCTTTCTGAGTTAGTTCTGTCTCTGTGTGCTGGCTGCTTCCAGCGTGGCTCTAATTACTCCACTATACTGCACCTGTGTGTGTTGCCTGAGTTAGCTCTGCCTCTGTCTCTGTGTGCTGGCTGCTTCCAGCATGGCTCTGATTGCTCCACTGTGCTGCATCTGTGTATGTTGAGCCTTTCTATGCTTCAGTATGCTTTCTGCCTGCTTCTTGGTTTCTGCTCCTCTCACCCTCTGGTGACCAGAACCGATGGCTGCCAGAGACTGTCTTGCTGTCCTTACCCGTTCCAGGCTTCAGCCCAGTCTGGTCAGGATCTTCCAGGCTGCTAGACTTGTCTTTCTTGTTTGTGCCTGAACAGCACCCGTACTTGCCTTGAGATTGCTGCAGCTGAGCCTCAGGTGCTGATGGGCTTTATTAATCACCTAGAAATTTCTGTGTTTGCCTTTGCATCGCTTAAGGTCCCTGCTATGCTGGTATGCTCTGTGCACTTCTGCCTAGTCCAGTTTATTGTCTGAGATTCTTGCCTGATTCTAGTCTAGTCTTTGTGTAGTTTTTCTTGTACTGTATTGCTTGTTTCCCAGTCTTGTTTCTTGTTTATATTTCTCTGTCTAATTCTTGGTTGTCTGTGTTTCTTGTTTAGTGGCTGCCTGGCAACTTTCAGTTTTGTCTCTTACCTGTCTGTGTTTCCTTTCTTAGTGGCTGCTTTGCAGCTTTCAGTCCTGACCCTTAAGCCTGTCCATTTCCTGCCTAGTGTAGTTTTGTCTGTCTGTGAGTCCTAGCCCAGTTTCCTGCCTTGCTGCCCATGTATATTCCTTTCCCCTCTGACCCTTAGTCCTACCCTGTTCAGCCTAGTTGGTTTCCAGTTCCTGCCCTGTCCGGTAAGTCCTGCCGGCTACCTGCACCTGAGGGCTCAACCCCTGGGGAATGGTGGTCAAGTGCAGGTGAAGTCCAGCCGTCCCTGCCAGAGTTCTGCCTTGTCTCTGGTGTGGGGTGGTTTTGCCTGCCGCTGCCGCTCCTCGGCAGTGGCCCAAGGGCTCACGAACCCAGGTGCTGCTTTGAAAGTCTGACATACAGTTACTCCAGGCTTCTGTAGGTTGTTAAATCCAAATTGGTTTAACAGTTTTCTATCCTGCCATACTTTGCTTTATGTTTAAGCATATAAGGTTAGCCGATGTCTTTGAACCTGTTTGCATTAATGAAGGGTTTGTATTACTCAGTTACGCAATATATTTTTTTCCTTAAAAATGGGCACTTTCCAAAATTTCAGTATCTATTGGGGGCCCTTTTACTAAGCTGCATAAGCGTCTACATGCGCCAAAATGGCGTTACCGCACGGCTGCTGCGTGGCTCTTGTGGTAATTTAATTTTTGGTGCATATCCGCTACGCGCGTCCAAAAAATAATTTTTATTTTGGACACGCGTGTCGGATGTGCGCAGGTCATTACGGCACGGTTACCGTGTGAGTCTTTACCGCTAGGTCAGTGGCTGGTGGTAAGGTCTCAGACCCAAAATGGATGCGCAGCAATTTTGATTTTGCCGCACGTCCATTTTCAGCAAAAAGTTTAAAAAGGCCTTTTTTACAGGTGCACTGAAGAACGGATCGCTGCGCACCCAAACCCCGCTCATACACCAACTCAAGCCATTTTTCAGCGCACCTTAGTAAAAGGACCCCTTTGTAAGTAAGCAGAATGGGGTGGACACTTTTCAAAGGCACATACCTAGACTGATTGCCTTGCTTGAGAATTGCCCCTCCTATTGGGGCTAAAGCAGATGCAGGCTTTCACAATGCATGTACTTTAAAACAGATTCTTAAAAAGACATCCAGGTGATGGGGTACGTAAAACCATGTGCGCCGTTTTACCCTGATTGCCTGCCTGAAAAACAGCAGATGGAAAGTATTTTGTCATCTACTATGTTACTATTTTCAAAGCACTTAACATAGTAGATGACGGCAGAAAAAGACCTGCACGGTCCATCCAGTCTGCCCAACAAGACAAACTCATGTGTATACCTTACCTTGATTTGTTCCTGCCTTATTCAGGGCACAGACCGTACAAGTCTGCCCAGCAGTATTTCCCGCCTCCCAACCACCAGTCCCGCCTCCCATCACCGGCTCTGCCCTCCACTATCCTCGCCTCCCAACCACCAACCCCTCTTCCCCCACCTGCTCCGCCACCCAATTTCGGCTAAGCTTCTGAGGATCCATTCCTTCTGCACAGGATTCCTTTATGCATATCCCACGCATGTTTGAGTTCCGTTACCGTTTTCATCTCCACCACCTCCCGCGGTGCTATAGAACCTATGGAACTTTGTAAGTCTAAGTGCTTTGAAAATGAGCACTAGTGCCACCTTGTACCCATGAAATTTGTGTGTCTGAGTAAGTTCATGCATAACGTGGAGCACTGTGTGCTAGTGAAAATGTAGCAGTTTATTCTCCTGCTTTGTAGTGTTAGGGGGTGAACAGGTAGCAAGGGATCCCACTGACAGCTAGACACCAAACCTGGGCATTGAACTTAGGCAGTGCCGCATAAATGATTGTGACACATTCCTAAGTTGTGGTGACTCAACTCCCCCCCCCCCCCCCCCGACCTCCTTTGTAATTATCCATGCTGCTGTGCGCTCTTATTTACTCTGTTTAATTATCGACCTGCTCCGAAGCCATTTCTAGAAACACTGTGGTGGCATCAGTCCCTGCAGAGAGGGGACGTAATGAGAGATGAAAAGCAATCAAAACACTACACAACAAATTAGAATTTTTTAATACATTTAATAGCGTGGGGGTTTTTCTTTCAAAGTTTTGCTTGCCTAGCATTGTTTTTTATGTAAAACTATTTTGCATGGTGCTTCAACATTACTTTAGCTGTACAAGTGTAATAACGGCATCTCTGTATATTATATGGTCTAGATCAGTGCTCTTTGCAAGGTCTAAGGGCCAGAGGCAGCCCCATTAATTCTTAGTGCAGCCCCTTGACTCGTCTCCTATACACAATCTCCCCCCACTTTGTCCTAAGACTTACTGCTGACACTACATCCATAATAGTTGTTCTGTTTCTTCCTGTGGCATGTAGCTCTCTGTAAGTTTGAACTGAGTACTCCCCAAACATCCATACTTTTTCACAAGACTGAAAGAGCAGTGAAGGAATCATACAGTCAAGCCATGCTGGAAGAAAACAGAATAGCTGTTCTGAGTCCAATAAGTTTCTGCAGAAAAAAACAAGGGGGGGAGGGGTATTAAAAACTGGAGTGAGGGCCAGCTTAAAGGGGCTGAGGGTAGAGACAGGAGGGTGAGGGCTGACTGGGGGAATGGTGGTCGAATTGAATGGTTGGGGGTTGGTTGGAGAAGATAGTGGAGGAGAACAAGTAGTTGGGGGGGGGGGGGGGCAAGGGCTAGGAGACATGGGCAAAGAATGTGTTGGAAGATTTAGACTTGGGGGAAAGAAAGAGGGTAGTGGAGTAGGATATTTTTTAGCCTACTGTCCCAAGTTCACCACATTATAGGGAGAAGCCACCAGGCCAGCTGTGTCATTGAAGAGCGATTACCCCCATGCTCAGTGTGCTGTTCACTTTGTCCAACAATGAGTGTTTTTGCTAAAGTGAGGACTAGGCCTTGGGACAGGTGATTCCAGATTGGCCACCTGTACCTCTGTTATAAATATTATTTAATCTCTTCTTTTTTTGTGTGGCTGTTATCTTTTGCCCTGTCATGGATTGTCATGATTCTTTATTTTAACATTGTAAAATGCTTTGACCTGTGTTGTAGATAAGGTGGTATATCAAGTTTTGAGAAACATAGAAATATGATGGCAGGTAAAGGCGAAATGGCCCATCCAGTCATTCACTACCTTCTCCTCTCCCTGAGAGATCCCACGTGCTTGACCCACGCTTTCTTGAATTCAAATACAGTCTTTGTCTCCATTACACGGCAGCGAGGCTGCTATTTGGCAAATCGCGGTTTGAGGCAGCAAAGCCCCTTCGTGAGAAGCTCCACTGGCTCCCGATCAAAGAACGCATTGAATTCAAGGTCTTTGCTCTAACCCACAAGATTGTATACGGGGACGCTTCAGCCTATATGTTCAGCCTAATCGACCTCCCACCCAGGAATTCCGAGAAGTCGTCCTGTACCTATCTCAATCTCCACTTTCCTAACTGCAGGAACTTAAGATACAAGCTGCTCTTTGCCTCTTCTTTTTGCTTCACGTGTCCTCATTACTGGAACGCTCTGCCATCAACATTAAAAGAGACAACCGATCACAGACTGTTCAAGAAATCCCTAAAGACCTACCTGTGTGATCGGTCTTACTCCTCTGCTGCTTGATCTTCTGCATCCCCGCATTCCTTTCCCCTGCTGTTTCCCTCTCTTCCCCTCATCTACTTTATACTCTGATTTGCACTAGAATTATTATGTTGTACTTTTCCTCAAACGTTGTAAGCCACATAGAGCCTGCCTTGGTGGGATTATGTGGGATATAAATGTTCACAATAAATAAATAAATTACATCCACTGGGAGGCTGTTCCATTTATCCACCACTTTTTCTGTAAAAAAGTATTTCCTTAGATTACTCCTAAGCCTACAACCTTTCAACTTTATCCTATACCCTCTCATTCCAGAGTTTTATTTCAGTTGAAATAGACTTGCCTCCTGTACATTTATGCCATGGAGATATTTAAATGTGTCTATCATATCCCCTTTTTCCTTCCTTTCTTCCAAAGTATATATATTGAGGTCTATAAGTCTGTCCCCATATGCTTTGTGACCAAGACCACTGACCAGTTTTGTAGCCACTATCTGTACCAACTCCATCCTGTTTATTTCATTTTGAAGGTGCACTCTCTCCAGAATTGTAAACAGTATTCAAAATGGGGTGTCACCAAAGGCACTGTTGCCTCCTTTTTCCTGCTGGCCATTCCTCTCCCTGTGCTCCCAAGCATCCTCAAGCTTTGGCTGTTGCCTTAAGATGTTTGACCATCTTAAGATCGTCAGATACGATCACCCCTATGTCCCGCTCTTCTTTCTAGCACAGAAATACTTCACTTGGAAAAATAGTGAAGATTTGGATGAGTGAATTTTAAGGGTACTTGTTCTGAGGGCTGAGCCAAGAGATTTGTGACATTTAGGCCAGTGTAGTTGTCTTTGAAAGTTAAACTTGGCTACTTATTTGCCTTTGTAGCATTTTCATGTTTTTTTATTTTTAAGCGAGTTGCTTAAGAAAGCAAGAGCACCTGGTTTTGATGATGTGTCTGTATGTACACATTGCTCACTGTGTATATATGGTTGCATACCCTCAGTTAAATGACACATCCCACCTCAGGGAAAGAGGATTTGGAGGGAATAGAATGTACATCTGACCAAACCAGGACCTCCGCTGGTGGTGGCCTGCCCAGAAAAATGAGTGGCAGTGATGTGAGGCAGGAGCTGGAAACAGGCTGGGATTTGAGTGCACATGCTGCTTCTAAGCTCTGGCAATGGTTACCGGGCCTGGCAGCAGGGAACTGTAACTGGGAGAGGTCGCACTGGGTTTTGGGGTGGGCTTTTATTTGTTTATTTATTGCTGTCCTCCATTGTCATTTGGTGAATGGGGAATCTGTGTGCTCTTCAGCCCAGAATGGTAGAGATGAGGAAGATATAGCAGAAATGATCCTTGAAAAGGTGAAATGTCCAGCAGTCATGTTGATCACCCCTGTGCTCTAACTCTAGAGTACAACGCCTTTGGCGGAGCCAACGCCCTCTATTAGCACTGTATTAAAGAATCCACACTGTTAGAATCAGGTGCCCTGTCTTCTGGCATTACCCTGCTGTTGTGCCATTTATATTATATTTTCTCTTGCAAAATATATAATCAATTGGTGTGCAGCATGCTGGAATATAGTATTAGAGTATGAATAGGGATAGTTGAGTAGGCTGTATGGGGCAGTTTTTGTCTTTTTTTGTGCTGGCATCTTCTGTTTCACTAGCAGGCTTAATTTTGAAAGAGAAGGGCGCCCATCTTTCGACACAAATCGGAAGATGGGCGTCCTTCTTCCTGGGTCGCCCAAATCGGCATAGTCGAAAGCCGATTTTGGGCGTCCTCAACTGCTTTCGGTCGCGGGGATGACCAAAGTTCACGGGGCGTGTCGGAAGCATAGCGAAGGCAGGACTGGGGCGTGCTTAACACATGGGTGTCCTCGGCCGATAATGGAAAAAAGAGGGCGTCCCTGACGAACACTTGGCCGACTTTACTTGGTCCTTTTTTTTACGACCAAGCCACAAAAATGTGCCCTAAATGACCAGATGACCACCGGAGGGAATCGGGGTTGACCTCCCCCTACTCCCCCAGTGGTCAGTAACCCCTTCCACCCTAAAAAAAACCAAACATTTTAAAATATTTTTTACAGCCTCTATGCCAGCCTCAGATATCATGCCCAGCTCCATGACAGCAGTATGCAGGTCCCTGGAGCAGTTTTAGTGGGTATTGCAGTGCACTTCAGGCAGGCGGACCCAGGCCCATCCCCCCCCCCCCCCCCCCCCACCTGTTATACTTGTGGTGGTAAATGTGAGTCCTCCAAAACCCACCACAAACCCACTATACCCACATGTTAGGTGCCCTCCTTCATCCCTAAGGGCTATGGTAGTGGTGTACAGTTGTGGGGAGTGGGTTTTGGGTTTATTTTTTTTGGAGGGGGGGCTCAGCACATTTTTCTGAAGTCCACTGTAGTGCCCCCTAGGGTGCCCGGTTGGTGTCCTGGCATGTGAGGGGGACCAATACACTACAAATGCTGGCTCCTCCCACGTCCAAATGCATTGGATTTGGCCAGGTTTGAGATGGCCGCCATTAGTTTCCATTATCGGCGAAAACCAATGGCGGCCATCTCTAAGGCCGGCCCAAATGTTGAGATTTGGGAGTCCCCGACTGTATTATCAAAACTAAAGATGGCCGGCCATCTTGTTTCAATAATGCAGTCAGGTATGCTGCTTTACGGGGCCGGCCATATAGATGGCCGGCCACGTTCGATTATGCCCCTCTATGTTACTAAAGCTTAGCTCGAGTTACTGTATCTGCAGCAGAGCTCATATGACTAAAATGGGCCCTGCTGCAGATAACTCGAGCAAAGCTTTAGTAAACAAGGGGGGTCAGTTGGAATTAGTTTGAAATATGGTTTACTAGTAAATAAGGCCCGTTTCTGACAGAAATGAAACGAGCGCTAGCAAGGTTTTCCTGGGAGTGTGTATGTTTGAGAGAGAGAGAGAGAGAGAGAGAGAGAGAGAGAGTGAATGTGCGAGTGTGTGTGTGTGTGACAGAGAGAGAGTGAGTCTGGGTGCGAGTGTGTCTGTGAGAGAGAGAGTGTGTGTGTGTGTGTGAGTGAGAGAGAATGAGTGTGTGTGTGTGAGTGAGAGAGAATGAGTGTGTGTGTTTGAATGAGAGTGTGTGCGATTGCGTATGTGAGACAAAGTGAGTGTGAGAGAGAGAGAGTGTGTTTTACACATATACACTGTGTGTGAGAGAGTGTGTGTGTGAGAGAGAGTGTGTGTGAGACAGAGAGTGTGAGAGAGTATGTGTGCGATACACAGACTGTCTGTGAGACTGAGAGGGTGTATGAGACCGAGTGTGTGAGAGTGACTGTGTGACACATAGAGAGTGAATGTGATACAGTGTGAGACATAGTGTGAGAGACTGTGTGAGAGTGAGAGAGAAAGACACTGTGAGTGTGTGTGTGAGAGAGAGAGAGTGTGTGTCACAGAGATACCTCCCCCTCCCTCTGTGGTCTGAGGACCCCCTCCCCCTCTGGTATGAGGACCCCCTCCCCCCTGGTCTGAGGACCCCTTCCCCCTGTGCGTTCCCCTCCCCTCTGGTCTCAGGACCCCCTGCCTCCCCCCCCCCTGCATGGTTTGCAGGACCGTGCGAATGTGTGTCTGTGACAAAGAGAGTGAGACTGGGTGCGAGTGTGTCTGTGAGAGAGAGAGTGTGTGTGATTGTCCTCTGTCCCCTGGCCCCGTCCAGCCACCCAGCGATTCTCCTCTCTGCCCTGGCTCCCCCTCCAGCCACCCAGCAATTTTCCTCTATCCCCTGCCCCCCCCCCCCCGAGCCATCCAGCGATTTTCCTGTGTCCCCTGCCTCCCCCTCCAGACAGCCATCGATTCTCCTCTCTCCCCTGCCCCCCCTTCAGGCACCCAGCGATTCTCCTCTGTCCCCAGCCCCCCCTCCAGCCACCCAGCGATTCTCTGTCCCCTGCCCCCCCTCCGGCCACCCAGCGAATCTCGTCTCCCCTGCCCCCCTCAGCCACTCAGCTATTCTCCTGTTTCCCTCCCCCCTGTTTTGCCACCCAGCGATTGTCCTCTGTTCGCCTGCCCCCCTCCAGCTACCTAGCGATTGTCATCTGTCCCCTGCCCCCTCTCCAGCCACCCAGCGATTGTCCTGTATCCCTTGCCCCCCTCTAGCCATCCAGCGAGCCCCCCCCTCCAGCCACCCAGCTATTCTCATTTTCCCTGCCCCCCTCCAGCCACCCAGCTATTCTCCTGTGTTCCCTGCCCCCCCTCCAGCCACCGAGCGATTGTCCTGTATCCCCTGCCCCCGTTATTGAAAGCCCTGGCCGTCTCAAGTTCGTTCCCTTAGTCCTGCCTTCTGAGTACCCGCCCTTGACGACCCATTAAACCTTAAAAAAAATAAATCTCTAATATAAACTTAGGTAAAAAATGCTTTTTTGTTTTTTTTAATTAGATCTTCCACTTAAGCTACAGGAACTCTTCTGAAGTTGTTTGAGGAATGAAAGCTGGCCATATTATTATAAACTCTTTTAGAAGTGTCTGGGAGATGTCCAGAAGGCATCTGATCATAAATTTGTATGAAAAAATGTTATTTTATTACAAATAGAAATTAAATATGCATAATTACAAAACTCCCTCAAGAGATGCACTGTTGTTGTTTTTTTTTGGGTACCAGAAAACAAAGTGAATGAATAATTAGGTTGGATTAAAGATTTTGTCAGGCTTAGGTATTATCATCAAATGATCAGCATGTACTGTGATACTCTTATACATTCCACTGTCACATTTTCTCCTCTCCTGGTATGTAGGCAGTAGAATGAGGTGGGCCACTGGACCATGGCCTAAACAATATTTTGCCGAGCACATCATTAACAGCAATTAGAGAGTTTGGTGGTAAGGATGAAGATTTGTTTGTCTTGCCCCTCCAGCCAATTAATTTCTGTCTGTGTTTTCAGTGGAAGCCAAAAATTTGAGCTTTGTCCCATTTCTTTGTCTCTCTCCTCCTTGACACCCCCTTAGTAACTCCCTTTCCCCACCTGGGCCTATCTTACAATCCCTGGTGGTATGGGGTGTAGTTGGGGCAGGAGCGATCCCCAGTTACTCCTGTCCATTCTGACTCTGTTCTCAAAATGGCTGCCATGATTGAGGCATCCTCATGTCATGACTCAACACTAGACCACTGGGGATTGCAAGGTAGTCCTCTGGTGGGGGTGGGGGGGCTAGTCCTTGTATTTTTTTCTACTACAGTGATGGCAAGTAATACAGCTATGATCTTGCACAC
Organism: Microcaecilia unicolor; assembly: GCF_901765095.1. NCBI lineage: Eukaryota > Metazoa > Chordata > Amphibia > Gymnophiona > Siphonopidae > Microcaecilia > Microcaecilia unicolor. The sequence continues at coordinate 310,275,773 of NC_044033.1, read as the reverse complement.
TAGTTTATATGGTACGTAGAGTGCTCCAAATAAATACTTTTGATTCAAAATTTTAGCAGGAATGTAGAGCTTCTTTTACAAAGCCGAGCAACAAATGAGAGGAAGCCCATAGGAACTGAATGGGTTTTCTTTCATTGGCCACACTGAGAATCGGTAGCATGGATTTGTAAAAGAAGCCCTTAGTCTGTTAATTTGGGATGATAAGCTCCTGAGGAATTAGTGCCTGTGTGGAGTTATGATATGAGCTGTCACTCTGAGTGTGGCTGAGTCAACCATAGTAAAAGCACCATATCTTTGGACATTACTGTTTTGGGAAACAGCAGGCCAATTTCTGTGGTGCCTGCAGTTTTGAAGATAATGGAGAAGATGGTTTTATGTCAGTTGGTGGAATTTGTTGATGTACTAGGATGTCTGGATAATCAACTATATGGTTGAATGGGACATGGGGTTGAAACGCTGTTGTTGTCATCTGTAAATGTGCTGAGACAGGGGATGGATAAGGGTTTTGTCTTGTCTTGTTAGATGTGTCATCGACCTCGATACATTGGATGTTGATTTATTGTTAGATAAGCTGTGAAGATTTGAGATGGGGGGTGGTTTGGAGCTGGTTTGTGTCATTCTTAAAAGGGCATTCAATGCAGGTTTCAAGTGGGAGAAGGTTTCCCAAGTAATTCCATTATCGAGTTGTACCGCAGGGTTCTGCCCTCGCTACCTTGTTTAATATTTACATGGCATCACTAGGCAAGGTGTTTGGAGACTTGCATGTAGAAACATAGGATCTATGCAGATGACATTCGGGTTTTTTTTTCCTGTTCAAAGAGGGTTGATTTGGTTGATTGAAAAATTGAAGGAATGTATGACTGTTGTAGGAGAATGGTTGTAGAAGAATAGGTTGGCATTAAATTTAAGTAAATCAGATCCATGTTTATAGGACAAAACATAAGAGTAGCTATACTGGGTCAGACCAATGGTCCATCTAGGCCAGTATCCTGTTTCCAACAGTGGCCAAGCCAGGTAATAGGACGAAGAGCTGTTACAATGTCAATCTGTAAAGATGGGTGAGATTGAGATACCTGTGAGAGATAAGATGCGAGTGTTGGGGGTGATGTTTGATTTCCAGTTATCAGTGAAGGATCAAATTTTGAATGTGGCAAAGTCTGCATTTTTCCAGTTACATCTATTGACCAAGCTTAAACCTATGCTACTGAAAACTGATTTCAGGTCAGTGGTCCAGAGTCTGGTGATTTCTCACATAGATTTCACTAATTATCTGTACCTGGGAATTAGTAAATCCAGGATGCAGGTGTTTCAGACTATCCAGAATTCAGCCGTCAGGTTATTGACTGATGTGCTGTGATTTGGATATGTGTCACCGGTACTTCGGTCACTGCACTGGTTACCAATTGCTTCTCGAATGCAGTATAAGATTGTACGATTGATTCATCAGGTGCTGTATGCAGTATCAATTCCATGGTATTTTAAGCAGGTCGTCTGTAGGTATCGTCTGCAGAGGGCTTTACGGTCAGAAACATCTGTTACTTGTGAATGATAAATTTAATACGGCAAGATACGCTGTAACGCAAGCAGCTGCATTTTCGATTGCTGGCCCGCAGATTTGGAATGCTTTACTAGGTTATTTGAGCCCATGCAACAGTCTGGAACAGTTTGTCCGAGGTTTGATACCTTTGTGATGGACTGTCAGCAACTTCTGTTTGTGATTTTATGATTATGTATGTTTATTTTGTACTACACCTAATTGTAGGTGGATTAAAATGTTTTATATAAAACAGCAAGTGACCGACTCACCTGCAAATGCGCAGTAGAGACTTCTCTCTCTGTCCCGCCCTCGCGTCAAGACGTGATGACGTGAGAGGGCAGAACAGAGAGGGAAACGGAGTTGGAGTCACCGTCGGACACTGCTGCCTGGAAATGAACATCGTGCGCACCAACCTCCACCCTCCCCCCCATCCCCGCCGCTGCCGCCCCCTGCACTGACCTGACAGTGCCTCTCACCTCTGTGTGAAAGCGCTGCAAGCAGGAGATCTACTGCTGCCTGCAGCGCTTTCACACGGAGGTGAGAGGCGCTGTCAGGTCAGTGCAGGGGCCTGGCACGGAGGGGGGAGGGAGCGGCGGTGAGGAGGGTAGCTGGAAATCTCGCCCGTTTTAACGGGCTTAATGGCTAGTGTTTTATATAAATAAGCTGTGGTCCATATGAGTGAAGGCTATTTTGCTTTTTTTTTTTAAATGTTTTTATTAATAAGAGTAACAGACTTCCATCTTACAACCATTTTTCCGCTCAAAGGCACACTGCCAATGTAGAGCGTACATCAACTAGATTTCCAAGTACATTACCAAAACATTGAACGTGAACTCCTAAGCACCTATCAGCCATCTAACAATCCTTAATACCCCAGACCTATTTTGCTTTTAAATAAAATACGGTCTTTCATTATTTAAATTATATTCTGGCAAGGATCCTGTGGGTTTAGCAGAGGGATGCAAGCTGAAAGCTCTGACAATCCTCAACGGTCCTCACTGATTCACACTCACAGAACCAAACTTAAGTTTTTGAATTTGGTTTCGGCTTCAGCTGCAGTTAGTTTCAGCCACAAACTTTTAGATAGTTTTGGGTTTGACTGAAATGGGAAAAAGTAGCTTCTAGTGGTGAACGAGGTTGGGAAGAGAGATTTAAGAAGGTGATGCCATCAGAGGTGAGGAATGAGAGACTTGGCCCTGCTTTGATGGGCTATTTGTTCCTGAAAGGCGGTAAGACAAGTCTTGTAAATAAATACATTGAACATAAGAACATAAGAGTTGCTCTACTTAATCAGACCAAGGGTCTATCTAATCCAGTATCCTGTTCAGTTGCAAGTCCAGGTCACGAATACCTGGCAGAATCCCCAAAAGTGGCAAGATTCCATGCTTCTTAATCCCAAAGATAGGCAGTGGCTTTCCCCAGATCTACCTTAATAACAGTTTATGAACTTTTCCTCCAGAAATTTGGCCAAACCTTTTTTTTAAACCTAGCTACATTAGCAGCTCTTGCCACATGCTCTGACAACAAACTTAACTATACGCCGAGTGACAAAAATATTTTATCTGATATGTTTTAAATGTGCTGCTCTGTAACTTTATGGAGTGTCCCCTAGTCTTTGTACTTTTTGAATGAGTAAACAATCGATTTGCGTTTACCCATTCCACTCCATTCAGGATTTTATAGACCTCAATTGTATCTTCCCTCAGCTGTTACGTTCCTCACCTGATTCCAGGCCTGCGCGTCTGATTCGCCGGCGAGGTGCGGTCCGGCAGAGCTAGCCGGCTTTTTCATGTTTCTCCAGGATGGGTCGGTTTCAGTTTCCCAAGTCTGTCAGCCGTCATCCGGCTTAGAGCACAGGCAGCGGCCATCTTGGCTAGCTCAGGAGGGGTGGCCATCTTGTATAAACGAGATCAGGAAGGAACTCCATATTTGGTCTTGGAAGGATCTCCTATGGGGGCAGCCATGTTGGCTTCACCTGAGTGTGGTTTGCTCAGATTTCCTCACTATTTAAAGCACTGCCTCCAGGCCTTCATTGCTTCGGCCTAATTTGTTCTGAGGAGTTGCTGTCGGAGTGCTGTTCACCGACTTCCTTCTGTTCCTGTTTTTCCTATGTACCAGACCTTGGCTAGTTATCCCGGATTTCGCTTGTTTGCTGCCTGCCTTGACTCTGGACTGATTTGACTATTTCTTTGCCTGTTGGAGTACTGGTTCTGGACAGTGTCTGTTTCCTGCTATCCTGGTCAGCGGCTGTGCAACCCCGCCGGTTCCTGAAGTCCTGGTGGCCGCCTGCAGCTGGGGGCTCAACTCCCGGTGAACGGTGGTCGCTTCCCAGGTGAAGCTAGGGGTTTTCTGGCTGCCTGACCAAGTGCGGTGTCACTCCATCTCTGCCATGCTCAGTCGGGGCACAGGGGCTCACCACTACCGGGTCATAACATCAGCTATCTCTTCTCCAAGCTGAACAGCCCGAATCTCTTTTGTCACCGTTCTCTGTGCCTTTTCCAGTTCCACTGTGGTGCTCATTTTCAAAGCACATAGACTTGTAAAGGTATATTTATTTTTTGTTTTAATTATTAGGATTTATTTACCGCCTTTTTGAAGGAATTCACTCAAGGCGGTGTACAGTAAGAATAAATTTGAATAAATTCACTCAAGGTGGTGTACAGTAAGAATGAATATTCGCAATAGATAATTACAGCAGTAAAAATATTCAAATAACAATACAACGTATGGCATAGTATATTACTTACAATGTCAACACAATATGTAATATATAGATAGAAAAGAGAGTAAGAGGAGTTTGAAAATAAGGTGACTGATTTAAAGAAAGTTCCTCATGAGGTCAAAGAGATGGTTAAATGTTATCTCAGCTAGGATAGGGGTGGATAAACATGTCCTTCTGCAGTATGTGCAGCCCGTGTCACTCTTTGTGTGTGTGAGTGAGACTAACAAGTAACCTATGCAACTTTGTAAGTCGATGTGCTTTGAAAATGAGCCTCTATATGGTTTTTGAGATGCAGCGACCAGAAATGCACGCAATACTCAGTGTGATCTCATCGTGGAGCGTTATGATATCCCTCATTTTTATTCTCTATTCCTTTCCTAAATTCATAACATTCTGTTTGGTTGTTTGGCTACTGCCATACACCGAGCAGAAGATTTCAGTATATTGTCCACAATAGCCCCTAAATCCTTTTTTCGGTAGTAACTCCTAATGTGGAACCTATCATCATTTGTAGCTATAATTTGGGTTGTTCCCAATGTGCATCATTTTGCACTTGTCCACATTAAATTTCATCTGCCATTTGGATGCCAAGTCTTCCAGCCTCCCAAGGTCATCCTTCAGTTCCATGCAGTCCACATGCGATTTCACAACTTTGAATTGTTTTGTATCATCTGCAAATTTGATCAATATATTCCTTAATGTCCTTGCTGAAGAACTTAGGGTGTGCGGTGAGATTTCACCCCCAAGCGCATATCCACCCACAGGCTTTGGAATGCATTTTTTTTTCAGTCGACAAGACTGTGATAGAAGTGTCTCTGGTTCTAAGCATTCTTAGAATGAGAGGAAGGGGAAAGCAGAGGGAGAAGAAAGATTGAAGACTTTGTGAGGAGGGAAAAGGAGTAAGTGAAATGGCTGGGGTGTGGATGCTGGAGAAGAAGCGAGGACCACACTTTTAGCGGAGTAAAGAAGAGTGAGAGAGACAATGAGATGTAAATCACCTGGAGAAAATGCACTCAAGTGTGTTCTGCTGTTGCCACCAGCAACTCCATATCCCAAGAAACAAAGTATGGGGTAGGGGGAGAAGGTAGCAGAACGTACCAAATGGATTTGTTCATGGTGAGTAAGTCCTGAAGAAATTTTAGAGTCTTTATTCATCTAGACACTGGTTAAGTTGCCACTGAGAGAAGCAGTCATTTCAGCTATAAATAAATTGTGGCCAAGTGACAGGAAGGAGATCCTGTGACATATGCCCAGTCATCTATGTAGACCTGCTGCTTCAAGGTAACATTTTTCTTTACTTTTATTATCTTGACAGGTTTTATTACTTTAATTAATTTTAGTGTGGGATATTATCAATTTGACTCAGTGGTCCATTAGGGCATGCTGTTAGCTAGTATATTCAGACGGTGACAACAGGTAACCTGCTGTTGAAATATGAGCAGTAGAGTATTACATCTGGGATGATGAGACAGCTGGTGGCTCTCTTGTGCGAGTAGCTTCTTTGCTGGAAATCCATCCTGTCACCATATTTGTAGAAGAATGTCTTTTACCTGAAGAAAATTTCAATGTGCTTTAAAGTGAATGTATAATTCGTTAGCACTAATGGAAAAGTTGGCCTGGCAGCACATTTCTAGCATCCAGACTGCAAGACAACTTCTGAAAGGTGGAAAGAAAAAATATTCTTGTAATTATCCAGTTCAGTTATGCAGGTATTTGGACCAGAGAAGGACTTCAGATTCAAATAGCAACTTGATGGTGGTGATGAAGGCATCTGATCGATCACCTTGTGTGTGAGACCCTCTCGCTTCCATTAGTGGATATCATGTGCATGTTAGGATGTCACAGGTGATCACTGTGGTTGAGAAAAGGCAAAATATTTGGGGCTTTTTTATTCACAGTTCACTATTAATGAAACTTAAAGACCCTTTTATCTTTAAAAAGAGCATTCACATGTTCAGTCATTTTTAAGTCAAGAGACTTGTAAAAGTGTACGAACTGGTCCTGAATCTCCTTCTTCTGTATGTGGGCTACCAACCCAGCACCCCTGATTCTAGAGATCCAGGTAATCTTACGCACAGAGCGCATCAGATTGGCCAGAAGTTGCTCCGCCGTATTGCCCCATTGAAAAAGTTTGTATTTATAAACTTGGAGATGTGTGGTGGCTGATTCGGTAGAAATGCATCTATCTGTTTCCACAGCGGGATGTACATCTCCCTCCCCTGAGGGTTGGCTGAAGCAGCACATTGTTACTGGGACGTGAGTGACACCAACTGAGCGTCCTGCGACTTCTGATTCCAAACAGTATAGGCTATGATTCTACCTGTTAAAAAGGCTTTAGCAGCCTCCCAAAATTGCAACACCTCACTGTTCGAGTTGAGCTCTTCGTACTCACCCCAAGCCTCCACCAAGTATGACCGGAATGTCTCATCAAGATACAAAGTAGGGCTCAATTTCCAGACCTTATCCCCCCTATTAGCATGCCACCTTAGATGTACCAAAACAGCAGTGTGGTCCATAAGCACCACATGCAGCATGTGTGTTTTATCCACGTGCCCAACACACCCACTAGGCACCAAGATATAGTCAATGCACAAGACGCTGTCATGGACCCTCGAGTGAAAGGTATCCTCCTCCCATGAGTGAAACACATGCTAGGCATCTATCCAATTCATATAAGAGAAATTAACACCTACAGATTCATTATTTTTGTGCGCCACCCTAACTGGCTTGCAATCAGGGCCCGGGTCACTACATATGTTGAAGTCCCCCACCACCAGTAGCAAATAGAAAGGGCAAGCAGCATCACCAATAGGTCATAAAAAACTTATGGAATGGGAGCATACAAACTACACAGAGCCACCTTCCTCCCCTGCAGCTCCCCCACCAAGATGACAAAACGGCCCTGCGGGTCTTGGATAAATTTGTAGGAAGTGAATGCCAGTGCCTTATGCAGGAGTGGAGGAGTAGCTAGTACAGTGGACTTTGATCCTAGGGAACAGGGTTTGATTCCCACTGTAGCTCCTTATGACTTTGGGCAAGTCGCCTAACCTTCCATTGCCCCATGTACAAATAAGTACCTGTATATACTGTGTAAACCACTTTGAATGTAGTTGCAAAAACCACAGAAAGGTGATATATCAAGTCCCATTTCCCTTTCCCTAATAAGGCAACCCCGCGCTGCTTGGAGCTAAAAGAGGAATACGCCAGTTTACCCACCCAATCTCTGCTTAGCTTTAGATGTTCACCTGCAGTGAAATTAGTCTCTTGTAAAAAGGCGACATCCACACATTCCCTCTTCAAATACGCTACCAATTTAGTCCATTTGATGGGAGAGTTGAGCCCCACCACATTAAGAGACAGGAAATGCAAGCTAGCCATTATCAGGAAATTCACTCTCCAGAATGAACACGGAATAGGATATATCTCCTTCCTCCCAGCTGAGCTCCCCAGAAGAATCAGACCTATTGGATATGCTAGACCCCCCTACCCCCTCAAACCCCCATCCCTCCCCACTCCATTCATCACCCCATACACACCACTTACACGCCAGAAGCATCACCTATTCTAGCACCACTGCAGTCTGTCGCCACCACACACCCACAGCCATCCAAGATACTCTTACCCTATTCATGCAAAAACCCCAACTGTTGAGCACCAGCTCCCCTCACCCCACATCCAACTGCCGAAAACCACACACAGCTACTTACGGAACAACATCCTAAATTTTGGAAACAACAAACACAGGATTCAGCTCCAAAGTGAAAGTCCACAGCCGCCAGGCCATCACAAAACAGGAAGCTGTTTGCCAACCATAGGTCAAGGCAAAGAACGCCTCCCAATTGGAGAAGGAGCACCCCAATCCAGATGGCACAGAAACCCAAGGCGCAGCAAATCCCTCGCAGGCAAGGACCTGAGCCATCAACCCAGTGCCAAAGCTGTCCAATCCAAATAGGTCCCTGATGAAACAGCATATGGTCACCAAAAACTGGCAGCAACAAAGCAGTCCCTTGCTCTGCCTCAGCAGCAGCCACCAGACAATAGGCTAATTCCCATACAAAATCTTTCAAATTCTCCAGTGTGGTGCACATCCTTAGCCCATGTTCCATAAAGATCTTGACCTTGGACGGGTACTGGACCACAAACCAGATGTCCTGATTACGCAATTCAGTACAATAAGGTGCCAAGGCCCGCCAACTCGCAGCCACTGCAGGAGAATAATCATTGAAGAGCAGTGTTTTATCGACATTGTATTCTAGGCAGCTCTTCCTCCTACTAGACAAATATTATTGCGGCGCCCCTATTATCCTGGTTTTCCAGACGGGTCTGCACCTGAGCGCATTGTGCCACCAGAGAATCACACCTGTACCTCCAGAGCCCCTGAAGCATCCTCCTGCCTGGAAATCCTCTCCTCTGCTGCCTGGAGTCACTGCCAGTGGCGATCCATTCTGACCTTAATGTCATCCATGGTCGTCTGCAATTTGGAAAGCTTGTCTATCATGACAGAGAGGCTCTGGGTCAGCTCCTTAACCATCTCTTCTTGCAAGGTAAACATGGCCGGCGGTGTCAGTGGTGCACACATGGATGCCAATAGCAGACACAAGGCATTTCTTCTCCCGCACAGGCAGCGGGGTTTTCTCCAGCATACCTCGGTATCCCAAGATTCAAAACAGCCCCGCTACAGCAATCAGACTCCCTGCTGCAAGATGCACACCTTCAGAGCTCATGGTCAGATGAGCAGTATGGTAAAAAGGGGGCTTTAAACGCTTTTTGTGCAGGGTGAGAGTGGGTCAATCCCAGGAGCTGCAACGCCACAGTACATCGTCATGTGAACCCCCCCCCCCCCCGGCTCATGTTTTAAAGAAATATTTAGGTTAATTATGATCTCCCTGTTATTTCCTGTGATTTTTCAATACCTTGTATTGTGAACTGCATTAAACCTTGCAGTATATGCGGTATACAAGACTTAACTGTATTGTATTGTACTGTAGATTTCATATATTCTTATCCAGTATCTCCCTTTTGTTACTGCCTCTATCGACAGCTTTCCATCTCTCTTCCTCACCTTGGCCCACCCATTCTCCTTCCTCGTATTCCCCAGTCTTTCACTGTCTTCCCTTTCTCCCCACCCCCTACCATCCAGGATTGCCCCCTCTGTCTCTTTGCCCCAGCATGCATTATTTCCTGTCTTTCTCCCTTCCTCCCCCTGCACCATTCAGCATTGCCCCATCTCTCTCTCTCCCGCCATCCAACATCCCCACATCTTTCTCTCTCTCTGCTCCCCCCATGCAGTATTACCACCATCTGTCTCTCTCTTACCTCCCCACCCCATCATCCAGCATTGCCCTTGCTCACTCCTCACCCTCCCCTCCTAGCACTGCTCCTGTCTGTCTCTACTGTCTCTACACTGTTCCTCTCTGTCTTTATACACTGGCACCAGCACTGCTCCTCTCTTCTCCCCTGCCACCCTCAGCACTGCTTCTGTCTCTCTACCCCCAAACACCGCTCCTGTCTCTCTACCCCCAAACACCGCTCCTGTCTCTCTCCACCTAAGCTGTCCTCTGAGCTTTAACACTTTTCTTTCTCTCCCTCATGTTGCCATCTCTGGCGGCCACAGTACTAATTATTCAGCAAAGCTGCGCGGGACCACAACTCTGCACACTGCGGCCACTTCCTCTGGACCCACCCTGCATCCTCTGGTATAACTTCCTCTTTGGGAGGCGGTAGGCCAGTCCGGAGGAAGCAGCTGTAACGTGCAGAGAGCCGCAGTCACACACTGCTTTGCTGTATAGTTAGTACTGCAGTCGTCAGAGATAGCAAGAGGAGGGAGGCTCTCTCTGCCCAGACACTGAGATCTTGCACTCAGCACTTTCTGGTAGTCCCCTCTCCCAGGAAGATACTCCTTCAGACTGTTAGGAATAGACTGTTCACTGTCTCGGGTCCAATGCTTTGGAATACCTCGCCTATGGATCACTGTCAGGCAGTGTCTCTTGTTTCTTTTAAGAAACCGCTGAAAGCATTCCTGTTTTCCGCTGCTTTTGACCCCTGAGTTTTGGCTTTCCTTTTTCTCTTGCCTCTCTCTCTGGCTGGGTCCTAGAGTGCATTCCTTGAAACCTCTAGGATCTGTTATAAGTGTGTAAGTTGTTTGCTGTGATATTTTCTTCTGTTTACTCACTGCTTTTCTGTCAATATTGGCATTCCTTTCTTTTCTTTTATAATTTTTAGTTTTATTATTGTAAACCGTCTAGATTATTTCTTAGTGGGGTATATCAAAATTTTAATAAATCTGATCAAGTGCTAAAGCTTAGGGAGCGGCGTAGGGAAGAGAAAAGAGGCAATATTGGGACGGTAGCAGGCAGGGAAGTTAGGGACAGCTATGATGCCGGGGCTGCGGGGCCCCTAGGAGTTTGAGACCTTATTCGGCCACCCCTATTGCCCCTTCCTGAGACCGGCCTTGCAAACAGTTTTGGTTGCAATTTTAGCTGAAACTGAAAAAAAGCAGTTTTGGTCGGCCTCTAAAAGACATATTACATCTCTCTTCTGAGTTTTATTTCTTTCAGCTTGACACCACATTGCCATTCATGAGTCAGAGCTTTGGCTATTGCAGAGGCTTAGTCTTGGAGTCTTCTGGATCAGGGCATCTATAACTATGAAAATCTCTTCAGTTTTGATTTTGTGTTGACTGAGGCACATTTTCAAATTTGCACATAGACATTCAAATTTACATAGGTTACTATGGGGCTCATTTTCAAAGCACTTAAACTTATAAAGTTGCATAGGTTATTATTGGGCTCATTTTCGAAAGAGAAGGATGCCCATCTTTCGACATAAATCAGAAGATGGGCGTCCTCCTCACAGGATCGTCCAAATCGGTATAATCGAAAGCCGATTTTGGACATTCCCAACTGCTTTCTGTCACAGGGATGGCCAAAGTTCAAGGGGGCGTATTGGAGGCATTGCGAAGGCGGGGCTTGGGCTTGCCAAACAGTAGGACATCCTCGACCCATAATCGAAATAAACAAGGACGTCTCTGACAAACACTTGGCCGACTTTACCTGTTCGTGTTTATCTTACGACCAAAGCACAAAAAGGTGCCCGAAATGACCAGATGACCACTGGAGAGAATCGGGGATGACTTCCCCTTACTCCCCCAGTGGTCACTAACCCCCTCACACCCTCAAAAAACATCTTTAAAAATATTGATTGCCAGCCTCAGATGTCATATTTAGGTCCATTACAGCAGTATGCAGTTACCTGGAGCAGTTTTAGTGGGTGCAGTGCACTTCAGGCAGCGGATCCAGGCCCATCCCCCCTACCTGTTGCGTTTGTGGAGGAAACAGCGGTCCCTCCAAAAACCCACTGTACCCACATCTAGGTACCCCCCTTCACCCATAAGTGCTATGGTAATGGTGTACAGTTGTGGGTAGTGGGGTTGGGGGGCTCAGCAGACAAGGTAAGGGAGCTATGTACCGGAGAGCAATTTATGAAGTCCACTGCAGTGCCCCCTAGGGTGCCCGGTTGGTGTCCTGGCATGTGAGGGGGACCAGTGCACTACAAATGCTGGCTCCTCCCGTGACCAAATGGCTTGCATTTGGTCATTTCTGAGATGGACGTCCTTGGTTTCCATTATTGCCGAAAATCAGAAATGACCAAGTCTAGGAATGACCATCTCTAAGGACGACCGAATTTCAGGATTTGGACGTCCCTGACCGTATTATCGAAACGAAAGATGGACGTCCATCTTGTTTCAGAAATACGAGTTTCCCCACCCCTGGATGGGGACGTTTTGCGAGGACATCCTCATCAAAACTTGGACGTCCCTTTCGATTATGCTCCTCTATGTAACTTTGTAAGTCTAAGTGCTTCGAAAATACGCCTCTGTGTAACTTTGTAAGTCTATGTGCTTTGAAAATGAGCACCTATATGGTCCACTGTGACTAAGAAGTAAGACAGTATCTTAGATACCCAAAGTTCTCACAAAAGATGTCCATCACAGACTATCATAACAGTGCTATGGGTACCTACGTGAAAGCCACAACATCTCTCCAGGCAACGTTGATGTCACCAAGAGTGGGTTAGGCCCAATAAGAGAGAGACTGAATCAGTTTAGATGGTCCAAGTAAGTCTAGCTTGAAACTGACCTCAAAACCCCACGAGAAAATCCAGGAGCTATCTAAAAACTTGCTAGTGGCCAGGTATTGTTGAAATGGTTGCCAGCTGCTTTAGCAGTAGTTCAAAGATGGTTCCCAGAATAGTAACAAATCTTGCTCTCTATTTGAGTCATCAAAAGAGCTTGAGTGACTCATGAGTCAGCAGGTGAGGGTTGAGCCTTGAGTGGGCTTTCAGTATATTGGCAGTCCCTAATGCACAAATCTAAGGGCTAGATGTTTTCAGTGTGTTCCACCCACACTTCAAAGTGGCTGCACCTAAGAACCACCTGTCATACTAATCCCGAGCCATGCTAGTCTCTCAAAAACCACCACCAGACCTTGTAGACATATGTTCCCCTCTGAAATCTGTAACTGTCAAAGCTCAAGTTGGTGACAAACAAGTTGGTCATAGAGGCAGTGAATCAGTGCCTCAGGAACACTGAGTCACACACATTTGAATGACTGTTGGTTTCACAGATATAGAGTATGTTGAAGCTGATTTGGTCTTTCACACACGTGTCAGTATTGACTACATTCAGCATAAAGTCGGCTTCTTTGGCATGAGCACTTAAGCTGATGACCATTTATGTCTTTAATTCCTGTCAGGTTTAGTATTAAACCTATTCCTCTTGCATTTGTGGTGCATGGACAGGATTGCATTTAGATGCCTTGAGGAATCTTTTGGTTCTGATTATATCTTATTGGTCCAGTTGTGCTGAAATGAGCATCTCTTCAGAACTCCCTTCAGAGTCCTCACCACAACTAGCAAGAAATCCTTCCTCATCAGAGGACATTTTTTTTCTTCTCCCATTTTGTTCAGAGATTGACTGTGGCTGTTCCATGGGAGAGCAGAGGCTCTTTATTTGGTCTCCTGAACCACGACATTAGGGATAGTGCCCAATGACCCTCCCTTACAAAACATCCAGATATGAGAACATTCATATCCAGTGCTCCCTGTTAACAGGAAGGCATACATGAAGTATTATGTCCAAGAAGTTCTTTCCTTAAAATTCAGCTACCTGGGGTTTCAACCATACAATTATCATTTGGGGAGATAATTTACTTCCTCGATGAGTACATTTCTGAATGCTTTGTTTCCTTTACCCCAATATACGTTTCTCTTTATATCTATTAGGGTTGTTTTGCTGGTTGTATGTAGTAGTATTGGACTTAATATATAAGTAAAAGGTCAGGAATTAATCAAAAATTAGCAGTTCCTATCCTATGTAGATCTCTCAAGTCAGAGAGCTCCAGTTTATATCTCTTCAGAACTCATAGCAGGTGTCTGATCACCAGCACTAGTGGTTCGTACAACCTTGCTGAAGTCTGTAGGGCCTGCCTTTTTTTGGGCTTGTAGTCCATTTCAACTAGAGCAGAGTTTCCCAAACTCTGGGTTGGGATCCCAAATGGGGTCATGACCTGGGTGGGCATTCCATAGGTGCATCATTATTCTGCACCTTTGGGGGGTCACACAATTTTATTTGACTGTGGTGGTAGGGTCACAGCCAAAAAAAAAAAAGGTAGAGAACGCATTCTTCCTTCTCTAAACTCCAAAGGCATGAAGCAATCTTCTTTTGGAGACAAAAAGTGTGGGGTGGGGTGGGGGTGGGGGCACACAAACAATATTGGAATCCCAAAAAGCCTGAGACAAACACAGGATACTTATTTGCAGAGGGGATGATAAAAGTCACACATGAAATAAAGTCTGCAGTATTGCAGTGGGAAAACTAGAGCCTTGAAATCCTATTCACTCATCATATTCTGTGTTCATGTGTAATCAGGCATTTTTACCACACCTTGGAATGACAGGCTGGTTGGGGAGCACTGGTGTGCAAGCTTTCCTTTATATATTTTCTTTGTATGATGTTATAAAGTATATATATACGAATAAAAGAAAGCTTGCACAACATCACTGTTCCCAACCAGCCTGTTAACTCCAAAGGCTGCTAAAAATGCCTATTACATGGGAACATAGAATATCTAAATCTACACGTGAAGAGACTGAGTAAAATGTAGGAGGGTCAATACTGCATGTATAGTATCTTCCTACCTGACTTTGTAAGAGGTGCACACATGCATATCAGACAGTTGGAGCTGGGATAGTAAATTCTGGACCTGCTTCAAATGTCTGTCCCAGATAGGACTTTGCTCTGTTCCATGGACTTTGGGAACCAATTGGAACAAAAAGAAAGGACTTGGCCAACGAGAAGGGAAGAAAGAGGAGGATTTTGTTTCAAATAGCCTAGGCTGAAGAGAGGAGAAGAAAGTCACAAGTTACAATGGAGAAGGACAGTAGACCAAACATCTGTACTAAGGAAGGGAGGAGTGTGTTGCAAGAATTGGTTTGCCATGCAACTTGTCTGAAAGTCAGAGAGAGAGATAAAGAAAGCTGGCATTTCAGAGAGTGAAGCAGTGCCTGAAACTGTGCTAAGACTCTTTCTCCCACATCTCCTGCTACTAACAGAGAGAGAGAGAGAGAGAGGGATTGGATTGCTAGGACCTAGCAATGGAAGCTCCTGCTGGTGAGTGGCACAGTCTCTTTGGGGCCAGTTCTTTTAATTGGACTCCAAGCAGAGAAGAACCTGTGGTTGGTTGTTTAATTTGCTTATACTGCTGCTACAAATTCATTCAAAGATAGTTCTGCCTGTGGCAGCCGAGTCTTAACCAGAGATCTCAACGATCTCCTGCAAGAAGACGATTGCTGAGGAACTGAGCCCCATCAGTGTAATCATTTAAGTATATACCACTATAGAATCTTTTACCTACAAAAGTGTTTCTGAAAGTGGAACCGAGATACAAATCCTTCAGAGGTTAACAGCTTAAGTGAATAACAGCTTAAGTGAATTCAGTCCAGTACTTGCTAGTACTTGCCTGCTGGGTTTCTTAGTCCTCCTGGAAGCAGCACTGACACTGCTTCAGTTTTTTTTGTTCCACTCAGCAGACTGACATGGTTAGTCTGCCATTCAGTTTATTTGTAAGCTCAGTGGGGATAGAATCTGCCACTTGATAACAGTGATCATAATATGATCAGTTTTGATATTGGCTATGAAATAAGTGGACTCAGGAAATCAAATACACTAGCGTTCAACTTTAGAAAAGGAGATTACAATAAAATGAGAAGAACGGTGAAAAAAAGACTGAAGGGAGCAGCTGAAAGGGTAAAAAACTTAAATCAGGCATGGATGCTGTTCAAAAACACAGGACAAATATATTTCGCGTATTAGAAAATTGAGGAAAAAAGACCAAACGTCAGCCGGCGTGGCTAAACAGTAAGGTAAAGGAAGCTATTAAAGCCAAAAAGCAATCCTTCAGAAAATGGAGAAGGGAACCGACTGAAGACAATATGATAAAACATAAGGAATGTCAAGCCAAATGCAAAAAGGAGATAAGGAGGGCTAAGAAGGACTTTGAAAAAAAGTTAGCGTTTGAAGTAAAAACACATAGCAAACTTTTTTTTAGGTATATTAAAAGCAGGAAGCCAGCTAAAGAATCGGTTGGGCTGCTGGACGACTGTGGTGTTAAAGGAGCGATCAGGGAAGACAAAGCCGTAGCGGAGAAATTAAATGAATTCTTTGCTTCGGTCTTCGAGGAGGATTTGGGAGGGATACCGGTGCCGGAAAAGGTATTTTAAGCAGACGAGTCAGAAAGACTAAATAATTTCTCTGTAAACTTGGAGGATGTAGTGAGGCAGTTCTGCAAACTGAAAAGTAGTAAATCACCAGGACCGGATGGTATTCATCCCAGAGTATTAATAGAGCTGAAAAATGAACTTGTGGAGCTACTGTTAGTAATATGCAATTTATTCCTAAAATCAGGTGTGGTACCGGAAGATTGGAGGGTGGCCAATGTAACGCCGATTTTTAAAAAGGGTTCCAGAGGAGCTCCGGGAAATTATAGACCGGTGAGTTTGACGTCAGTGACGGGAAAAATGGTGGAGGCTATTATTAAGAATAAAATTACAGAGCACATACAAAAGCATGGGCTACTGAGACAAAATCAGCACGGATTTAGTGAAGGGAAGTCTTGCCTCACAAATCTACGGCATTTTTTCAAGGGGGTGAACAAACGTGGACAAAGGGGAGCCGGTTGATATTGTATATCTAGATTTTCAGAAGGCATTTGACAGTGCCTCATGAAAGACTCCAAAGGAAACTGGAGAGTCATGGGATCGGAGGCAGTGTATTATTATGGATTAAGAGCTGGTTAAAAGATAGGAAGCAGAGAGTAGGGTTGAATGGTCATTATTCTCGATGGAGAAGGGTAGTTAGTGGGGTCCCTCAGGGGTCTGTGCTGGAACCGCTGCTTTTTAACATATTTATAAATGACCATTGAGATGGGAGTAACTGTTACGCTCTGCTACACTCCTCCAGAGGTGCAGCCTGCTCCTGCAGGGTATGGGCATTCAAGGATGCGGCGGCCATCTTGGATGTGGTATCTCCAGGACAGGACGGCCATCTTGGAGTTGGCATCTCAGCTTGTGGCAGCCATCTTGGAGTTGAGCAGCTTCAGGAAGGAAGCCCATATTTGGGCGGAGAGCATCTCCTCTGATGGGGGCAGCCATCTTGGAACAGCTGCACATGGTTGAGCCTAATCCCTGCACTATTTAAAGCCCTGTTTCCAGTCCTTCCTTGCTTCGGCTTCTATTCGCATAGAGGTTGTGGTCTTCATCTGTTCCAGTGTTGTCCTGTGTTCCTGACCTCGGATTGTTTACTGACTTCACGCTATGTTGCTGCCTGCCCAAACCTTCGGACTGATTCTTGACTTCACGCTGTGTTGCTGCCGGCCAGACTTCGGACTGTTCTCTGTTTTTGCTGCTTCACTGACTCCTTGCTCCAGGACTGTGTCTGCACTCCCGCTTGTCTGGTCAGTGGTCGTGCAACCCCGCTGGTTCCGGAAGTCCTGCCGTCCGCTTGAACCCAAGGGCTCAACTCTTGGGGAACAGTGGCTAAGTGCAGGTGAAGCTTGGGGTTGTCTGGCTGCCTGACCGAGCGTGGTGACACTCCATTTTCGCCATGCTCAGTCGGGGCACAAGGGCTCACATCTCCAATCATAACAGTAACTAGTGAGGTAATTAAATTTGCAAAGTGACACAAAGTTATCCAGGGTCATCTCATTGCAGGAAGAGTGTGAAAGATTACAAGAAGACCTCATGATACTAGGGGATTAGGCATCCAAATGGCAGATGAAGTTCAACGTTGACGTGTGCAAAGTGATGCATGTGGGAAAGAGGAACCCGAATTACAACTATGTCATGCAAGGTTCTGCTTTAGGAGTTACTGACCAAAAAAGGGATCTGGGAGTCATCGTTGATAGGACGTTGAAATCTTCAGCTCAATGTGCTGCAGCGGATAAGAAAGCGAACAGAATGTTGAGTATTATTAGAAAAGGGATGGAAAACAAGCATGAGGATGTTATAATGCCGTTATATCGCTCCATCGTGCTCAGTTCTGGTCACCTCATCTCAAAAAAGATACAAAGGAATTGGAGAAAGTGCAGAGAAGGGCAACAAAAATGATAAAAGGGATGAGACAGGTTTTCAGGAGTACCACAAGGAATATACTTGAGACAGGTTCCCAAATGATGGGCCTCTGTTATACGCAAATTAGTCTCATGCATACTCCTTGTTGTAATCATAGGAGCCAAAATTATTGGGGATGCTAAGCCCAATGGAAATAACCTCTCCCTGGACGCATACAAGGAATTTTCTCAATATTGGGGTTTCTCAACAGAGTCAGCGCCTATGGTTGTAATCCTGAATACCCAACTGGTTAGGGGCGCCTCCAGGAGAGGGTTGAGAAGCACTGTGTTAATGCTTGAAATGCTGAGGCTGATACACAAAAGATTTATCCAACTACCTTCAGGAGTTGACAGGATAAATCTTAAACTTTAAGAATTCCCAGGTCTCTAATCAGTTGAATTTTAAATGGATAATTCGTTACCTAGTTAACTGGTATCCTTTGAAAGTTAGGAGATACAAGAGGTGTGACGTGGGGGGTAGAGGAGGGGCACAGAGATGACAAGGCTAAAAGCCAATCAGGTTGGTAGCACAGATATTCAGAAATAACTTATTCGCTTAACTTAGAACAATATGTTCAGCAGTGTGACCTAACTGGATATGTCAGCTGAATATCTAGTTAAAGATGACTTGAGAAGCTGTCAATTTGTCTTTAATCAGATATTAGCCTACAGAAGATAGACCTCAGTAGATTTATAGATTACTTTTAAAAAGGACCTTCACTGGTACAAGCCATTTTGTAACAAAAAGAAACATGAAACCTTTGTGTTAGCAGCTAAGTGATCTTCAAGTCAGATCTATTCTATTCACTGCTTAATAAATATTTCATTTTATCTTTTTATTCACAGTTACTTCACAGTAGAAAATCTTTTGAGTCTCGGGATAATTCCTGTTATGTGAAAGAGGCATTCATAAGTACATAAGCATTGCCATGCTGGGACAGACCAAGGGTCCATCGAGCCCAGCACCCTGTCACTGACAGCAGCCAAAAGAACAAGCAATTTGTCCCGTCCATCCTAGAAATACTGTATTATTCCCTCATCCATTCAATAACATTCTATGGCTTTTTCCTCCAGGAAGCCGTCCAACCCTTTTTTGAAGTCCGCTAAGTTAACCGCCTTAACCACCTTTTCCGGCAGTGAATTCCAGAGTTTAACTACGCGTTGAGTGAAGAAAGATTTCTCCGATTCGTTTTAAATTTACCACACTGCGGCTTCATCGCATGCCCCATTGTCCTAGTATTTTTAGAAAGCGTAAACAGACGCTCCACATCGACCCATTCCATTCCACTCATTATCTAATAGACCTCTATCATATCTCCCCTCAGCCGCCTTTTCTCCAAGCTGAAGAGACCCAGCCTCTTCAGCCTATCCTGATAGGGAAGTCGTCCCATCCCCTGTATCATCTTTGTCGCCCTTCTCTGCACCTTTTCCAATTCAAGTATGTCTTTTTTGAGGTGCAGCGACCAGAATTGAACACAATACTTGAGGTTCGGTTGCACCATGGAGCGATACAACAGCAGAATAATATCCTTATTTTTGTTTTCCATTCCTTTCCTAATGATACCCAACATTCTATTTGCTTTCCTAGTCGCAGCAGCACATTGAGCAGAAGTTTTTAACGTATCATCAACGATGACACCTAGATACCTTTCTCGGTCCGTGACTCCCAATGCTGAACCTTGCATGACGTAGTTATAGTTTGGGTTCCTCTTTCCCACATGCATCACTTTGTACTTGTTCACATTAAACGTCATCTGCCATTTAGACGCCCAGTCTCCCAGTCTCGTAAGGTCCCCTTGTAGTTTTCACAATCTTCCCGCGATTTGATGACTTTGAATAACTTTGTGTCATCGGCAAATTTGATTACCTCACTAGTTACCCCCATCTCTAGGTCATTTATGAATATGTTAAAAAGCAGAGGTCCCAGCACTGATCCCTGAGGGACCCCACTAACTACCCTTCTCCATTACAAATATTGACCTTTTAATCCTACTCTCTGTTTCCTATCTTTCAACCAGTTTTTCATCCACAGTAAGACACTACCTCTGATCCCATGTCCCTCTAATTTCCTCTGTAGTCTTTCATGAGGGACCTTATCAAACACCTTCTGAAAATCTAGATACACAATATCAACCGGCTCAACTTTTGTCCACATGTTTGTTTACCCCTTCAAAGAAATGCAGCAGATTGGTGAGGCCTAGTCTCTACCATTTTGGCCGGCACTGACGTCAGACTCACCGGTCTATAATTTCCCGTGTCTCCTCTGGAACCTTTTTAAAATATCGGCGTTACATTGGCCACCCTCCAATCTTCCGGTACCACGCTCGATTTTAAGGATAAATTACAAATCAATAACAGTAGCTCTGCCAGCTTATTTTTTAGTTCTATCAGTACCCTAGGCATCTCTCTGCAGTTACTTTTACCCATGTTCTGCACTAATCCCTCTAGAACAGTGATCTCCACTGTGTTTTTCTAGCGGGGGGCTACTTTGACCAAAAAGGAAAAAGAATCCTCAAAGTAAGAGGCAGACATGATTGTCTTTGAGAAAAAGGGAAGAACATATTGGGCATGGGTGAATCCCTCGTCTAGTGACACAGCTGGCTTGGTGACTTGTTTATCTATTTTTTAAAAAATTTCTATTGCGTGCTGCCACCGATGTTCTAAGTGGAGGTAGATTCCGTTATTTACATACATAATAATCATATTTTTAAAAATAACACAAAACTCATTGTAACACAAAAATCACTTACAACACCCTCCATTTTCTCTTTAACTTCACCTCCATTCCGTGGAACTTAATAAATAGATCATTTCATGTTATGTCTTGTATATCCTTCCCATCTTTACACTCCTTCATAAGCTTGCTTAAATAAATATGTTTTTAAAACTTTTTTCAAATTTTCTAGATCCTGGGTCTCTTTCAATTTCAAAGGCAAGTTATTCCAGGCTTGTGGCCCAGCCCTTTGATGTGGTCATCCTGGTTGCTTATGAACAATTAGAATGACTAATAACTAAAATGTATCCTACTCCCTCGCCTTCTCTTTTTCCCCACATCCACATATCCCCCCCACACATCCTTTTCCATGTCCCTAGTCTATCACCCCCCTCATCATTGGCCCTGGAACATGGGGAGCCACAGGTGCCATGGCACCCCTGAAATTTTGCTACCCTTCTTTTCTCTTCATGAGGCCTTTCTTCTTCTACCTTGTTTCTCTTACCTTGCATCAAGGTTGGTCGGCTGGCTTCCTTGGAGGTGAGAGATGCTGGAGACCATGGAGGGTGATGGAATGCTGGACACCATAGGCTTGGGGGGGGGAGAGAAAGAGAGATGCTGGAGACCATGGAGTGGGTGAGATGCTGGACACCGCAGATGGGGGGGAGTAGAAGGGAAAGGAAGGAGAGAGGTGCTGAAGGGAGTAGGGGGAGGGAAGGAGAGAGATGCTAGAGACCATGGGGGTAGAGATGCTATAGAACATGGGAGTTTGAGAGGGAGGGAAGTAGAGAGATGCTGGGTAAGATGGGGGGAAGGAGAGCAATGCTTGACACCATGGTGGGTGGGGTTTGAGAGAGACAGAGGAAAAAAGAAATATATCAGATGCCATAGGAGGGCACTAGGATCAGAACTTGTTAACCCCCAAACACAAAAACGTTTTGCTGCCCCTGCCCCCCTCAACTTCTCCCCAGCTCCTCTCTATTACATTCTCTTCTCCAACTGAATCCCAACTAGTTTTGGTTCCAACCACCATTCCCACCTATCAATCACCCTTCACCCTCCTGTCTCTACACTCAGCCCGTTCAAGCTGGCCCTCACTCCAGTTCGTTAATTTTCTCTGTCTTTTCTGCAGATCCTTGTTGGCCTCTGGAACAGCTATTCTTTCGGCACCACATGTCTCTTCAGTGAGTTTGAACTACATGGTGCCCTGATTCTCTTTTAATCTCTTGAGGAAAGTATAGGAGTTTGCGAAGTACGCGATTCAGACTTAGAGAACTTTCTGGCTGAAGTAGAAAACAGAACAAGGATGTAGTGCCAGCAGCAAATCTTGAGGCAAGGTGGTGAAGGGGAATATGTATGGGGAAAGAGGGTGCTAATTAGCGCCCAAGAATTGGTGCTGAACAAAATTGGCACTCAATACTATTCTGTATTGGGCATTCAAAGATGACCACCCATTACAGAATAGCACTGAATGCCAATTTGGGCACCAGAACTTATGCCTGGTAAAACCAGGTGCAGTTCCCAGGGCCCAATTTGGGTTCACATCACCAGTATTCTATAACACTGTGCGCTAATTTTAGGAATGCTCTGATTCACCCATGCGAAGTATATCAACCCAAAAGAGTGCTCAGATCCTTAACTGAAATCAGACTAGTACCCCCAAACAAACAAGTCTACCGCCTTAAAAGAAAATCCAATACAATGTTGATAGGGAAGGGTGCAGAACTATGGAACTCCTTACCCATAAAGATCAAACAGATCCTAAACTATCTGAGCTTTCGGAGAAATTTAAAAACGTGGCTTTTCCATAAATACTATGGGCCACAAATGAACCCAGTCTAGTGACTGTACAATTCCCTGATTCGTTCCAAGTGGCTATAAGGGGTACTTGAGCAAGAGCCACAGACAAATATATAAAAACAAAAGATCTGACCATTCCATTAATCTGTTAAATCTATTTGGCTACCATGTGCTATGTTGTTCTCACATACATGCAAATTGTAACAGTTTCCCTTTGTTTAATAGTAACATAGTAAATGACAGCAGATAAAGACCTGTATGGTCCATCCAGTCTGCCCAACAAGATAAATTCATTTTACATGGCATGTGATACTTTATATGTATACCCGAGTTTGATTTGTCCTTGCCTTTTTCAGGGCACAGACCGTAGAAGTCTGCCCAGTACTGTTCTTGTACTAAGTTCAGAAGCTAACATCGAAGCCCCTTAATTGTTCTCTTGTTTCAATGTAATGGTTCTTAAGGTTTTGTGAGTTTCAACTGTTCAACCTCATTCTGAATCTGGATTTGTTCTCCACCTAGAACTTAAAGGTTAAGCGGACTATAAATGCCAAAATTAAATATATTCATATCCAGTATCTCCCTTTTGTTACTGCGTCTACCTACAGCTTTCCATCTCTGTCCCTCACCTTGGCCCATCCATTCTCTTTTCCCTTATTCCCCAGTCTTTCACTAACAGGCTTATTTTCAAAAGAGAAGGGCGCCCATCTTTCAACACAAATCGGGAGATGGGCGTCCTTCCATGGTCGCCCAAATTGGCATAATCGAAAGCCGATTTTGGGCGTCCTCAACTGCTTTCCATCGCGGGGACAACCAAAGTTCACGGGGGCGTGTCGGAAGCATAGCCAAGGCGGGACTGGGGCATGCCTAACACATGGGCGTCCTCGACCGATAATGGAAAAAAGAATGGCGTCCCTGACAAGCACTTGGGCGACTTTACTTGGTCCATTTTTTCTTACGACCAAGCCTCAAAAAGGTGCCCGAACTGACCAGATGACCACCGGAGGGAATCGGGGATGACCTCCCCTGACTTCCCCCACTAACCCCCTCCCACCCTAAAAAAAAATTTAAAAATATTTTTTCCTAGCCTCTATGCCAGCCTGACATGTCAAACCCAGCTCCATGACAGCAGTATGCAGGTCCCTGGAGCAGTTTTAGTGGGTGCAGTGCACTTCAGGCCAGGTGGACCCAGGCTCATCCCCCCCTACCTGTTACACTTGTGGTGGTAAATGTGAGCCTTTCAAAACCTACCAGAAACCCACTGTACTCACAAGTAGGTGCCCCCCTTCACCCCTTAGGGCTATGGTAGTGGTGTACAGTTGTGGGTAGTAGGTTTGGGGGGCTCAGCACCCAAAGTGAGGGAGCTATGCACCTGGGAGCAATTTGTGAAGTCCACTGCAGTGCCCCCTAGGGTGTCCGGTTGGTGTCCTGGCATGTCAGGGGGACCAGTGCACCAGTGGCAATCCCCGGGTGCAGCACGACATCCCCCCCCCCCGGCGCATCAAACACTCCCCCTGGCAAATCAACCCCCCCTTCCGGTGCATCAACACTCCCCTGGCGAATCAACCCCCCCCTTCCGGCGCATCAACACCCCCCTAGCGAATGAACCCCCCCCCCCCTTCCGGCGCATCAACACCCCCCCCCCCCCCCCGGGTGCCTTCTTGGCTGCTGGGAGCAGCCGCGCGCCTGTCAGCTCCGCTGGCCCTGCTCTCTCTGCCCTGGAACAGGAAGTAACCTGTTCCGGGGCAGAGAGAGAAGGTAACCAGTGGAGCTGATAGGCACGCGGCACCCTCCCAGCAGCGTGCACCCGGGGCAGACCGCCCCCCCCCCCCTTGGTATGCCACTGCAGTGCACTACAAATACTGGTTCCTCCCACGACCAAATGGCTTAGATTTGGTCATTTCTGAGATGGGCGTCCTTGGTTTCCATTATCACTGAAAATCGGGGACGAGCATCTCTAAGGTCGACCTAAAGTTCGTGATTTGGGCGTCTCCGACCTTATTATTGAAACGAAAGATGGATGCCCATCTTGTTTTGATAATACAGGTTTCCCTGCCCCTTCGCCGGGATGTCCTGCGAGGACGTCCTCAGGAAAACTGGGGCGTCCCTTTTGATTGTGCCCCTCCACATCTTTCCTTACTCACCTACCATCAAGCATTGTCCGTCACTGTCCCTTTGCCCCAGCATGCATTATTTCCCCCTCTCTCTCTTTCTCCCTTCCTCCCCCTGCAATATTCAGCATTGTCCCTGCCTGTCTCTCTCTCTCTTCTGTGATCCAGCATCGCTCTATATCTTTTTCTCTGTTCCCCCCATGTAGTATTACCACCATCTCTCTCTCTCTCTCACCCCCACACACCATTTAGCATTGCCCCTTCCTCTCACTACCCCCTCCCCCACCTAACATTGCTCTTGTCTCTCTCTAACCCCGGCCTCAACACCAGCACTGCTTCTCTCTCCTCCTCTGTCCTCCTCAGCACTGCTTCTGTCTCTACCCCCAACCACTGCTCCTGTCTCTCTCCCCCCTCCCCCAAAGTCCTCTAAGCTTTAGTACTTTTCCTTTCCTCTCTCCTGTTGCCGTCTCTGGTGGTTGCAGTAGTAATTATTCAGCAAAGCTGCATATGACTGCAGCTCTCTGCACACTGCAGCTGCTTTATTTGGACCTGCCCCAACTCTTCCCATATCGGAGGAGGCGGGGCCAGTCCGGAAGAAGCAGCTGTAGTGTGCAGAGAGCCACGGTCATGTGCTGCTTTGCTGTATAGATGGTATACCAGAGATGATAAGAGGATAGAGAGAAGGAAAAGTACTACAACTCATGGAAACGGCGGGGGGGGGGGGGGGGGGGGGCGGGGAGAGACACAGAGATAGTGCCAGTAGTGGGAAGATAGCAGGCAGTGAAGGTAACGACGGCTAAGATGCCAGGGCTGTGGGGCCCCTAGGTGTGCAAGGCCCTGGGCTAAGATTGGCCATGCAGAATTTTGATATACAAGAAGTGTGTTGGGACTTGCAGTAGATTTGGTTGCTTATAAAACATAACCCACATTATCATTGGGAGTAGCTGGTGTTTACTTCTACTCATTCCATAGAAAAAGGATTTTCTACCAAAATAACTACTTTAATATTTCCTTGTTAATCTTTATTTGAATGTAAAACATCACTTAAATCATATAGCATTAATAAATGCTTCCCCTTATTATCTTTGCTCACTCATACTCTTATCATTCACACTCATACAAAATCACACTAACAACTTTTAATACTATCCATACACATTACCAATGTTAAAATAACTTCCCACTTACTCTGACCTAAGTAGTCTAAGAGGTGTATTTTCAAAGCACTTAGACTTACAAAGTTCCATAGGTTACTATGGAACTTTGTAAGTCTAAGTGCTTTGAAAATGAGCCTCTAAGTCTATCAATTTTTGATATACCACCTTTACTGAAGCACAAATCAAGGTGGTTTACATATATAACTATTCAGGAACTTGCACTGTCCCAGGCTCACAATCTAAGTATATTGTACCTTGGGCAATGGAGGGCTAAGTGACTTGCCCAGGGTCACACAGAGCTGCAGAGAGAATTGAACCTGGTTTCCCAGGATGTTAACCCACTGCTGTCCGTTAGGCAGCAGTGGGAATCTAACCTGGTTCCCCAGGTCTGCATCCCGCTGCACTAACCATTTAGGCCACAGCTATACTAGGATCATTCCACAAATACGTTGTTCCTACAATTATTACAATTCCTTTTCACCAGTCTATGAATTGTTCTTGTGGGAAATCCACTCTCCTCGACTGATCCTGTCCAATGCAAAACCACATCAATTGAATATCTCATTCTTGCTGGCATGCACGTCCATGAAGTATTCCTGTAATCAACAAATCCTTCGGTCATCGAGCATAGCTCTTGAAATCACAACTTGGAATCACAACTTCAGTTAAAGTTAACCATTTCTTTTCAGTTCCTGTTCTAGGTCTCAAATATTTAAAGAAAAATGATTGAGAATAATAAAAGTTTACATTGTCTTGGCTTGGTTTTTTTGAAAATATTGGCCGTCGTTATAATATGGAAGAAAGGAATGGCCAGCAGGAAAAAGGAGATAATAGTGTCTGTATACATCTCTGATGAGACCTCATTTAGAGTACTATGTACAGTTCTGGAGACTACACCTTCTAAAAGATATATACAGTACAGGATGGAATTGTGAGAGGGTGGCTACTAACATGGTCAGTTTTCTTTGTTATAAAATGTTCGAGACAGGCCTCAAGATCTCAATGTATATACTTTGGAAGAAACAGCACTATATGACACTGGCTCCCGATTAATCAACTTGTAAATGTCCAAATTTATGAATAATATATATTAGAAAGCTACTCAAAAACTCATAATCAGTTCTATGGTGACCTCAGCGGTGCTCATTTCTAATATATAAAAATAGCAATGTATCTAGCACCCACCTCTTCATCGGTTCACCCGATTAACATGTGTTTATTTTATATTTATATCTACTTTTTATATTTTAATAATAAGTACTCGTCTTTATGTCAGACTGAGGGGTTTGAATGTCTGACACGCATGTTTTGCCCATAGACTAGCTGCCTCAAGGACAATCCCCCTAAGCCGTCAATAGCATCAGCTTTGCTGTAAACTTTCTTGAACCACCCCTTACAAAAGCCACCAGTATTATACAGTGCTGTTATAATTGTGGTCCCAGAGTTACATATCTATTGAATTGGCCATCTGACTGATATACTTTAGAAGAAAGGCAGGAGAGAGGAGTTATGATGAAGACATTTTAATATCTCCGTGGCATAAATGCACAGGAGGTAGGCCTTTCTTAATGGAAAGGAAGCTCTGTAATGAAGGGTTATAGATGAGGGTGAAAGGAGGATAGACTCAGGAGTAATGTAAGGAAGTACATCTTTTACAGAAAGGGTGGTAAACATGTGATATTCAATTTTATTTCATGATATTTATATCCATTGTGTTTTTTCTAGCAAAAAAGGTGCCGGTACTCAAATGCCAGGCCACCCTTCAGGGGTGGGGTGATCACAGAGGGACCCACCCCACAATAGCCAGCCCCCCTGCAACCAGTCACAGAATCTATGACAAGACGGAATTGGTGTGTAGAGCCTGAGCTCTTTTATTAAAACTTGAGGACCTTGGGTCAATTTTACCAGATAATAGGTAATCAATAGAAATAAACAAAATAAAACATGGAAAAGAAAATAAGATGATACCTTTTTTATTGGACATAACTTAATACATTTCTTGATTACCTTTCGAAGGTTGCCCTTCTTCGTCAGATCGGAAATAAGCAAATGTGGTAGACGATAGTATATATAAAAGTATATATATAAGAGTACAGTAAATCAAGAAATGTATTAAGTTATGTCCAATAAAAAAGGTATCATATTTTCTTTTCAATGTTTTATTTTGTTTTATTTCTATTGATTACCTTTAAAAGTGGACTAACACGGCTAGCACTCCTCTCTACCAGATAACAGAAAAGGTGCCAGTACTCAGTACTCCCAAGTACCCCCTCAAAAAAGCCCTGTTTATATCTAGATATGGTATGCTTTCAAATAAATAAAAAAAACTGTCAAATAAAAAGAAAATAAAATCCCTTATTCTCCACTTTTTAAGGTACTGCCTATCCAACTAGAATAGCTTTAGACTTTTTACAGATGGACCACGCATAAGCAGTCCGTTATTTTTGTAATAAGCTTTTGCTTTTGTTTTCAATAAGTTTACTGTTGTTTTGGGTGAACTAAAATGGCAGCAAGCTCCACCTTACTGGCTTCAGCCCCCATAATGGGCTAGATAGGCTCATGCCATTGTCAATCTAGCCTCCTTGGCCACAATAACCTGCAAGTTCTTTTTGTATTTCCTGTAATTCTAGGTTAAGAAATATCTTCTCATTTCCAGGGACATCTGGAGATAAGTCCTGGTGTCTTTGTTTTTCTTCATTTTGCACTGGGCCTAGTTTATTGCTAAGACTCTTATTTGTTTCTTAATCCAGTAGCCAGGGTATCAGATGCGCTTGACAGAGCCCATTATAGAATTTCAATTACCCACCAACAGCCTACATGTTCTTTTGGCAAAGCTCATCTCATTTATATGCACTGGAGAAGCAGCATCTGAAAAAGAGGTTGAAAATGTAACCAGTAAACGTAGCAGCGGGCTGCCTCCAGAGCATGCTGGTGTTGCCATTTGTGTCTCCGGTCTGCTGTAGTATCGATGAGTGGTTGGATTTGATCTGTACTAAGTTAGGAATGACAGGTCAGCACGTCGGTGATTTATTGAGCTCTAGAGTTTTGTTTTTACAGAGACATGCAGTGTGTGTTGGATGAGGTAGCAAAACAGTTTTAGCTTTCTGTCAAAAGTTCTCATTAGCCTTTCTGCTTGTCACCGGGATTCTTGTCTTGTGTTAGATGGATTTTGTTTTTTTTTTTTCAGTGTTTACGAGAAGTAGCAACTCACTACTTGAGAAGAAGAGCCTGCCTCTGTGGTGAAATTTTTGAGGGACCTTGTAGCACATTTCATTTTTGATTTATTATAACTGGACCCTTTGCAGAGGGACATTTAGTGGTAATGAAGTGCCCCCTTTATGACGCTATCCTTTTTATTCAGAGTGGGTGAATAACTGCTATATCCAGCTAGCAGAACACTGCTCATCAGCAGTATTTCCCATAGATTAGCAGAAAGCCATTCAAACTGGGGGGCAAACACCAAATTTCAACTTGATATAGAGGTGACTGAGATAAGCCTACAATCCATGGGACCTATATAAAGGGAAAGGGGGGAGAATGGGACTTGATATACCGCCTTTCTGAGGTTTTTTGCAACTACATTCAAAGTGATTTACATATATTCAGGTACTTATTTTGTACCAGGGGCAATGGAGGGTTAAGTGACTTGCCGAGAGTCACAAGGAGCTGCAGTCGGAATCGAACTCTGTTCCCCAGGATCAAAGTCCACTGCACTAACCACTAGGCTACTCCTCGTTGAGATATTGGGAGTATATAAAGTAATTATCCATTTGATCTGTGTCCTTGTAATGTGGAGTGGAGTGTGGTTACACTATGAAACATCAACTGAATGCAAAACCCCTTTTAACTCCATAAGTCGGTACATAAACGTCAATATTAGCTATAGTGTTCAATGAAAGCAGTGATTTAGAAAGGAATAGAAAAGCCTTTTGAAAATTGTTTCCCCACCCAGAAAAAAGGATGTAATGAGGGTGTGTGTGTGTGTGTGGGGGGGGGGGGGGGGGGTGGGGGGTGGAACAATGGAGGTTAAGGTGGGTGTCCTTAAGATCACGGACGGATATTATTTTGTGTACTTTGCTCCTGCTAAATACTGAGTTGATAACTCGCACAGTATTGGCCGCTGTTTCAAGGGGAAACTCCATTGCTCTGTTACTCCCTCTTTGGGTCTTTATTCCTAGGTCTTATCATTTTATTTATATTGATACGTTTCATGTCTTATATGCATACATTTTCCTTAGCTTTTTCCATTCCTTTTATTGTGGCCACATCGCATCTTTTCTAAACATTTTTCTTCTTCGAGTGCACTTTTCAGCATCTGTGCCCTGCACGTGAGGAAAGGGGGAGCCAGGATTCTGATAACACAGCCGCAACCTCAGGTTTACTTAGATTCATATGGGTGGATAAGCAGAGGAAGTCTTAACACTAATTATCTTAAAAAAGAAATGCAAATCAAATAGTAAAAAGGGTTTATGAATATATTTTTGTAGAGGGGGGGCCCTTTTATTAATCTGTGGTAAGTTGTGGGGGTTTTTTTTGCACATACCATATGGCAAGTGCAGAGCCTGGAGAGTAAATACAGCGGGTGTGCCCTGCATCTGTCCTACATTTACCATGCATGGTAGCCAGATAACACAGCACAGGAACCCCATTACATGCAGCAGCTGATAGCATTGGGAACACCTGCACTATCAAGTTCTGCATGTAATGCATTGCGAGCCCGCTGCCCCCAGTCAGATTTACCCATTCACCACCCAGAACCCCCACACAATCCGATCGCAGGACTGAACCCCCTCTCTCCCTGATGCAAGTCCTGACCCTCCCCATCACCAAACCCACAGCCTGAGGTCAGCCCTGACATACCTGAAGACATTTGGAGCCACCAACATAAAAACCCCACCCCCTTCAATAAAAACTCCACCTTTCCAACACAAACACCCTCCCCCTACCCTGAGACTTACCCAGGGTTTTGAATTGCTGGGGTACTGCAGCCCAGGCAGCAGCAGCCCCATTCGTGGCTGCCTGGACTGGTGCCTGTATCAAAAATGGCACTATTGAACCTTAGTGGTAGTCTCACAGTACTACCTCTAGGGGGGGGGTCATCCATCCATATATACCAGAATGCTCTGCTACTGGACTGCTGACAGCATAGCTGCACTTGCCATCTTCTCTTGAGGTGTTGGTAGGTTCAGCTGCACTATCGGTAGTTGTGACAGCATGCAGTATAGACCCCTGCACTAGCTGTCACAGCTGGCCACACTTCCATTCACTCACCCAGTCCTGTGTTAGGCAGCTATCGCTGGATTTTTACCACAGCAGCTGCCATTTCAGCACAGGAGACGGCAGCGTGGGTGTGCACTGCTGTCTATTGCATGGTATACCCCACATTAACTGGTTTACACAGCTTGCTAGAAGGGCCCCCCTTAATTACCAGAGCTTTAATTTTGCTGGCACATTTTTTTTTATTGTTTGATTTATTTATTTAAATTTTCATTAGTGTAATTTTGTGGTGTTATATGATTATGTATGTATATTTTGTAATCTGCCAAGAATTTTTAGATTGAGAGGAATAGGAATTTAAAGAAAAATCATCTTTAAAGAGCAGCTGTTATGTCCTTGGCATTTCTAGTGCCCAGCAAGTGGGCGTGTCTTTCTGGATACTAGTCACAGAACTGAATGAAAATAATTTTGCCTGTACATTGGCTTAAAAACTGAATTTCTCATCTGCTGAGTGCATTCCTAGTCTCCCCATCTGTGGGACTGGCAGTGTTGCCTCAAACACACCCACATTGTTAGCATGAGCTGGTACTGGTCCTGATGACAGGCCCAAAATGGATGCCCCAGCAGCTGTAGAACATGACTTTCAAGCTGGATTGCCATCGGATTTGTGTTTGTTACAAACTGGCATCCACATAGACATGTACTTGGTTGTTGGATGAAGTTGCCTGTTCATGCTTTTGCTATTTCACTGTAAAATAAAATGGTAAAAAATCTTCCTACCTGGCATTAAATTATTGACACGGTTTCCTCACGACTAGGAGTTAGGCACACGGTATCAGTGCTTTAAAAATGATGGTAATATGAGCACAGATGTAGTTTGCCTGCTTAGTTTGGGTAGAGCAAGGAGTAGTGAGGTTACATAGTTGGGGGAGAAGAGTGAAAGGAGCTAATTTAGCATTAGCCTGGAGCCTTTGTGGGAGCACACACCCTCCCCACCAAACTACATCTATAAACCTGAAGTGGTTCTGTGGAGATGATGCAGGTGCTTGCAGAAACATATCATTCCATTGAAGTCCGTGATGAAGCCAATCTGAGTTGCTAAAAGACATCCCTGGGATTGGAAGGATTTCCACACCAATGTGCAACTGGTACTTTATTTTCCCAGCTCTCTGAGATCTCGTAGGCAGAATTAAAAGCATGCATCTTGTATGGTAGTTGACACCTTTCCTCTTGTGGTTAGTGAGCTTGTTAGTTTATATTTTGTTTTGTGTGTTTTACATGTTTGCATATATATTTATATGTAGAGAGCAAAGATTTCAGGTTGCAAACTTAAAAATACATAAAAGATCTTTCAAGATGGCCTGCAAATATTTATTTTTATAAGCCGTCTTTAAATAATTTGCCTTTGAGTGGTTAATGTAAAGACAGGTGGGGTGAATTAAATGCATGGACCTTATTCCTAAGGCAGTACATATTCCTGTGCAGCCAAAAGATATGTATATTAAAATTTGAGAATGCCATCGTGGTTGCCATATTAGTGACACGTTTCATGCATTATTAGACAATTCCTAGCCCCACAACACAAAATCCCACCATTTCCCACTAGTATAAATTCATGAAACTATTACCTTTAGGAGAACAGTCAATTGCAATAATTATTTTTTGATTAAGTAGTGTTTCTTTAGTACCCTTAAGAATTTGGTAGAGTTAGGATCATGAATCCCAAAGTCCCTTTTTTACCCTAGACACTAAAGCAAGTCCCCTTTCTTAGAATCTTATTCAGTATTCACTGCTGTTAACTTTGACATTGATATGTTGGCCACTTTGAGGACAAGGTGTATATTGTTGCCTGATCCTGCGGTTTGAATATAATGGAATTTTTTCAGGGGTCAAGTATAGCTAACCTGACATAAAACTGATCAGTACAATCTGTGCTTTAAGACATGACTGTTGTGGGTTCATCAGTTGAAAGCCATTGCTGAATGATGATGTGTCATGTGACTTGCGCTGTTTTGTCCCCTGTAAACCTTTTAAAAATTATTTTGTTAATGAATTTCATTTTGGCTCCAGTACGGGACATCTATGCTCTGAAGTTGGCAAACAGTGGAAGCTGGGCAGCCATTGGCTAACTTCTGAATAGATAAATGGAGAATTCTATTGTCAAGTCTGCCAGATAGTAGCAAGATCCTTTTATCCAGTCGAGCTGCCAAGGATTTAAATCTATTTTATAACTTAGTTTCTCAGCCTGAAAATCATTCTGGTGCATAATCACTCTGTCCTTCCGACCGAGACAAAACAGCAGCCCCATAATCGCAGAGACTCATCTTTCCAATTAGCTTGCGAGGAAGCAAGAAGGAAAATCAATTTTAAACCTGCTGCCAACCCCTGTGCAAGGACAATCTCAAGGAGAGGCGCATGCTGCCTTTGCATTCTGGGTAATGTTCATTCCCTCACATCAAATTCACTCATTCGCTTACTGTGTACACGCTTCAAGCCTAATGATACATGCTAAGCATGAACTAGTCTGTTTTCATTCTCTGCGTATACGTCTGACTGCTTTCTCTGCATGTGGCTATAAAATAATATTTTAGCTTGAAAATGGTAATAAACATTCCACCGTTTATTGTTCCTCTATAAAATAAAGTGTTTGTGGTGACATCTCTCTAGAGAGAAATGTTTGTCCTGCTTATCTATCTTGAATAGATTGTAAGTTCTGTCGAGCAGAGACTGTCTTACTTGTTTTCTGTACAGTGCTGTGTATGTTTATTAGGATACTGTAGAAATAAGTAGTGCTGTAGTAGTGTTTGGCTTAGTCACCTTCCATCCTTGCTTGACCCTTCCCCCATCCCCATTGCCACCCCAAAGTGACACTTTTGTGCATCATACCTGTCACATAACACCCTTTTCCCCTCACCTTTAAATTGCCTAAAAAAAGACAGCTCAAGAAAAAGTCCCAAGTTCTTCAATGCATAACCCCCCCCCCCCCCAAATATAACTACCATTATAATTAATTTAAAGCAACAGTCAATTTTTCTGTATGGGAGTGAACTCTGGATTCTATACAGCAGTGATTCCCATACCTGTCGTGGGAGAACCACAGTCAGTCTGGTTTTCAAATCTATCTCATGCATATTCATTTTGGATATCCTGAAAAATTGATGGCTGGGGTTCCTCCAGGACAGGTTTGGGAATCTCTGCTATACAGAAAAAATCTCAATCTCAGTAAACTACCCTACCACACTGACTCCCTGTGGTAGTGGTACCTCTCTGATCACCTAATTCCTCATGTCCCATCTCATTCTCTTTATTCTTCACAAGCCAATCTACTTACTCCACCATCCTGCTAGAACTTCAATTTGAGAGCTCCTGTAGGCCCATCTCTCTGGAATTTCCCTCCCTTACAGCTCGAGTCTGAACAGTAAATAACCAAGTTCCTACTGGGTCTAAAGATCTGTTTTTACAAGGAGGCCTTCAGGAGCTGAGCTTGATTGAATGTGAGAGTGTTGTGCACAGTACCTGATGCTAGGGTCCACCTTAGGAGTCAGCACCCAAGAAAAAGATGTAGGTGTCATTGTAGTCAATACGCAGAAATCTTCTGCCCAGTGTGTGTCAGAAGCCACAAAAGCAAACAGGATGCTAGGAATTATTAGGAAAGGGATGGTAAATAAGACCAAGAATATTATAGTGCCTCTGTATCGCTCTATGGTATGATCTCACCTTGAGTGCGGCATTCAATTCTGGTTGCCGTTTCTCAAAAAAGATATAGCGGAATTAGAAAAGGTTCAAAGAAGAGCAACCAAAATGATAAAGGGAATGGAACTCCTGTCATATTTATTTATTTGTTACATTTGTATCCCACATTTTCCCACCTACTTGTAGGCTCAGTGTAGCTTACATAGTACTGGAGAGGCCTTTGCAGGCTCCGGTGTGAACGAATACAGGGTGATGTTGTGATAAGATCAAGTTCTTGTGGCACAGCCACATTAAGGAATCGGAGAATGGAAGAGTTGTGTTATGTCCATTATGTGCTTTAGTTTGGTTGTGTTGCAGAGATTAGGCATTTAAGTTGGATCAGTAGGGTAGCCTTTTTAAACATAAGTACATAAGTAATGCCACACTGGGAAAAGACCAAGGGTCCATCGAGCCCAGCATCCTGTCCCCGACAGCGGCCAATCCAGGCCAAGGGCACCTGGCAAGCTTCCCAAACGTACAAACATTCTATACATGTTATTCCCGGAATTGTGGATTTTTCCCAAGTCCATTTAGTAGTGGTTTATGGACTTGTCCATTAGGAAACCATCTAACCCCTTTTTAAACTCTGCCAAGCTAACCGCCTTCACCATGTTCTCCGGCAACGAATTCCAGAGTTTAATTATGCGTTGGGTGAAGAAACATTTTCTCTGATTTGTTTTAAATTTGCTACACTGTAGTTTCATCGCATGCCCCCTAGTCCTAGTATTTTTGGAAAGCGTGAACAGATGCTTCACACCCACCTGTTCCACTCCACTCATTATTTTATAGACCTCTATCATATCTCCCCTCAGCCGTCTCTTTTCCAAGCTGAAAAGCCCTAGCCTCCTTAGTCTTTCTTCATAGGGAAGTCGTCCCATCCCCGCTATCATTTTAGTCGCCCTTCGCTGCACCTTTTCCAATTCTACTATATCTTTCTTGAGATGTGGCGACCAGAATTGAACACAATACTCAAGGTGAGGTCGCACCATGGAGCAATACAATGGCATTATAACATCCTCACACCTTTTTTCCATACCTTTCCTAATAATACCCAACATTCTATTTGCTTTCCTAGCCGCAGCAGCACACGGAGCAGAAGGTTTCAGTGTATTATCAACGACGACACCCAGATCCCTTTCTTGGTCTGTAACTCCTAACGTGCAACCTTGCATGACGTAGCTATAAACAGGTTGTTTTTTAGTGATTTCCGGAATTTTAGGTGGTCGTACGTCTTTTTCAAGGCTTTTGGTAATGCGTTCTACAGTTGTGTGCCTATGTAGAAAAAACTAGATGCGTAAGTTGTTTTGTATTTAAGTCCTTTGCAGCTTGGGTTGTGCAGATTTAGATAAGATCTTGTTGATTCGGATGTATTTCTAATTGGTAAATCGGTCTGTCTTGTAACTCGGGGCTTCTCCATAGATGATTTTGTGAACTAGGGTGCAGATTTTGAAGGCAATGCGTTCTTTGATTGGGAGCCAATGTAGTTTTTCTTGGAGGGGTTTTGCGCTTTCAGATTGCGTTTTACCAAATATAAGCCTAGCTGCCGTGTTTTGAGCGATCTGAAGTTTCTTCTGTAAGGTTTGTTCTTTACATCCCACATAAATGCCATTGCAGTAATCTAAATGGCTTGATTGTATCAGGTTGTGAAATGTTTCCCTCGGGAAGAACTGCTTCACGCGTTTGAGTTTCCACATTGAGTGGAACATTTTCTTTGTTGTGGATGCCACTTGGCTCTCTAGTGTTAAGTTACAGTCCATTGTAACACCGAGGATTTTCAAGCTGTCTGAGATAGGAAGGGTGTAATCTGGGGTGTTGATACTTGTAGGGATGTCCGCGCTGTGTTGGGATGAGAGGATGAGACAATGAGTTTTTTCTTTATTGAGTTTAGTTGAAATGCATTTGCCCATGAATCCATGATGATCAGGCCGAGCTTTATTTCGTTTGTGATTTCTGTCAGTTTGGTTTTGTATGGAATGTATATTGTGACATCGTCTGCATATATGAAAGGGTTAAGGCCATGGTTGGATATGGACTTGGCAAGTGGGGTCATCATTAAGTTGAATAGGATCGGTGATAGCAGTGATCCTTGCGGTACTCCACAGTCTGCTTTCCACGATGATGATATGTTTGAATTTGATTTTACTTGATATGTTCTTGTGGTTAGGAAGCCCTTGATCCAGTTAAGTATGTTTCCACCAATCCCGAAATTATCTAGAAATCTTATTAATATATTATGGTTTACCATGTCGAATTGGAGGAGAACGATGTTTTTGCCTGTTGCTATTTCCTGCTTGAATTTGGCTAGAAGAGTGAGTAATACTGTTTCCGTGCTGTGGAGGGGGCGAAAGCCTGAGTGTGGTTTGTGTAATATTGAGAATTTGTTTATGTAATCTGTAAGTTGTTTGGTCACCATGCTTTCCATCAGTTTTACCACCAACGGGATAGATACTACTGGACGGTAGTTAGTGATTTCATTTGTTTTTTTCTTGGTATCTTTTGGTATTGGGGTGAGTAGGATATTGCCATTTTCCTTAGGGAAGAGGCCTTGCTGAAGCATGTAATTTAGGCGGGATGTGAGGTCTGCTATGAAGCGGTCAGGGGCGGATTTCATTAGTAGCTGGGACAGTACTCCAGGTGGGGCCTCACCGACTTGTATAGGAGCATCAACACTTCCTTTCTTCAGCTGCTTATACCCCTCTCTATGCAGCCTAGCATCCTTCTGGCCATGGCCACAGCCTCGTCACATTGTTTCGTCACTTTGAGATCCTCAGATACCATTGTCCCAAGGCTCTCTTCTGAATTGTGTTCACCAGTCTCTTGCCTCCTATCTCGTACATTTCCTTTGGATTTATGCACCCCAAGTGCATCACTCTGCATGTCTTCGTATTAAATTTTAACTGTTGAACCTTTGACCATTCTTCACGTGAAAAAGTGGGCGACTAAAATGATAGCGGGGATGGGATCACTTTCCTATGAAGAAAGACTAAGGAGGCTAGGGCTTTTCAGCTTGGAGAAGACGGCTGAGGGGAGACATGATAGAGGTATATAAAATAATGAGTGGAGTGGAACAGATGGATGTGAAGCGTCTGTTCACGCTTTCCAAAAATACTAGGACTAGGGGGCATGCGATGAAACTACAGTGTAGTAAATTTAAAACAAATCGGAGAAAATGTTTCTTCACCCAACACATAATTAAACTCTGGAATTCGTTGCCGGAGAACATGGTGAAGGCGGTTAGCTTGGCAGAGTTTAAAAGGGGGTTAGATGGTTTCCTAAAGGACAAGTCCATAAACCGCTACTAAATGGACTTGGGAAAAATCCACAATTCCGGGAATAACATGTATAGAATGTTTGTATGTTTGGGTAGCTTGCCAGGTGCCCTTGGCCTGGATTGGCCGCTGTCGTGGACAGGATGCTGGGCTCAATGGACCCTTGGTCTTTTCCCAGTGTGGCATTACTTATGTACTGCTTTGTGCTGCTTTTGAGATATTTTTCTCCTTTAAAAATGAGTGCGATTGTAACATAGTGAGACCTGCATGACCCATTCAGTCCACCAAACAATTTGACTGCAGGTGTGGATGCTGTTCAAAAATACCATCCTGGAAGCACAGGCCACTTATATTCCATGTATTAAAAAAGGAGGAAGAAATGCCAAACGACAGCCAGCATGGTTAAAAAGTGAGGTGAAGGAAGCTATTAGAGCTAAAAGAAAATATTTCAGAAAATGGAAGAAAGATCCAACTGAAAATAATAAGAAACAGCATAAGGAATGGCAAGTAAAATGCAAAGCGCTGATAAGGGAGGTAAAGAGAGGCTTTGAAAAAATGATTGTGCTGGAGGCAAAAACACATAGTAAAAACTTCTTTAGACATATTAGAAGCAAGAAGCTGGCAAAAGAATCAGTTGGACCACTATATGACCGAGGGGTAAAAACCAGGAAACTAGAAAAAACATGGAGCAAATCAAAAGATGATATCACCCTGAATGCGTGGAAACAAAAGAAATACAAAAATGACATTAAACGAGCCAAAAGAACATACTACACGAAACAAATCAGAGCCACCGGAACAGACATAAAAAAACAATACAAAATCAAAGAATCTTCTTAACACGAATCCAGTAACAACTTCACCCTCAAACTGCCCATCTGCCGACCAGATGGCCAAATACTTCAACGATAAAATCACCAATTTCTGCAACACGATTCCCCATGATGATACCAATATAGACACTTGCCTTGACGAACTGGACCCCGACTCTGAAGAGACCCCATCAGACCGCTATTGGACAAATTTCACCCCCCTCAACACTAAAGAAGTCTCCTCAGCACTATTCAAACTATCCAAGTCTCACTGCCACCTCGACCCATGCCCCAATTATCTTATGAAAAATGCCCCAGAACGATTCATTACCGAACTTACCACCCACTTAAATTTCCTACTCCAACAAGGCTCCTTCCCCACCGAACACGGCAATATTCTACTTACACCAATACCAAAAAACCCCAAGAAACCAGTGAATAACATCACCAACTATCGACCTGTGGCCTCCATCCCTCTTCTAACCAAACTTATGGAAAACAGAGTGACCTCCCAACTTAATGAATTCATACAGAAGTTCTCCATACTACATGAGTCACAGTCGGGCTTTCGACCTGCACACAGCACAGAAACAGTATTACTTACCCTGGTATCCAAGTTCAAGCAAGAAATTTCAATTGGCAACAAGATACTTCTTCTGCAGTTCAACCTATCCAGTGCATTTGACATGGTAGACCATGATATTTTCACAAAACTACTGGACAAACTAGGGATCGGCGGAAACATCATTAAGTGGATAAAATGTTTTATCACCTCCAGATCCTATCAGGTCAAATCAACCTCATCTATATCGCCTGTGTGGCCTTCAAAATGTGGAGTCCCACAAGGTTCACCCCTATCCCCAATCCTCTTCAATCTTATGATGATCCCTCTGGCCAAATCCCTATCCAAATCTGGCCTAAATCCCTTCATATATGCCGATGACGTCACAATATTCATCCCCTTCCAATCCAACCTTACAGAAATCTCGGAGAAAATAATTACTGCCATGAACATCCTAGCATCCTGGGCCAACGCTTTTAAGATGAAAATGAACAAGGAAAAAACGCAATGCCTAATCCTTTCATCACAACATTCCACTCTGCTCCCAACCATCCTGGACACCCCCGACGTTAAAATCCCAATATCTGACAATCTAAAAATCCTAGGAGTAACATTAGACAAACACCTAACTTTAGAAACTCATGCAAAAGCCACGACGAAGAAGATGTTCAACATGATGTGGGTATTGAAAAGAGTAAAATCATTCTTCCCACAGAAAACTTTCCGCAACCTAGTACAATCCACAGTACTCACCCATGCCGACTACTGCAACAGCATCTTCATCGGTTGCAAAGCCCAAATCATGAAAAAACTCCAAACCACCCAAAACACAGCAGCCAGACTCATTTTTGGCAAATCACGATTCGAAAGTGCAACACCACTTCGTGAAAAACTTCACTGGCTCCCTATCAAGGAACGAATAAACTTCAAAGCCCACACAATGATCCACAAGATCCTCAATGGCGAATCTCCAAGCTACATGTCCAACTTGATCGATCTTCCAGCCAGGAACATGTCCAAATTTTCTCGAACATATCTCAATCTTCATCTTCCCAACTACAAAGGCCTTAAATACAAAACCTACTACGCATCAAACTTCTCAGTTATAGGCAGCCAACTCTGGAACGCCTTATCAGGACATATCCGAAAAACAAATGAACACCTACCCTTCCGAAAGCTGTTGAAGACTTACCTCTTCAAACAAGCCTACCCAATCAACCCAACTTAACTCTCAAACCTAACCCACACCACCAGTACCCATACCCCTATCCTTTCCTCACATCTCTTACTATTGTCCCATCCTATATAACTGTGCTATCTCTGTGATACATTGTACTGTACTTGTACTATCTCCGTGATACTTTGTACCATACTTTGTACCATCCCTGTGATACTCTGTACCACACTTGTAAGCCGCACTGAACCTGCTATCAAGCTTGAAAGAGCGGGGTATAAATGCTACAAATAAATAATAAATAAAGCACTCAGGGAAGACAAAGCCATAGCTGAGAGATTAAATGAATTATTTGCTTCGGTCTTCACTGAGGAAGATTTGAGATAAATACCGGTGTCAGAAATGGTATTCAAAGCTGATGAGTCAGAGAAACAGAATGAAATCTCTGTAAACCGGGAAGATGTAATGGTGCAATTCAAATTGAAGAGTAACAAGTCACATGGACCAGATGGTATTCATCCCAGAATACTGATAAAATTGAAAAATGAATTCGCAGAACTAATAATGTTAGTAATATGCAATTTATCTTTAAAATCAAGCATGTACCAGACGATTGGAGGGTGACCAGTGTAACACCGATTTTTTAAAAAAGTCCCAGGGGTGATCCGGGAAATTATAGACCAGTGAGCCTGATGTCGGTGCCGGGCAAAACGGTAGAGACTGTTATAAAGAACAAAATTACAGAGCATATTCAAAAGCATGGATTAATGAGAGAAAGCCAACATGGATTTAGTGAAGGGAATCAATCTACTACATTTCTTTGAGGGCGTGAACAAACGTGGATAAAGGTGAGCTAGTCAATATTATGTATCTGGATTTTCAAAAGGCATTTGACAAAGTACCTCATGAAAGACTTCTAAGGAAATTAGAAAGTCATGGGATAGGAGGCAATGTCCTATTGTGGATTAAAAATTAGTTAAAAGATAGAGATCAGAGAGTAAGGTTCAATGGAGAAGGGTAGATAGTGGGGTTCCGCAGGGGTCTGTGCTGGGGCCGCTGCTTTTTAACATATTTATAAATGATCTAGAGATGGGAATAACTAGTGAGGTAATTAAATTTGCTGATGACACAAAGTTATTAAAATTTGTTAAATCGCAAGAAGATTGTGAAAAATTACAAGAGGACATTTTGAGACTGAGAGACTGGGCATCCAAATGGCAGATGATGTTTAATGTGAGCAAGTGCAAAGTGATGCATGTGGGAAAGAGGAACCCGAAATATAGCTACGTGATGCAAGGTTCCACATTAGGAGTTACAAACCAAGAAAGGGCTCTAGGTGTCATTGCTGATATGTTGGAACCCTCTGCTCAATGTTCAGCGGCAGCTAAGAAAGCAAATAGAGTATTAGGTATTATTAGGAAAGGAATGGGAAACAAAATGAGGTTGTTATAATAATGCCTTTGTACGCTCCATGCTGTGACCATAACTCGAATACTATGTGCAATTCTGGTCACCGCATTCTCAAAAAAGATATAGTGAAATCAGAAAAGGTACAGAGAAGGGTGACAAAAATTATAAAGGGGATGGGATGACTTGCCTATGAGAAAAGGCAAAAGTGGCTGGATCTCTTCAGCTTGGAGAAAAGATGGCTGACTGAGTGGAGTGGAATGGGTAGATGTGAATCGCTTGTTTTGGAGTTTCAAAAATCCAAAAATACTAGGACTAGGGGAAATGCAATAAAGCTACAAAGTAGTACATTCAAAACAAATCAGAGAGACTATTTCTTTATTCAATGTGTAATTAAACTCTGGAATTCATTGCCAGAGAATGTGGTAAAAGCAGTTAACTTAGCGGGGTTTAAAAACGGTTTGGATAACTTCCAAAAAGAAAAGTCCATAAGCTATTATTAAGATGGACTTGGGGAAAATCCATTGCTTATTTCTGGGATAAACAGCATAAAATGAATTGTATTGTTTTGGGATCTTGCCAGGTACTTGTAACCTGGATTGGTCAGTGTTGGAGACAGGATTCTGGGCTTGATGGACCTTCGGTCTGTCCCAGTATGGCAACACTTATGTTCTTAGCTTAATCATAATTTGTGTGTTTACAAGGCTGATGACCTGTTGTCTTAAGTCAATGGTTACATGACTAGTTGGACTCTTTGGGGACCAATATTTACAAATAAATAAATAAATAAATAAATAAAGCTGACCACCTAAACGTGTGCTCTATTTTCAGCCTTTTAACTGTACAGCTGAAAATTCATCATAATATAGATCAACAGTTATGGTTATACATTTAGGCCTGTCATTCATTTGCCTAGATTTATGAGCCTACTGCTGAAAATCAGTGTTGAGCTCCTCAGTCAAATCCATGACCCTTTACCCTATACCCATAACTTTATCTCCTGCACTAAATCCACCCATTTCTGTCCACTTTTCTTGCTCCTTATATGAAACTATGCACTGGACCCTAGCAATATTTCAGAGAAGCCAATTTATGAGCATAACTCACAAAGTTAAGAATATAAATCTTTCAAACATTGGGCCCGCCATTCTTAAAATATGGGTTTAATTATGGTTCCTTCTGTGAAATTTACCCATATCACTTGGACAAGGGTTCTCAACTGAGTCTTCAGGATATGCTCAGCTAGTCAGATTTTCAAGATATTCACACTGAATATACTACCTTCATTCAGTGTAGATTTGGCTCTTGCA
The DNA here is from genome assembly GCF_901765095.1 of Microcaecilia unicolor. Taxonomy (NCBI): domain Eukaryota; kingdom Metazoa; phylum Chordata; class Amphibia; order Gymnophiona; family Siphonopidae; genus Microcaecilia; species Microcaecilia unicolor. The sequence continues at coordinate 310,232,589 of NC_044033.1, read as the reverse complement.
TTTTCATTGTAGCTATCCTGAAAACCTGACTGGTTGGGATGAGACCCCATGTTCTAGGATGTGTGATTGGGTCTGTTTGGTGGCAGGAACAAAATTGTGGAATTTGCTCCCTCTACATTTAAGGCTAGAATAGGAATTGTTTAATTTTAGGAAAATGCTCCTGTGCTTTTTTTCATGAAGCTTTTGGAGACGTATTGGCAACTGATAAATGATTTAGCTGCAAGTGGTTTCTTGAGGTAGGATAATGGGGGTTCAACATAGAAATAGAGCAAATGATGGCATATAAAGACCATATGGCCTATTGAGTCTGCCCAGTTAGATTCTTGGATCTTAAAGAAACTGGTTGAACGTAGATTGCTTTTAGTATTTTATTTTTTTGTGGCAGAAAAAAACAGAAAGATTATAGGGGTTGGAGAAGTTGGTAAGTGGTTGAATGATCAGAGTGGATTAGTTTTGTCTAATTGTCAGTGCTAGTTTATTATCTGCCTAGAATAGAAAGGCAAAATATAAATGAAATAAAAATAAATTTGTTACGGGTAATTTGGGTAAGCGACTTTATTTGCAGGCTGCATATGACTGGTTAAACATCTACTCGTCTGTAAGTTTCCTCAAGTAGGTTTAATTCATGCCATCACTAGAATGAGCTTTTACCCTTTAAGCCAGGATATGGAAATGGGGGAAAGAGGGGGAGATGCTGAATATGGAGGGAGAAGAATGGGAGGGGGAGATGCTGAATATGGGGGGGGAGAATGGGAGGGGGAGATTTTGTCTACAAATTAAGGTCCCCTTTTTGTGCTAGCATTTTAAGCATGCGCTAACTGTGTAGATGCCCATAGGAATATTAGGTTAGCCCACACTAAAAACGCTAGTGCTCCTTTGTAAAAGACCCCTTAAGTCCTGAAAATACCTGAATATAACTCACCTTGAGCCACTACTGAAAAGGTGCAAGCTAAATCCAAAAGAAATCAATTAATACATTTATATTGGTTAGTATTGGACTGTTTCATGTAACCTGCAATTCTGTGCTCTACAATTCTGTCAAGGTTTTTCCGGTACAGTGATATGAAAGTGTTTACACAATTTGCAGCCGAGAGATGTCTCTTTTTTTTATATTGACCTTCTGATGTTTGCATGTTTTGCACACTCTTTTACTAAGCCACAGTGGCATTTTTAGCTCGTGGTAGAAATCAGCTGGCAGTAAACGCCGAGACACCCATTATATTCCTGTGTGTGTCTCTGCGTTTACCGCCAGCTGATTTCTACTGCAAGCTATAAACGCTACTGTGGCTTAGTAAAAGACTGCCTTAGGTAGGGAAACTTCTTACGCCAATGAGAAAGGGTCAGTAATCTAGTTGTCTGGCTGGTAGATTGCATTTAGTGTAATCTGTGCAATGTCTTTGATACAGCACAAGAGGAAACTTCATTCTCACTTGTGGAATACAATTTCTATATTACACTAATCTGAAATAGTGAATGCACTGTCTCCCCATTAACACCCCTTCAACTAATTCATGTTTCAGTCCAGATCCATCTTTTTGTACCCAGGCAGTATTGACTGCAAAAAAAATGTTCAATTTAATGGGTTTTGGTGGTAGTTCATTCCCCCTCCCCCCCCCCCCCCCCTTTTTCTTTTTATCTGTCTCTTTTTATATATAAATTCCCAAGGGGGATTTTTTCTGGTCAGTGCATTTTTTTTCTTGAGTGATTGCTGCTAAGCCTCAGGTAAGAAAAGGGGAAGGAAAAATGATGCCATGTGTAACATTAAAAGTCTTCTTTCTGACAGTGAGAGCCCTAAAGGAAGATTTAACCTTTGATCTGCCGAGGACTCTGAGGCTATTATTCTCCCCTGTCAAGTGCACTTGACTCTTGACTAGAGGTTAAAAAGAGAGGCTATAAATCTTTATGGCTATAGGGAGATATATTAGTAAAACAGTTCTAGGTAAATAATCAACCACAGTTTTTCCCAAAACTTCCAGGAGGTAAAAAGTTATCAGTTTCTGCAGATGAATCTTGGAACAAAGATAGGGCTTCTGTAAGAAATATCTACCAGCTGAAGATCAGGAAACACAAAAGCTTTAAGAACTGTTACAAAGTTTGCACATGTTTCTTCCATATTGGTTTACTTTAGGCTTGATTTCACCAAAATTCATTTTGGCCTCTAGCATTTGAATAGTGTGTGGCATTTAGATGTTTTTCAACAGCAACCATTATTTTTGAAGGGGAAAAATAGGAAAACGAAGTGCAATAATTGTCATCTTTTCCAGGGCCGGCCCAAAGCTATCAGATACCCTAGGCGTTTCAAGGCCCTACTCCTTGTAGTTTATCTCCCCTTTCCATCCCTGTGCCCCCAGGGTAGCCAGCTTCTTCCTTTCCCTTCTCTGCTTCCCCCAGGTGGGTAGTATCTCCCCTTACCCCCATTAAGTGGTCAGCATCTTCCCTTCTCTCATCTATGTACCCCCCACCCCAGTGGTCAACATTTCTTCCTTCCCCTCTAACCTCTCCACCTCCCCCCCCCCCCCCCCCCAGGTTGGCCAGCATCACATCTCCTTTTCCCTTCCCTCACCCCACTTCTAGCATTCCCACCTTCTCTCCCCCTCCTCATTTCAGGGTCACTGCTACTATAGACCCCTTACCTCCTCCTCCCAGGCCACCCAAAACTTAGAGGAGCTAGAGCTGTGTGTGGGGGGTGTATAAGTACAGACCCACACTGAAGTGTTGCAGTGCTCTCTATCCGTTTCCAACAGGGAATCTGTCTCAGATCAGGGTGGGACAAGTCGGTACTTCAGCACAGGCCTGTGCTTACAGGGCCCTTGGAGCATCTGCTCTTTTTTAACCTTTTGGTTGCCTGGAGGGAGGTGGATGGAAGGGGACAGCAATAGCAGCAGGCCTGGCAATAGAAATGGAAGACGCCAGAGCCACGCTGCTGCCCTCTGTTCTAACTTGGGCAGATACCTAGGGGCAGATGCACCAAAGCTTAATGAGCCTTTAACGACCCTCCAACGAGGAAATTTTGAGCCGTTGCATGCATCAAAGGGCTTTTACCGAGGAAGCTAGCAGCTAACGAAAACGGAGTGCAGATGAGCAATTAGTGTAAAAACCCCATTGAAACGAGATGCACTAACCTTTTCTGATTGCCTTTACTCAGGAAAAAGACAGGAAATCTAACGAGAGGTCTGGACCTCTCGTTAGGACAGCTCTGTGCCAGGAAAAATCGTATAGTGAAAAAATAAATAAACTTTGAGCCAATCCCAGCGCATTAGCAGAGCTAAAAGCGCTGTGATTGGTCAAAAGGACGTCGCATTACATATGTCCAAAAGAGCTGTGTTTGAGCTGTAAGAAAACGTGTCAGAAAACACATCAAATAAAAAAAATAAAAAAAGGATTGGGAGGGGCAAGGGCGCTCCCCGCTTCCCCCCCCCCACCACGAAAAAGCAAAATTCTAGCAGCCCCAGTCCCCCTCCCTTCCTGTTCTTCTGTTTTGCAAAAGCTAACTCCGCCTCCCATCATTCTTCCGCCCCGTGCCCCGCCCCCGCTGCCCCCCCTGAGGTTGACTACGCCGCTCCTCCCCTCCACCGAGACCCCCCTCCCTATTACCGACCCGAGCAGCGCCTCTCACCTCTTTCTGAAGCGCTGCACGGGCAGGAAGATCTGTTGTGTTGGTCGCATAGTCTCCATGACGTCTCTTCTTCCCTGGCCTAGGCCCCGTCTCCTTTGGCACGGGGCGGAAGAATGACGGGAGGCGGAGTTAGCTTTTGCAAAACAGAAGAACAGGAAGGGAGGGGGACTGGGGCTGCTAGAATTTTGCTTTTTCGTGGTGGGGGGGGAAGCGGCGGAAAGTGGGGAGCAGCGGGGGGGGGGGCAAGGCCGTCCATACAGGACGCTCCGGACGAGCGCCCTTGCCCCCTCCTGATCCTTTGTTTTTGTATTTTGCTGACCGGGTAGCCACGTGTATGTGTTGTGGCTTTTTTTGTTTGTTTGTTTTGACGTTTGCAGCATGCGCAGAGCAGCCAGCAAAACGCTTGGCTGCTCTGCGCATGATTTAGGGGCCGATTACCGACGTGTATTGTGATTCTTTGATACATTGTACGTTTCAATACCGATCTGAGCATGTGTGACTTTTTTTTTTTGGTGCATTCTTCGTTTTTTTAAAATCGTTAGGGACTTTAACGATTTAGATTTTTTAACGTTTGGTTGATGCATCTGCCTCCTAGTCTTTTCTTTTATGTTGGAAATGCTTAAAACAAGGGCATGGTGGAAATCTCTTTATGGCTATGTTTTTATAGTTTAGTAAGTGACTATAATGGTGGCAAGAGTAGATCATTAGTTCTTCAGCTGTGTTAGCATTAAGTTGTCAATAACTTGGAATTCCTCAGCAGATAGGAACCTTAGTAATGCTTTTCATCTTTTAGAAGTAGTTGAGACAGTTAGATCACACAAGCTTGAGAAATGTGCGGGGCCACATAATTTACAACCAGAACTTTGTATTAATTCTGGTGATCCTGCTCTCTCATGTCTTCAACATTTTTGTTCCAGCTACCAAAAACAGCAAACAGTTCCTAAAATCTAGCAGCATGTTAAAGTTGTTGTGATAAATAAACTGAACAAGAGCTATCCTGGCAGCTAACATCATATTGGCCTCCTTTTGACTGGTTTCAGTTGAATCGAAAGGATGTTTTCCTTTATTGTGAATTGAAATGATGCTTTATTACCTAATAACCTGATGAACAAGCTGAGTTCTTACCAGACTGGTCCACTCTCTACTGAATGTGCCATTTAACTATGGACACTGAGGCAGCCTTTTAAGGAAACAAACATATAGTACATTGTTTGCAAAAGCCTATTTCTAACCACTATTTTACTTGGGATATAGATGAAGATCAGGCTTACTGAAGAATAGAGTGCTAGTTATTTTCCAGGAATTCGGGTAGTTTCATGCCACAGTGGTACTTGGAGAAGCATTACTAGCTACCAGTTGAGTCCCAGATTCAATATAAAATACCTGAACGCTAGTACTGGGTATTTCATGGATCTACGGCTCCTTTCCCTCCCGAACCCAACCTCCAGTCTGTTATTTTTTTCTTATTTTCAAAACCATGCGCTCTCCATTCCTCTGGTGCTTTAGTTTAGGCTCCATCCTTTTGGACAGCTAGTCTTTCTCTCTGTACCTGTGATTAACTCATGCCTTCTCCTTAATGTTCATTCTGCTTTTTACCCTCTCAATCTGCACCTTTATGATGGCAAAGAACTTTCACTAGCCCTCTGTACTGTGTGTGTCTTGATTTTTTTCCACTGTGTTCATCTCTCTCCAGTTTTTGGCCGTCCCTATAGTGTACTTGAAGGTACTTTAGACTGAAGTATCAGAGAGAGGCATTATTATGATTATAACTATACTAAAATAAAATTGAAAACCTGAGATAGAATTCCTTATCTAATATGATTCTGTTTTCTTCCTACCCTACAGTCTCTTCTCATTGTGAGATGTTATTTCCTGAACACACCCAGATATATTCTCTTACTGTTCTCTTTACTAGAGTGTTTTTCTAAATTCAGTTTTGGAATTATTGGTCTGGAAAATGGGGCTGAGAAAGTTTTAATCCAAGCTGGAAATATACAGACATGAGGACATGCTTTTAAATAAAGCAGACAAAAAGTAGGGAGGAATGAGGGCCAGTGGTGTGCTGGTAAATGTTTAACAACAGGCTCTCTTCCCGGTCCACCTCTGCGCCCGCCCCCAAATTGCAGAGCTGGCTATAGCTGGGGAGAGAGCCTGGGGGGGGGGGGGCAGTGCATTACTCTCTCCAGGAAAAAAAAATTAAATGATCCCAGGTTCCAATCGAACTCACGAAGGGAAAGCTAGAGATGGGCAGGGCTTTCAATGACACAGCCGCTTCGACGGATGTAATAAAAAAAATTTAACCCCCCCCCCCCCAGGGTGGCGCGGGCCTGGCGCAGGCAAACGAGGGCTGTGGGAGGTGAGGTAAGCTGGGTAAGCATGGCTTGTGGCGCCCTCCTGCCATGCTTACCTCGTTTACCGGGGCCAGCTTGCCGTGCAGAACAACCGGCTCGCAAGATCTTAAAAATTTTAACAACTGGCTCCAGCACACCACTGGTTTACACCCCAACACAAATAACAAAAATCTTGATATACAGATTCAGCCACACAAATCCTGATACCATGCTCCATCCTCAACCACTCAACCCCTTGCATCCCTGCCCAATACACACACCCATAATTCTGTCACCCCAAAATGGAACAGCTCCTGATACACCAACTGAGATGTTCCTTTTTGGGGTGAGAGAAACCATAACACGCCTACACAGGTACACATTAATCTCCCTCATCTTTTCCTCACAGAATCCGACAAAATCTGACACTTCAACATAAATGCACAAACCTTGGCACACTGCAAACTAGATATATGCCCAAACAACCTCATGAGATCAGCTCCTCAACAATTCATAATAGACCTAACGAACCACATAAACTTCATGTTACAAAACAGACTTTTCCCAAAGGAAAAAGGAAAAATTCTACTCACCCCAATACCTAAAGATACAAAGAAAAGCGCAAGTGAAATAACCAATTACAGACCAGTAGCATCTATACCACTAATAACCAAAATAACTGAAGGGATAGTAACAAAACACGAGTGCCTTACGAGAGAAGCCATCTGGATTACTGCAACTCACTATACGCAGGTTGCAAAGAGCAAATACTGAGGAAACTTCAAACAGCCCAGAACACATCAGCCAGACTCATCTTCGGAAAACCCCGAGTGTCAGCCCCCCTAGGAACGCCACTGCTCCCTTTATAGAATGGCGCTCAAGATTTTGACACTGAATTTTCAGTGCCATTTATTGAATTCCCTCCTTAAAGTGGGAGTTTGATGCCTTATTTCACAGATTGACTTTGGCTGTACGGCAGAGAACTTTCTGTGAATTTATTTTTAGACCTACTTTTTACAATGTTGTAATTCCTTTCCTAGAATTAATTGTAAACCACTCAGATGGCATCAGGGCTATTTTTGTGGGGGTTCTTGGGGTTACTGAGTACTGGCACCTTTTCCATTGTCGGCTAAAATTGACCCATGGACCCCAAGTTTTAATGAAAGAGCTAAGGCTCTACACACCAATTCTGCCTTGTCATAGATTCTTTGACTGGTTGCATGAGGCCTGGCTATTGTGGGGTGGGTCCCTCAGTGATCACCCCACCCCTGAAGAGTGGTCTAGAATTTGAGTACTGGCACCTTTTTTGCTAGAAAAAATGCACTGAATGGCATTGTCGATGGGTGGTATCTCAAGTCAGAAATAAACTTGGAAACTTGGGCACACACATGGACGGGACTAGAACAAATCCCACATTTACACTGTTTTTAGGGGCACATATTTATGCTTGCTCTTGACACAGCGTGTGTAGGCATGTAAATACCGACTTGTGCTAGTATTCTAAAACAGAATCTGGCCAAGATGCCACTATAGAATTAGTTCTTAGCACACCTCATCTTGGCACCTTACGTTTGGCACCCTTTATAGAATTGGTCCAAAAGTGCATACCTTTCCTGTGCATGTGTTTAAGTCAAGGAGGAAGACTACATGTGGTGTTTTGGTACATTGTACTGTGTACGCATATGCTGACTTCCGCTCCAGGATCACATCTTTATCAAGATTGTTTTCCAGTGATTACATTGCATTCTATATCATCTAGTGATTTCGAACACAGACCCCTGACGTAGGCTTTTTGCCGAAACACAGTGCTGTATCGGTTCCTGAAGAATAAAGATTGTTTCCACTATATTCCTCATCTTGCTTTTTTTTTTTTAATAGAAGAACCCTGCTGATTACACTACTTTCTATTCTGGCACTTTTCTATGTAGTGGTATACGGTCCTCCTCCAGTGTTTTCCATTAAAAAATATATTTGAATTTAGACTAATTTTCAAAATTAAAGTGTACAACTACAGCTCAACCCCGTTATAATGTGATCCATTACAACTTGAATCCGTTTAAACACGATGGAAGTGTGGCTCTCAATTTGATTAACAGGAGACGGTGTGACGTCACAAGGCCGAAGCTGTCTCTACCCACTTGGAGCCGAGCACACTGTCTCATGTTAATCATACCTCTTTGGTTAAAGAAATGTCTGAAACCTCAAACAAATGGAAGAAGTTTAGTTTGGAAAAGAAATTGCTGCACTCAATAGAATCAAATCTGGAGCCCAGCAAACCCAAGTGGCTAGAGACCTAGCACTAAACGAGTCGACAGTTCTTGGATGGAAAAAGGAGGAGAAGAAACTTTGTGATGCAGCTAAATCCATAGAAACAGACGATGGAATGAAACAAAAACGTTTGCGGCTACCTCAAGACAACTAGTTGGATAAAGCTGTGTTTCAGTTGTTTGTTCAAGAAAGATCCGAATGTACTCCTCTGTCTGGACCCCATCTGCAAACGCAAGCCAAAACATTTCACAAAGAACTTCAGGCATTTTTGATATGACATCTAAATCCAATTTTTGATGTTTTGCTGAAAATGTCCAAAAATCAGGTGGTGATCATTGTGATTTTCGAAACAGAAAAAGTCTAAATTTTTGTTTAGAAAATGGCCATTTGCTAGATGCTTTTTGCTCAGTGCGTCTTTCTGGACCATTTTCGAAAAAAATATAATGTCCAAGGGAAAATGCACAAAAACAAGCCATTGGGATGTATGGGGGAGGGGGGCAGCTTTCTTAGTAGACTGACTACACAGACATTCTAGCAGAGCAGTGGGGCAGCCTAGGGGGTACTGCAGTGGCCTTCATATAAAAGGTCCCAGGTACACATCTCACCATTACCCCTTCCAAAACCCACCAAAAATCTACTGTACCCAACTGTATACCACTACAATAGCTCTTATGCCTGCAGGTGTAACCTGTAGGTAGGTTTAGTAGGTTTTTGGTGGGTTTTGGAAGGCTCACACTTTCCACCACAAGTGTACCAGTTAGAGTGGGATATAGGCCTGGGCCTGCTCCAACCTGTAGGCTACTCCTAGAACCTGCTTGCTGCTCTAATAGGCCTGGCCATAACATCTGAAGCTGTCATGGAGGCTAGTATATACTGTTTCTTTTATATCTTTGGGAGGCTGGGTGAGTAAATGAGGGATATGCTGTAACCTTACAGTGGTCATTTAGGGCACCTTTTTGTGACTTTGTTGTGATTGCAACAGGTCTAGACCAAAATGTCTAACTTTTAGCCCTGGACATTTTTGCTTTGTCCCATTATGGCGGAAAACCATCCAAATTTTAGAACACCCAAATCTTACCCCCTAACATGCACCCGACACGGCTTCTTGTGATTTGGATGGACTGCCTACAGACTGCATAGAAAAAGCCTTAAAAATGGGTTTTGAAAATAGCGAATTGGATACTTTGGCAAAAGTCCACTTGCTGCTTTGTTCCACTTTTTGGTCATTTTTTCTGTTTTGAAAACAAGCCCCATAGTCTCTTACTATAATTTTCAGTGTTTCTGTGTTTAAATAGTTGTTCTGTTTTCAGCATGCTTATTGCATGTGCTTATATGGCTGCAGACTTTTATGAAAGCCCTTTTCTTTATGTAAAATAGGCTTTACAAGCAGAAAAATGTTTAGAAAATTATCCCCAGTATATTTAGTTAGGGGGCAAAGCAATTTCAGTAATGCTGTTATCCACAATTTTAACAGCAGTTGTTGATGGTTACAGTCTGTATTCATCGTATCTATCTTGGCTGAGTGAAAGGCTGATTTGACAGTGATGGAATTGGACTCCTGCCAGTGTATTGTGCAAAATCTCCTGAACATTTAGAAAAATATAAAACTGCAGAAAAATGAACAATCAAATTGCTATTGGTGGTCCTTCTTTTCTGCATTTGATGCACAAATCTCAGTGCAGCTTTTTACCCCCTCCTCACCATGTGGTATTAACTGTGCAATTTAGTTTGTTATAATGGGACAATAATTCATCCTTGAAAGAAATTGAACCCCCTTTGATTAGCAATATTTCAAAATTATGCTTGACAGCTGTGTTGGTAAAAAAATAAATGGCTGCAGCAGATTATTTTGACGTGCTTAAAGGTGGCTGCCCTTCAAGTCTCCTGCTGCCTTAAAAAGAGAGCTGTACTAACCCCCGATATTCAATGCTGGGGCACGTACGGCTCCTGGTGTTTAATATCTGGGTATGTCTGCCAACTTGAAAAAGGTTCAGCGAAGGGCGACTAAAATGATAGCGGGGATGGGACGACTTCCCTATGAAGAAAGACTAAGGAGGCTAGGGCTTTTCAGCTTGGAGAAGAGACGGGTGAGGGGAGACATGATAGAGGTATATAAAATATTGAGTGGAGTGGAACAGGTGGATGTGAAGCGTCTGTTCATGCTTTCCAAAAATAGTAGGACTAGGGGGCATGCAATGAAACTACAGTGTAGTAAATTTAAAACAAATCGGAGAAACTTTTCTTCACCCAAAGCATAATTAAACTCTGGAATTCGTTGCCAGAGAACGTGGTGAAGGCGGTTAGCTTAGCGGAGTTTAAAAGAGGGTTGGACGGTTTCCTAGAGGATAGGTCCATAGGCCGCTACTAAATGGACTTGGGAAAAATCCACAATTCCAGGAATAACATGTATAGAATGTTTGTACGTTTGGGAAGCTTGCCAGGTGCCCTTGGCCTGGATTGGCCGCTGTCGTGGACGGGATGCTGGGCTCGATGGACCTTTGGTCTTTTCCCAGTGTGGCATTACTTATGTACTTATGTACACTGGCCGATATTCAGACTGGTGCCCAGTTAACTCACCACGTAAAGTTAGGACAGCTCTTTTGCTGTCCTATCATTATTTAGTTACCTAGTCAGTTAGTGGACCAAAAATTGTTATTAACCAGCTAAGTTGATGCTCCTCCTTCGACCTGCTCCTAACCTACCCAGTTAGGGGGTGGCTGGTTAGCAGTGGTATTCAGTGGCACTAACCAGTTAAGTGGCTCTGAGTATCAGGTGCTGGCTCGCTCAGTAGGGTTTAACTGGGCAGGAGCCTCGCTGGTTAAACCCTTTTGAATATCAACCCCAGTCTTAATAGTGCCCATACTATCCATAATGTTGTAAATGAGATTGTACTGTCACATATATTTATTTAAACAAAATTACAATAAATAGAAACAAAATAAATAATGCAATATAGAAAATAGTATAGTTTCAAAGTGATGGAGCTACCACGGAAAAGATCCTGTCATAGATTCTCAGTCATACAGCTTTAATTAACATAGTACACTGATTCATTTCAGTTTAGGTCATTTTATAAATTCATTTTCATATGTAAACGGCCTTTTATAAGATATTGACCAGCGTAAAAGTATGTGTCTTGACTTGAATGTATGTATTTTGCCATGGAGCTAGTGTAAGTGCTTCCATATAGATTACTAAAAAAAAAAAATGCTCATAAATTATAGAATTCTATAATTTACCTGCATAACTGTGTCCTCTGCCAAAAACGCCACCCAATGTCTGACCATGTGGATGTCCACGTTCAACAATGTTCCGTTGCATTTAGGAGCAACTTTATAGAATAGCGTGTAGCTGGAATATTGGTATTTATGAGTCTGTGTGCTGGTATTCTGGTCATTTATGTGCACTCTTGACAGTGACATAGCCATGGGGTAGGCCGAGGCCCATCTGGCAGTGGCACATCCTTGCTGTGGCTGGTAGGGATCCCCCTGCTCCACCAGCTGAAGACCTCAGTGGTCTTCCTAGGGCATTTTTGGTGGGCATACCCGCTGGCTAACTTTCCCCACTGACTGGCATCTCTCACTTTCCCTCTTCCCCCATCTGAGTTCTGACATCTTCCCTTCCCTCCCTCCCTCCCTCCCTCCCTCTCCATCAGTGATCCAGCATCTCCCACAGTCTCTCAGACTCCCACCCCCATGTACCTTTTAAAACTTCTGTTCACTTTTGAAGACTGTTGGCAGTAATCAGTGATCCACATACCCTGCTTGCCTGTAGGGCCACATTAGAGGGAAGGATCATAGGCTGGCCCCGAGCTGTATATGTGAATTGCTTCATGCCGCCAGCAAGTTCTAGAAGAGAAGTTTGAAAAGGTACATGGGGAGGGGAATGGGGCTGTAGTGCTGTTTGACAGACTGGGGAGGATGGTAGATCATCAGGGGGTAGTTGTGGGAGGACAGGTGTGGAGAAAAAATGTAATACCCAGACACGTTGAGCTCGGCCCACCCAAAATGCATTACCAAACAACCTGAAAACAATTAACGAAATAACTAACTTTTGCAAATCTCTGAAGACCGTCATCTTCAATAAAGCCTACCCCGAGAACCAATAGCTTGAGTATAACACTTCTTACTCAAACCTTCCCTGAAAGTCTTTTTTTCTATAATTGTATGATTAGATCCTTTTGTCATCCTTTATCTTTTGTAACACCAATTGTATCTGCTACCCTGGAATGGCGATGCCATAACAGGTTTGTGTAAGCCACATTGAGCCTGCAAATAGGTGGAAAAATGTGGGATACAAGTGCAATAAATAAATAAAATGGGCTGTTTGGCTAAGCTGCTGATTCCTGGCACCTAAAAATAGCACGCTGTGGTGCACAGTTATAGGGTTCACCTTCTATATCTCAATATCAGAACCCTAAATATAACTTGCAGTATTATTGTACATCGATGTAACTTCTGTAGCATTGGAATGGCCTCCAAATCATCTGTGCTGCACTATTTTGAATTAACTGTAGCTTGTGCAACAATCTTCCTAGAAGCCCTATTCAAAGAGTATTACAGTAATCAATATGGGAAATCACAGGGGAGAAAATCACTGTTTGAAATACACCTCTGTCCAAACAACAAAGCAATAAGCCTTGGTTCTTTTTCTCTGCTTAAGGGTAGCAGGAATAGGGAGCTTTGCATTTCCTGCAGGAAGTTACGTTATCAAATTGTGTAAAAATAATCCAGATCGGTAAAGTAAATCAAAACTGAGCAAAATCATCTTTAGTCTTTTTCTTTTGAAGGATCTTCATAATGGGGACACCAGTACACCAGTGATGTTTCTTATGGCATCAGCAGGATTTACTTTATCATAAGCAGGAGTCAAGTGTGTTTCATTATTACCCATTTAAGAACAGTGTTGGTCAAAGTACTTAAGTAAAAGAAAAATAAATGTATATTTTAATACTTAAGTAAAAGTACAATGAAGAACTCAGTAAAAAAATGTACTTAAGTAAAAGTAAAACAGTTACTGCCTAATATAATACTTTTTGAGTAAAAAGTAAAAGTACCATAACTAGAGTGAATGCAACTATCGTTAACATTTTTTATACCAACAATTTTATTGCTCTACAATTCAATCTACTTTGCTTTTATTTATTTATTTATTTATTTATTTATTTATTGGTCCACTCGTATCCCACATTTTCCCAGCTTATGCGGGCTCAATGTGGCTAACAAAGTTACAATAAAATTACATTATACAATAACAAAAATTGACAAGAGACGCTAACAGAAGGAAAGGAGCGGATAAACTAACAAAATGGGAAAAGAATAAGGGAGTTAAACAGCATTGTTGACTTCGGGGTAGGCTTTGCTAAACAAATAAGTCTTTAGCAGTTTCTTAAAAGTTTGATGATCTGATGTCTCTTTCAAGAATCTCGGTACAGCGTTCCAGGTAAGCGGGCAGGGGTGTGCTGGTAAATTTTTAACAGGCTCTTTCTCCGGACTGTTGTAAATTTAGGGGTCCCGAGCCCCCCCAAGAAGGCTGGAGTGACCTTAAATCTGACTCCATCTCTAAATAGCACTAGTACTGGGGTAATCAAGGAGTTGTGAAGTTCTAAAAGGAATTGCCACTAAGAGAGACGTTAGGTCTAAGGAAAAGATACCAGCCTTATGACAAACTAGATTTAGATTACAAATTATACAATGCAGCGAAAGATAGCCTGATACAGCAAAAGCATTTATACTTACAGCCTTTCATCATTAAGTCAAGCCCACAAATCATCATTTGGAATGAGGAGTTTATTTGCCAAGATACAAGTCAAATCAGTGATTGACAACAGGCACGTACAATCAATTAATTATAGGAATATAATAATCCAGCTGCAAACAGGTGTTAATTAGTTCCTAATCTTTTATAATTTCTCTTACCAATTAAAGGTTTTACAAGGGAAAGCAATTAGGTAATTTGTTAATTCTGCTGGACACATTGGTTTCCCTTGGAGAGAGAGAGAGTGGCAACCCTTTTTCTCTCTAACTTAAACCAGGAAATACCCTGATTTTTATAGGTGCCCTCAGGATATGGATAATATGACAGTAGATATACCTGATTGGATCTATGCTAATGTCATGGTTGTCACTGATTTGCTCATGCTAATGAGTAGCTTCTATCTTGCTAACATGGTTTTGTCTTTAGCTCGCTTGACCACAAATCTTAAGCAAGACCCTGCATCCAGCTACACCTTTCCTTTCTCACACCATGGCTGACCACAATCCTGCTCACAGGAAAGTCTCATTTCTCAACTTGTTTTTTTCTAACTTACATTAGAGAAAATTCCACTCTGTAACAGATACGGCTTCCATTTTGTGCTGAAATCCTCCATTTTGTTTCCATATCTATTGACCTAACTTTTCCTAATTTAGCTTATTTAGGCCTCAATCCGGGCTACAAACTAGGCCATACTTTTCCAGTAAGCTCCCAGTTATGTCAGCCATCAGATTTCTGACTCAGCCAAGGTCTGTAATGGCCTGAGCTCTATGACTGGGCCCGCCACCGTTCCAGTGGGTGGTCTCTGGCTGTACCATAATTATACAGGACGTAGCCAGCTCTGCAGTTGGAAGGGCCGGGGTGGCCGGGGGGTGGGGTGGGGAAGCAGCACTTGCCTCTCTCTCCTCCCTCCCTTCGTGCGGGCACGCTAGGCATACCTTTGCTGGCAGCCACCACCCCCAATGTCTTGCTCTGAGCAGCATGCTGGAACTTCTCTCACATGCTCGAGAAGTCTCAGCCTGCTGCCCAAAGCTGGAAACAAGGCGCGGGGAGCAGCAGTAGTCTATTTACTTGGCTGGCAGGGCTCAGCATCCCCACCAGCAAAGTAAAAGAGAATTCAGCAGGGGGCCCAAGCCCACATTTTGGGAGCCAGTTGTTAAAGTAGCCATGGAGGGCCTTACTTTAACAACCGGCTCCCAAAATTCTTAAAAACTTAACAACCGGCTCTTGCGAGCCTGTGAGAGCCTGCTCCAGCACACCACTGTACGCGGGCTGATGAATGAGAAGGAAGAGGCGTAGATTGTCTTATATTTTAGATGCCTGCATGAAGGATAGTGCAGATTTAAATAAGTTTGAGATGTCACCAAGGAATTTCTCAACGGCAAATCGATCAAATCACACATGTACACAGGTGCATCTCCGTAAATGATCTTGTGAGTTACGTTTTAGTAAAACTACGTTATGAAAATGATTATTACTCATGTGAGTGTGCTTGTGATTCTCTCTGGTCCACCACAGCTAAAATGGTGTTTAACAGCTGCTATATCAGGAAGTGGATTTGTTCAGTCTAATAGTTCCTTCATATCAGGCCAGGCCTCAATATTACTGATGCCTTTTAACTGGGTCTGCAGATACTGATCAAAGGAATCTCTGTCTGGAACACGACTTCCTTATAGCAAAGAATGCTTTATCATCATCATTGTCATTATCATCTGCATTAGTAGTAGAGTTAATTTATTACTTGCATCTTCAGCTTCGTCTTTATCATTGTCATGCTGTCCAATTACAGAGAAGGCTTTCACAAAGTTGAAATCATTGTCTGTTGAACAATTTTTCATCTGTTGGCAAACTCTGAATGTATTTAAGAACTGATGCAAGAATGTCATATGTATGAAACTCTTCAGTCTTAAGGCCAGACAAGCAGACTATCAATCCAGTGGACTGTCATGCCAATGTAAAAGTTTCTACGGGATGTCCAGCAGTCTGTTGTGATAGACACATATGTCTGCTCACCAAGAATTGCTAAAAGCTTCAGCTTCATCTTGGCTTCAAAGTGACTGAACTTATCCCTGTTCTGTTTGGCAGGAGACTAGTAACCAGTTCACAAGCACAGGCAACTCTAATGTTCTCATAGGCCGGTGATGGCGAACCTATGGCACGTGTGCCAGAGAGGGCACGCAGAGCCCTCTCCCTTGGCACGCGCACCGTCGCTGGTCTGCCCACGCTCCCTCCCTCCGAACACCAGTTCGCCGCCTGCCTGCCTCCCGCCCTCCCTCCAACCCAACAAGCATCAGGCCACCCACCCGTCCTCCCTCCCTCCCAGCACCAGGAACCCCCTCCTCCTATTAAATTTAAAAAGTGTACCGTCCTCGGGGTTAAGGCAGCGGCAGTGAAGCGCGTGTTCTTCGCTCGGCGCGCCTTCGGCCTTCCTTTCTGTCTCTCAAGCTCTGGTCCCGCCTATGAGGGGCGGGACCAGAGCTTGAGAGACAGAAGGGAAGGCCGAAGGCGCGCCGAGCGAAGAATATGCGCTTCGCTGCCGCTGCACGCTGCCTTAACCCCGAGGACGGTACGCTTTTTAAATTTCACAGGAGGGGGTTCCTGGTGCTGGGAGGGAGGGAGGGAGGACGGGCGGGCGGGCGGGCGGCCTGATGCTTGTTGGGTTGGAGGGAGGGCGGGAGGCAGGCCTGGTGCTGGGTGGGTGGGTGGGAGGGAGGCTTGGTGCAGTGTGCTGCTGGGTGGGAGGGAGGCCTGATGTTGGGTGCTGGGTGGGAGGGCGGCAGGCCTGGTGCTGGGTGGGTGGGAGGGAGGCTGGGTGCTGCTGGGTGCTGGAAGGGAGGGCTGCCTTGTGCTGGGAGGGAGGGCAGCAGGCCAGATGCTGGGTGGTGTGGGAGGGAGGGCTGCCTGCTACTGGGTGCTGGGTGGGAGGGCTGCAGGCCTGGTGCAGGGTGGGAGGGAGGCAGGGCAGGGGGAGAGGGGGGTGGCTGGACATGGGTGGCTGGAGGGGAGAGGAGGGTTGCTGGACATGGATGGAGGGCAAGAAATTAAGAAGAATGGAGGAAAGTAAAGAAATAAATGGAAAGGAAGCCCTGGAAACGGAGTTAAGAGAACAGATAGCAGCAGAATCAGAGACTGGACCAATATGGATAGAAAAACAAAATCACCAGACAACAAAGGTAGAAAAAAAATCATTTTATTTTCGTTTTAGTGTTTGGAATATGTCTAATTTGAGAATTTACATCTGCTGTCTTATTTTGCACTGGGTATACTGGAGCTGTAACAGCTTACAGAAATGATTTATAATGAAAAAAAATCATGTTATTTTTTTCCTCCTATACTAGTATAATATTTTCAATGATGTCTGTTTATATGCGCCATGGCTGGTGTATGGGGTGTGGCTATCATATGGGTGGAGTCATATGTGATAACCCCGCCCATAATGAGTACCGGCACTTTGCGATAAATAATTCGATTTTGGGTTGCTGTTTGGGCACTCGGTCTCTGAAAGGTTTGCCATCACTGTCATAGGCTATATTCACTGAACAGCAAAATTTTAAGATGAGATGATTTGTGTAACGAGATTTGCAATTGCAAACTCCTGTTCCAAGTTTTGCTGTTTCATTTGGTTTACCGAGGAATCATTTAGGTCTGCCACTTTTACTTTTAACTGCAAGCATGAGAAGTAACTTGGTAAAAGTAGTAAAAACTGGCAAAATTATTCGGTAAAAGTAACAAACTTTTTCCTGTATTTCTTTACAAGTAAAAGTAACAAAACTTTTACTTAAGTACAGTAACTAGTTACATTTACTTACTGTACAACACTGTTTAAAAATTACTACCTTGTTTCAGTATGACATAAAGCTGTGTTTTGGGGCAGATTGTTTCAGGGCCTCATACTCATTTATTTATTTAGATTTTTCTCACACATTCTTCTATAGTAGCTCAAGTTGAGTTACATTCAAGTACACTAGGTATTTCCCTGGCCCTGGAGGGCTCACAATCTAATTTTTGTACCTGAGGCAATGGTGGGTTAAACGAGTTGCCCAAGATCACAAGTAGCTGCAAGGGGATTTGAACCAGGCACCCATGGATATCAAGCCAAGTGATCTTACCACTAGGCTATTATGTACCAGTGGCACTGTACTTCAGGTTATTCGAAAGCAGAACAAAAATAAAACCTGCTTAGCATTTATTCTCTGGTCACAACATACTTCCTGATTCCTATCCGTTGAATGACTTCATTATACCAATCAATTTCTGGGTTCAGTCCAAAGGATGTTATTTTCTTTAAAGCTTAAGTCCAATACTGTTCCTATATATTCGGTGCCATGATCTCCTCTCCTTCAATGAATGCGAATTTGTTCCACTACTCTTCACCATAAGTCTTTAATGGACTGAGTCTGTGCAGATGAAATCTTTGTAATCAACTTTTATGTTCAATAAAGCAAATTGTGAAAAACCTCTATATTGTTCCAACATAAAGAGAAGAACATGGACATCTAATAATTTATATAACATATGTCGATAAACAGTTGATTGTTCAATGCATAATACAATCTTGTCCATTTACTGGCTCATCCCAACTCTTCCCTTCAAGTGTTTGTGAACAGAAAGTTCAATTATTGCATCTAAAATGTTCAGTCCGAAGTTGATGTTTCTTAAGATTACAACTTCTATTTATTTTTTTTATATTAACTATCTTTTGAGCACTATGAGGGATCTCTTTTAAACACCTGTAATAAAGATAAATTATACCAATGCGTATGTATTGCTTTGAAGATAAAATATGTTCTCTTGGAGATAGACTGAGGTCAGCTACTGGCATATAAGCACTGACTTTGACACGCCATCTTTGTAGCCAATATCTTATATTGTTCTTTGAAATCCTTTATGAGAAAGATACTCACCTCAAACACAAAATTAATTAATATGTAGTTCCCATTTTAATTGGTAAGAGTAATGAGAATCAAAATTGTAAATAATTACTGTGATTTAGGGATCCCTTTACAAAGCTGTGATAGAAAGTAGCCTTAGTGCCCCCTTATGTAGGTCTTTCCTGTGCTTTAAGGCTATTTTTTCTGCTGCTGGAAAATGACTTATATTCTGTTTTCCTAATTAATGGCCACATGCTAATATTGCCATTAGTGCATGGCCATGACCACTAGCCCTTAACGCTACCAATTTTGTAGGTGGTTAGTTAGCATGTGACAATATAGATGCAATAAGGGGCCCTTTTACAGAGCAGTGGTAAGCCCAACGCGAGCTTACTGCATGCTAATCGGAATTACCACTGGCTAAACGCAGGTGCTTGCGGTATTTCCAGTCCTGGTGCACGCCATTTCCCATGCTACGGAAAGTAGCTAGATATTTTCCAGCATAGTGCTAACCCGATGATAATCGGGCATTGCCACGTACTACATGGTTAGCGCGGGAGCCCTAAACGCCACCTCAATGGGTGACATTAAGTGCTCCCCCCTCCACACATGGCCACACGGTAAGTGAAATCTTACTGCATGGCCATGCCATTATTTGGCCTTTTTACCCACTGTGGTAATAAGGGCTTCAGCCTGTGGCAAAAAGGGTCCCCACCGCTAGTACAGGGCCCCTTTTACCGCAACTTGGTAAAAGGACCCCTAACTGATTAGCTCAGAAATGCCCACTCTCCTCTCCCAGACTTGACCCCTTCCAGAAAAATTAAATATATTTACAGGCTCATTTTTGAAAGAGATGGACGTCCATCTTTCGACACAAATCGGATCCCGATTTTGGATATCTCCAACTGCAGTCCATCACAAGGACGTCCAAATTTCCAGCGGGCATGTCGGAGGCAGGTAGATGTGAAGCGTCTGTTCACGCTTTCCAAAATATTAGGACTAGGGGGCATGCGATAAAGCTACAATGTACTAAATTTAAAACGAATCAGAGAAAATGTTTCTTCACTCAACGTGTAATTAAACTCTGGAATTCATTGCCAGAGAATGTGGTAAAGGCGGTTAGCTTAGCGGAGTTTAAAAAAGGTTTGGACGGCTTCCTAAAGGAAAAGTCTTTAGACCGTTATTAAATGGACTTGGGGGAAATCCACTATTTCTGGGATAAGCAGTATAAAATGTTTTGTACTTTTTTGGGATCTTGCCAGGTATTTATGACCTGGATTGGCCACTGTTGGAAACAGGATGCTGGGCTTGATGGACCTTTGGTCTTTCCCAGTATGGCAATACTTATGTACTTATGAAGGTGGGAGGGCGTGCCTAGGACTTGGACATCTTTGAGCCATACCCCCCCCCCCCCCCCACCTGTTACATTTGTGGAGGAAACAGCGAGCCCTCCAAAACCCACCACAAACCCATTGTACCCACATATAGGTGCCCCCCCACCCATAGTAACATAGTAGATGACTGCAGAAAAAGACCTGCATGGTCCATCCAGTCTGCCCAACAAGATAAACTCATATGTGCTACTTTTTGTGTATACCTTACCTTGATTTGCATCTGTCATTTTCAGGGCACAGCCCAGCACTATCCCTGCCTCCCAACCACCAGCCCCGCCTCCCACCACCAGCTCTGCCACCCAATCTCGGCTAAGCTTCTGAGGATCCATTCTCTTGGGATTCCTTTATGTTTATCCCATGCATGTTTGAATTCCGTTACCGTTTTCCTCTCCACCACCTCCCGTGGGAGAGCATTCCAAACATCCACCACTCTCTCCGTGAAAAAATACTTCCTGACATTTTTCTTGAGTCTGCCCCCCTTCAATCTCATATCATGCCCTCTAGTTCTACCGCCTGTACAGTTGTGGATAGTGGGTTTTGGGGGGGCTCGGCACACACGGTAAGGGAGCTATGTACCTGGGAGCATTTTATGAAGTCACTGCAGTGCCCCCTAGGGTGCCCGGTTGGTGTCCTGGCATGTCAGGGGGACCAGTGCACTAGAAATGCTGGCTCCTCCCACGTCCAAATGGCTTGCATTGGACGTTTTTGACATGGACATCTTTGGTTTCGAAAATCGCCGAAAGTCAAAGATGTCTATGTCTAGAGATGTTCAAATTCAATGATGTCCTTGGTATTTTCGAAACAAAAGATGGACGTTCATATTTTTTTCAAGAATACAGTTTACCCCACCCCCGGATTTGGACGTTTTACAAAGACGCCCAAAACCAAATTTAGACGTTTCTTTCGAAAATGCCCCTCCACGTGTGTGGTTTGCACTTACACATTCTGAGCTTACTGCAGAATGCTTCAGTACGTCCCACAGTAAACACGCGCAGTGCTTACTGCAGCATAGTAAAAAGGAGCCCTTAGTGATTGTTATACCACATTGTATACATTTTCAGGACAACATTTAAACTCCAGGGTCGGTGTTTTATTTTTAAATATTGGCCATGCTGTTTAAAGTCATGCATGGATATTCAGCACCAGTTGATATCCAGATATCAGTGCTACAAGACCACTTTTAGGATAAAATTCATCCATTTATAGGGCTCTTCCCATATGTACAAAAATATAGAAAGGCAGCACCAGAAAAACAATAAGGCATTTCAAGGGCAGCTCTTTAAAAGACTGTCTAATTAGATCCTATTCTGGAAAAGGGAAATGGGACTGGATATACTGCCTTTCTGAGGTTTTTGCAACTACATTCAAAGCGGTTTACATATATTCAGATACTTATTTTGTATCAGGGGCAATGGAGGGTTAAGTGACTTGCCCAGAGTCACAAGGAGCTGCATTGGGAATCGAACTCAGTTCCCCAGGATCAAAGTCCACTGCACTAACCACTAGGCTACTCCACCTACTTTCCTGTATAGAATATTAGCATAAGCAGGTATATATGCATATATGTGGTTAGGAACGGAAAATCAACAAAGCAGATCGTTATGAAAAAATGTAATTTACTACTACTACTACTACTTAACATTTCTAAAGCGCTACTAGGGTTACGCAGCGCTGTACAATTTAACATAGAGGGACAGTCCCTGCTCAAGGAGCTTACAATCTAAAAGACAAGTGAACAGTCAGTCTGACTTATTATTTAATATCTTATTAATAGATATTAAAAATTATATACAGTACAGCCCGACACATGAAATAAATGTAACACAAATATCCCACACATATAATAAATGATTATAAATATATAATACTGATGTTCGTTTGCATTAAATAAATATAACACAAATATATCTCACACATATAATAAATAACTAAAAAGGTGTAATTAATTTATCATAAGAAACCATTCCACAATTATGTCACACATATATAATAATTAAAAATAATTAAAAAGATAATGAAAAGCAATCAAAAATATATGCATATAGAGAGAACTGCTGTTTGTATCAACTATAAATGATCATGAATAAGGAGCCATATTTACTTAAGCAAACATAATAATATGTCCAAATTCTAATTTTAAGCAAAACAAGACATCTACCTACACAATGATCCTCTACTGTCAAAATATGGTAGACTTGATTAAACCTAGAAAATATAAAAAAAATGAATGACAAACTTGAGATTGAATCAATAACAAAAATAGTTAAAAAAAAAGAAGAAATAAATTTAAAAAATAAAAAAAATAGTAATAAGAAACTGAATATCCAATGAACTCACATGAATCTTCTACTATATATATTGAAAAAAAACAGCTCAACCGAATATACCAGAAAAATGTGCTGGCCTAAATATAAGCATATTGTTTCAAAGACATGTGGTATCTCTGTGTTTAAATATGCTATTGTATATTAATACAATTTGTGTATGTGATAACTTTTCAAGCAATGCTGAAATTATAAGAACCGTTATGTGTCAATCAAGTGCCTCGTAACAATGTTAATAACTAGAATACTATAGTATTGCACAAACGTTACAATGTATCATTGCTACGATGTAGTCTTTAAATTTGAAACCCAACTTCTAGATGGAACATAGGATTAAGTGGCAATAATGTATCAACACTTACATAAGATATGTCGGAAACTCCATTGATTCTGGTAATGCTGAAAAAAATGGCTATGGCTGACACAGGAAGTTAAATATGGAAATGAAAGGTCAAAGGGCTATGGCAGACACAGGAAGTTAAATATGGAAGTGAAAGGTCAGATTGGGCATTGTTTAGAAAAAATTTAAAAAAACAGGACTGGTGTTACTTATAAATAAAAAAAAAATAGCTTTTCATTATCTTTTTAATTATTTTTAATTATTTATTATATATGTGTGACATAATTGAGCTGCAATGGGAATCGAACCCGGTTCCCTGCCTACTGTACTAACTATTAGGCCAGTGATTCCCAAACCTGTTCCTGGAGGTACCCCAACCAGTCAGGTTTTCAGGATATCCACAATAAATATGAGAGAGATTTGTGTGCAGTGGAGGCAGTGCATTCAAATCTCTGTCATGGATATTCATTGTGGATATCCTGAAAACCTGACCTGACTGGGGTGCCTCCAGGACCAGGTTTGGGAACCACTGCATTAGGCCAGTCTATTTACTCTGATAAAAAGGTATCGCCTACAACTTTCTGATGACCCTTATTTTTAAAAATTGGGGAAACAGTCCTGTGGCTTTTGTTTTTCAGGTTCTTTCTAGCTGACTCTTTAGTGTAAGTTTTCAAACACAGGGTCCCACCATTCCTGCAGGAGTGTCCCAAGGCCCCTGCGCTACCTACCAGGGCCACCAAGAGACTGGGCCGGGCCTGGGGCAAGGCCCCCCCTGACGCCGCTCCCCCCCCCTCCACCCGCCCCCCTCCGTCCACCACCGGGCTGGGCCCCCTGCATTGAAAACACAGCGCCTCTCACCTCCGTGTGAAAGCGCTGCAGGCAGCAGGGCAAGCAGATCGCTTCCCTTCGGCCCTCCTTCCCTCCTTGTGTCCCACCCTCACGGAAGTTACGTCAGACGAGGGCGGGACACAGAGAGGGAAGGAGGCCCAAAGGGAGGCAATCTGCTGCTCTGCTGCCTGCAGCGCTTTCACATGGAGGTGAGAAGGACTGTGATTTCAATGCAGAGGGCCCGGCCCGGTGGTTGACGGTCGACGACGGAGGGCGGGTGGGACTGTGGTGCCGGGCCCGGGGAATTTTGTCCCCTCTGCCCCCCCCCACCCCTCTCAGTGGCTAAGCTACCTACTGTGCTGCAGGTCAGCAGAGGAGACAATAAAAGGAGTGCTTTTTTGCATCCCTACCTCCCTTGCATGCTGTGTGGCTACCCTGTTTGCATTTGCACAGCCCTCTGGATGGCACTGATTACTTGTCCTGTACTCACTTTATGCTTATACTGTGGTAGGCTGTGAGTTCCAGGTGTTATTGCACCCCTTAGGTTTCTCAAGCAATATGTCCAGTAATGGTGCTAATCAAATAGTAAGTATAACCACAGTCCCTGGTTTATGTGTCATGATTTGGTGGCAAGAGTTTGCAAATTCTGCAACTTATGTCTCACGTTATAATCAATTTGCATATACTTGTTATAGTTTGTCATTTTTGTTTATAAAAATGTCATTTTCTGGCATTTGTTATGTTTCCAATTTATTTAGTCTCTTGTAAGGGAAAATACATTTTATTTTATTTATTTGGTGCTAGGAAGGGAGGAGGGAATAAGGGAAGGGGTATAGGGATAGAGAGAGAGAGAGGAAATGTCAGAGGAAGGAAATGGAGAACAGATGTAAGGCAAAATGGGCAGAGGAACAGGGGATAAAAGGAAGTGATGGTATGGGGTTACGGGAACAGAGAAAAGTGAGAATTGTAGAACAGAGGAAAGAGGGGAGAGAGATCATGGAGGGGTTATAGCACAGGGAGATTTGCATCTGGGTGGAAGGAGATCCAGGATCTTGGGTTGCAAAGACACTCCTCACACCCCATAGTTCCCCATCTCCTCATTCTAACCCCAGAGCCCCTGATGCTTCCACTCTCTTGTTGCCTGACACCTCTGATTTGCACTCATACCACACAGCATCACCTCTGATTCCCTCGTTCCCCGTTTCCACATTGCACTGCATCACTCACTGTTCCCATCACTCCCCTTTGGATTACATCACTCTCTGTTTTCTGTATGCCTGCTATTATCCCTGTTCAGGCCTTCTTAGAATGTACACATGCTTTATTATCCAGGCAGTATAACCACATACATCAGCACACATAAGAAGTCTCTGCTCCTTTTCTGAAATTTACTTTACTCACAGTTACGACAATTGCGTATTTCTTCCAGCAACATTTTAGGAGGGTGATGAACATGATAAAGGGGATGGGACGACTTCCATATGAGGGAAGGCTAAAGCAGCTAGGGCTTTTCAGCTTGGAGAAAAGGCAGCTGAGGGGAGATATGATAGAGGTCTATAAAATAATGAGTGGAGTTGAACGGATACATGTGAAGCGTCTGTTCACGCTTTCCAAAAATACTAGGACTAGGGGGCATGCGATGAAGCCACAATGTAATAAATTTAAAACGAATCGGAGAAAATTTTTCTTCACTCAACGTGTAATTAAACTCTGGAATTCGTTGCCAGAGAATGTGGTAAAGGCAGTTAGCTTAGCAGAGTTTAAAAAAGATTCGGACAGCTTCGTAAAGGAAAAGTCCATAGACCATTATTAAATGGACTTGGGGAAAATCCACTATTTCTGGGATAAGCAGTATAAAATGTTTTGTACATTTTGGGGATCTTGCCGGGTATTTGTGACCTGGATTGGCCACTGTTGGAAACAGGATGTTGGGCTTGATGGACCTTTGGTCTTTCCCAGTATAGCAATAATGTGCTTATGTAGGGTGTTAGTTCAATCTGTGATCCTGTCTTCTTTGGGTTATTCTAATTCTTTGTATACTGGACTATCAGAAAAATTGTTGCAGAGATAACGATGCGAGATTAATCTATTCCAGAGCAAATTTTGAACATGTGACTCCATTTTTGGCAGATTTATGTTGGCTACCAATAGAGTTACATATTTAATATAAATTATGTTGTTTGGTCTTTAAGACGTTATCTGGGAATGCACCAGATAACTTTCTATCATTAATTACTCTTTTAGGTCAGTATGAAAGTCATAGTTCCAAATGCTTTATTTTATGTTTTCCATCTGTAACAAATATTAATTATAAAAGGATACATCAGGGATCTTATTGTTATTCAGTAGTGAAAGTCGGGAATTCTTTACCTCTACAAATTCAATTAAGTTTGTCTTATATAATGTTTAGGAAACAAGTAAAGACCTAGTTATTTCAGGGTTTTTTTTGGCAATGAGAGGGGTTTTTTAAATGGGAAAACCTAATTATATATGAAATATGGAATAATGTCTACTGTATTAATTTATTGTATGTAAGGTTCTTTTTTTAAACCCACTTTGAACTTGTAATAAGGGATTTAATGTGATTGAAAACCTTTAGTAGTATAGTATAGTAATAGTTAAGACAAGAGAGTCTAAAACTTTGAAGGCTGCAGCTGGAGGAGAAGGTAGAGTTCAAAGAGAAAAGCTTTATGGTAGAAGTGGAAGAATTGGTAGATAGATGGAAGTAGTTTCAGAAGTGGAATGCTGAATTATGCAATAGGTATAAAAATGAAAAAATTTTACCCTTTCTGATCCCTTCACTCTTCTTCAAGGACTATATCTCCACCCCCCCCCCCCCCCCACCCCAGTTTCAGACATTGCATAGTCATTTGTTTTCTACTCTCAGTTCCCCTTGTAATCTCTTTACACTCCCACCCCCTCCCCCCCCCCAAACAGACTACTGTCTGTTCCTCCAGCTCCCCATATGCCTCTTTGCACCATCTCCACCTCCTTATTTTTCTGGTTACTTCCTTTCCTCACCCTCTGCTGTTGCAATTGCCACAACCACTGTAACTCCCAGTACTATTGCTGACCCTTCCCCCAAGGATTGGAGCTTGGAGCAGCAATAGAGTACATCAGACCATATCGTTTTCCTCTCTGTCCAGAGCCTGAATATTGCACTTTATACATATGTACAAAATACGACATTCAGTAGTATAGTTGAAACTTTATTAGAAAAATAATCGCCTGACACAGCCTGTGTTTCGCCCACTAGTATCATATTCATTTATTCAATTGACACAATATGTTTCTATGTATGTTATTTGTGGTTTTATATATGTTTTTAATTTGTTTTAATATTGTTTGTTAGTTTAGAGCCCCTGATGCAGCCCTTGTGGGCAAAACACAGTCTGTGTTAGGCGATTATTTTTCTAATAAAGTTTCAACTATACTACTGATTGATCTGCTCTTTTTTGCCTCCACGTTGGATTTTGCAGATCATCTGCTGCCTTGTTTTTCAAAACACGACATTTGCATATCAGGCAGGAGAGGAAGAGAATGCATCCCAATGCGTTTACTGCCATTGGCCTCCTACAGAATCCAATGGTATTTTTATTTATTTAGATATAGCTCACATCTTTTAATTGGGAGCACCATCTAAGTATATTTCAGGTACAGTAGGTGTTTCCATTTCTACAAAGGGCTTACAGTCTAAAGGCCTGTTTACTGATGTGCATTAATTGCAAATTATATGCTTAGAAAACAGTTGTATAAAGGGGCACCTGTTTGTAGTGTCCAAGAAGACACTTATTTGAAGCTTATTCTATAAATGAACATAGCTGCCTACCTTCTTTACAAATGCAACAAATAATTTAGGTGGGGTCACTTAAGCCAGCCACAGAGCTGGTGTAAATGCTGAAGCCTAGATTGCTAAAATCCATATGTAGATTATATACATGCAGTGTGTTTATTCTTTCAAAAAAGGTGCTAGTACTCAAATGCTGGGCAACCCTTCAAGGATGGGGTTATCACTGAGGGACTCATCCCACAATAGCCCCTACAACCAGTCACAGAATCTATGACGAGGCAGAATTGGTGTGTAGAGCCTGAGCTCTTTCATTAAAACTTGGAGTCCATGGGTCAATTTTAGCAGACAATGGAAAATGTGCCGATACTCAGTACCCCCAAGTACCCCCTCAAAAAAGCCCTGTATACATGTAACTGTGCACCCCACCAGACTCCTCACCTGCGCTTTTCCACCTTCCTCACATTTAGGTGCCATTTTGCAGATTAGAATGTAGCTGGAATATTGGTATTTACAGGTGTACGTGCACACTTTGTACATAGATGCTGGTCTTCTTTATGTATGTTCTTTGCGCTCTCTTTATAGAAGTACTCCCTTAGTTACTAAACATGACCTATTGAGAATAATGGGGCTTGTGCAAAACATCCATTAAATCACTCTGGAACTTATTAATGTGCATTAACTCATGCCCTTGACCTGGATTGGCCACTGTCGGTGACAGGATGCTGGGCTAGATGGACCTTTGGTCTTTCCCAGTATGGCACTACTTATGTACTTATGTACTTAGTAAATGAGGCCTTTAGTACATACCTCAGGCAAGGTGCAGAAGTGGGATCTGAGCCCTGGCTTCCTTGGTTTTAAGCCCACTGCTTTAACTGCCCACTTTTCTCCACTTATTTTGCCTGGACTATGCCTCACAGTATGAAGAAAAGAAAATGCAAATCTCCCTGTGCCATAATTCTCATTTTAGCTCTGCCACTGACTGTGTGTAATCTTGGGCAAGTCACTTTATCTTCTATTGCCTCCAGTTATCTGATCAATAATTGAGTAATAATATTTATAACATTGTTTATTCTCCCTTTTGAAGTTTTCATGCAGGCTGGCAAACAGAAGAGATATGTTGCTAGGCAATCAGTTTTAGAAAGCCTCACGTGTATTTCTGAAAGTCTAAACTGAAGAGGGATGGCTTCCCTTATTACTAAACGGTTGTATACAGATTCTGCCTGGTGTCCAAATAGCATTTTAACATATCATGCTCTTAAATAACCCAGATTTGTCTCTTGGGCAGCAGAAGCATCACTTTGAGAGAGTGTAGAGCAACTTTTGTGGTTACACCCTTTCGTTGGCTTCAACGCTGTCACTCAGAGGAATTCTGCAAGGCACTTGTGACCCAGATTGGATACTGTGGCAGATAGACCATTGGTCTGTCCTAGTATGGCTATTTTTGTGTTCTCGTGACTTTTACATATTCAGTGTAAGTAGCCAAGTTTGACTCCAGAGCTCTGTAGGGAGGTAGTGATATTCAGGGATTCATGAGGAAGAAAGGGGGAAGTTTTTAAGGGCTTCTATATAGAAATTGCCCTTCCCCCCTCTGAATATCAACCAATAGTTTTGAGCCCCAGAAGTTTGTGTTAGTTGGCAGAGCAAATAGATTTGGGGATAAGCTACTACGGGAGTGTTTTACTAAGCCATGGTAACGTTTTTAGCTCACAGTATAAATCAGCTGGTTGTAAATGCCAAGATGCCCATTATTTTCTTATGGGCATCTCGTTTACCGCCATTTGATTTCTACAGCAAGCTAAAAACGCTACTGTAGTTTAGTAAAAGACCCCCTAAATGAGCAAAGCCTCAAGTAGACAGGATATAGGGGTATGCCAAGAATGTAAAATACAAAAATACTGTATAAATCATCATTATTATTACAGCGTGTGAGTGAATCCTTCCTCCTTTCCTCAATAGCCTAGATATGAGCCAGCAGGAGGAAGGCTGTTATATAAGATGCCGTGCCACAGTGGGAAGTTTCTGCTCTCTGACGATAGAGGCTGCAACAGAAATAAATGATACCGGATCAGCATCATTTATTTAAAAGAGACTTCAGTGCTGTAAGAAAAACCCTTTATTCATGAGGACCATTTTCCTGTGACAGAAAAGAATGGCTGCTATTCAGAAGTGGTGATAGGCACCATCAGTCTGAAATGCAGGGTGTTGTGGAGAAAATGTATCTTCTCATTAGGCAACGTTCTCTTATTTGGCTTGGGTTGCTGCTGTTTGGTTAGAGATGGGTATGCAGCTATTTCTCATCCCTCTTTCTACAGTGGATTTTACCTGGCATTAGCTGCTACCTATTCGGCTCACTACCAGCTAGCTAAAGAATTAAATTTTGAACCCACCTGATGCACTTGCAGGATAATTTTACATTCATTAAAATAAAAGGTTGAAAAGGTCTCTATCGCTGCACCAATCCCCTGCACTCTTGGTTCAAATCCTCTTCTATTACCATTTTATCAATTCCTGCGAACAATAAATGCACATTTACCCCTGGATTCTATATACGGTGCCCAGATTTGCTCATCCAACTTTGAGCGCATGTCCAAGATGCACGTGCAAATATTTATTTATTTATTTAAAAATTTTCTATTCTGCACTATCCACAGTTCTAGGCAGATTACAATTTACATGCATAAAAAAATCACATTAAACAAATCATGGATCACACACAGATTATAAACAGACACAATCAGCTTTCTAACGTATACATGATATTCTACTGTTCAAAGACCTATGCAAATAATGCTTTCACATGTAACCAAGCTAAGATTGCCCATAAGCTTCAGTAAATCGTAATGTCTTAGTTTTCTTAAATCTGTCAAGGTTGTAATTTCTCTGAGTCGTTTTGGAATTTTATTCCATAATGTCGGGACCTACAATATAGAAGATTTTAATTTTAAGTGATTTGCCTTCATCCACATCTGAATGGATTGTAAATATAATCTTAACTTGAATTGGATATCATCTGCGTATATCTTGAAATCAATATTCAAGTCTTTCAATAATCTACAAAGAGGCAATAAGAAAATATTGAACAAAATTGCTGACAGACATAATCCTCGTGGGACTCTTGTTTTCAAGTGAACAAATTCAGATTTATCATTCACTAAATTGCCTTTCATGAAGGAATGATGCAAACCACTTTAGTACAATACCATCAATTCCTATTTCAATCTATTTAATACAGTGATCAATTGTATCAAACGCAGCTGATATATCTAGTGTAACCAATAAATGAGTACCTTTATCAAGTCCAGGTCTCACTGTATCTAACAATGAAAGTAATCATCTCAGGATCATGTTGTTTTCTAAACCCAAATTGATTTGGATCTAAGATCTCAAATTTTTCCAAAAAGTCAAGTAAATCCTCATACACCACCTTTTATTTATTTTTGTTATATTTGTACCCCGCGCTTTCCCACTCATAGCAGGCTCAATGCGGCTTACATATTATGTTACATCTATTGGAGCCAAACTTCAACCTCAGGAAAATTCTGAACGTCTAAATTCCACAACTTTTAAAAGAAATGGCAATATAATTATTCATCTCATTAGGATCAGAGTCAAGAGTCTTCAATAATGGTTTAACTACTGCTTTTTTCATATCTACCAGAATCTTCCCATCTGTAAAACAACAATTGGATAATGAGCTGTGATGTGGAGGGTAACCACCAAAGTGGAGGAACACAGGTGACCCTACAGAAGCAAAGCAAAGAATCCAAGGAAAGTGGGGAACAATGTTGTCTGCAGTGTACTCAAAAGAAAAAAGTATCATCTTTCTTTTGAGTGCACTGCACAAGATTGTGGCGCTTTCCAGAGAAACTATTTCAGAGACTCCAGCGACTTTTTAAAGACAGCCTCATTATTGGCTTTACATGTTCAGTGATAGTTTTGTACTCTTGCACTGTTGTTACAGGCTCCAGAGGCAGGCTTTTGAGCTGAAACATGGTGCCATATCAGGTCTCCAAAAATGTACATAAGTGCATCAATGACCAATAAAACCGTATTTCACCGATTTGTTGTCCCATGGTTTCTTTGTGATGAGCCATCCCTTGTTTCCCACTTTCCTTGGGTAATGAGCTTTGAACCATCAATAACTGGGTGCTAATTTCCAATTTTTGATTTTAATTAGCACTCATTAAAATTTGTGTGTGCTATTCTAGGCATGGCGCCTAACTCCCATGATGTGGCCATGGGTGTGTCGAGGCATTCTGAAAAGTTGCTTGCAGAATTACAGAATAACTTGGTGCTGGCATTTACACCAGATTTCAGCAAGCATAAGTCCTTCACCCAAAAGTTAGGCGCAGGATCCATGCTAAGCGCTATTCTATATAAGATGCATGACCTTTATAGAATAGTGCTTAGCGCTGAATTTTTTTGGCACCCAAATTTTGGTGTTTATTGAACTCCCCTTTTAATGGCAATAAATAGAAATAAAATAAAACAAAAAAAGATGATACCTTTTTAAATACATTTTTTTATTAGCTTGTGAAGCGATACCACCTTCTTCAGAGTTCTGTTTTATTTCTGTTTATTACCTTTAAAAGTGGAGTAACACTGCTTTACTCCTTATAGACAGATGATCAAAAGCCCCATGCTGTTGCAAACAGCACTCTAAAAATAGCGCTGGAACAGCGTGGGGCTTTACCGGACCTATGATCAGAGTTAACTGCATGCAAATTTAAGCACGCAATTCTCTCTGATCATGGGGTAGAAGTGCGGGAGGATTGTGCCTGAGCATGAACTCAAGCACAATCCTTCCGCACTTGACAATCCTCCTGCACTTGTTTGACAGGTCTGCGCTGTCAAACACAGGGGCTGGAGGTCCATGGGACCACCAGACCCCAACTACCCCTGCCTGAGCTAAGCAAAAAGGGGGCTGGAGGTCCGGTGGACCCCCGGTCTTCCTGATTCACTTCCCGACACAGGTTCAGGGGGATCGGGGGGACCGGAGGTCTGCCAGACCTCCAGCCCCCCCCCCCTGTTGCTAGGGGGTGGAGGGGTCGGGTTGGGGTTCCTGTTGGGGCTGCTGCATTGGGGAGAATGGGGGCCAGCTAGCATGCAAATGCATTGTGGACAGGGCTCACCATTCCTCCTCAATGTTCTGCAAACCCTAATGCCAGCTCCGAGCTGGTGTAGGGTTTGCCGTGGCCAGCATGTCAATCTTTGGCACGCTGGTCACTGATCATTGGAATGAATAGGTTTAGCATGCATTTGCATGCTACTTGCGCTAAGAGCCCTGTTTTGCATGTGTTTGTATGCTATTTGCGTTCAGAGCCTCCGAGTGCGTTGTTTCACACACTCGGGGGCTCTGATCATGGAGCGGTAGCAAACGCAGGGGCTAGTATGGTGCTAACAGCCTCTAGAGCCTGCGTTTGCTTCTGATCATCGACCCATCAGTGACCAAACCCAGACATATCGCCTGTCCTGCCTTGATATAACCTTACAAAATTACTCTGAAATTTGACCTTGTTATTATTGGTCATATGTTTAAAACTATACACAGCTGGTACCCTAGTTTCAATTTAAAACACATTTCACCTTGTTTGAATGTTAGCATATCCTCCTTTCACACTCCTCCTCTGTTATTTTGACTCGAATGTGGGTGGTTCCTTTAATGCATCTCATGTTTTGGTTTAATAATATTGTTACAAATGATCACTGGATATTGTATAAGAAATCTGGCTATTTTCCAGAGCATGAGAGAGTAGCAGTAGAGCTGGTGGTGTATAAAGAGAGGTAGTTATTCTGGACTAAAAAAGCTTGACCCCTCAGTAGATGTTGATCTTTTCTATGGTATATGCAATTTATAAGAGCAAATTGTCTTTGTTTTCTGCAGTCTGAAGTACATGGTGAAGCAGTTGGAGAATGGAGAGGTGAATATCGTGGAACTGAAGAAAAACTTGGAATACACAGCATCGTTGCTGGAAGCAGTTTACATTGATGAGACAAGGTGAGGTGACTTCAGTTTCAGGAACTGTAGGAATCGCAGCGTCACCTCCATGAGATGACGGGATAGTTTAGGGAGGATTGTGGCTCACTTTCTTTGCCCCCTGGGATGCCCATTTTCAGGCTATGAGATAACCAAGCTCTTGAGACTAGACTCAATGTTACTGTAGTGACTCCTATTGGCTAACCTGTAAACAGCAGTGAAGTTCAGAGACAGTAGTCTCCCTTTCCACTTGCCATTTTCAGGAGTGACTTCACACTGTTCTTCCAGAAACCACTCTTGAGGTTAGGAGGCAATTTTTATAAAGTATTCATGTTTTTCGTAGATCCTGAGATTGCTTTGTACCTAAGGATCTTCAAGCAAATGTTCAAAGGGGGGCTCCATTGTGTTTCAACACTGAAGGTCTTCTGTACCCAGGTGCATGCACCTACTTCAGGACAGATGCAAAACTGGCACGCTAAAACCCATGCAGGGATTGAAATCACTTCATGTTTTTTGCTGGTCTTGCTCCCCCTGTCCCTTCCTAGCTTGGTTACCCATAGAGGAGGATGGTAATTGTTGCTAAACTATTTAATTTCAGTAAACTGGCCTCATTATAGGCTTTTAGGCTGCTTATGGAACCCTCCAGTCCAAATGTGATTGGTTCAGCGAAAATGTAAAGCCACGTTAAACATTTTCCATCTAGAGCAAGATGTGCTGTTAAGCCAGTCACAGCATTATTGACACAATTATAAAACTCCTTTGGATTTCAGTTGGATGAAAGGCACTATGCAGAATTAAATTGTTATGGTCTTACTTTCCATCAACAAGCAGGATTGAATTAAGCACACGTGTGGTTGACAACTTTGCAAATCACTGGGATGGAATAGCTCTCCCAGAGCTCAGAACTTTAAAGTTCTGAGCGTGCATGGCCCTTCCTGCTTGTAGTGGTCTCCTTAGTTTTGTTTTTCCACTCAGCTGAATGGATGGTAAACAAAGCTCTCCCAACAAGTTTCTTAATGTTTTTCTTTGTCTAAGTGTTTATTTTCTTTTGGTTTTTATTCCTACGGGTCCTATATGGCTCCAAAATCTGGATTTAGGCCATGCAAAAATGTGGCCTAAAAATCCAGAACTTCAACACGTGCTCCAAGTGCTGGTGGGATGCAGATCATAACTAGAGTGGATGCAAGCATTGCGCTTGTATGTCTCCTAGATCATTAAAGGATTGCCTTCACTGCCTTCACAACCACCATGAAACTGAAAAGAAGTTGCTTCAAAAGAAGAAAGGAGGTCCCTCTCTGTGCAGAAATCTGTGAGCTCTGTGCATATGAGTCAAGAATCTTTTATGGCATGACCTTCAAACCTTCGGAATCCTTTTAGGACTGCCATATGCCATTAAAAGTGGCCCAGTCTGAGGCTGTAGGGTCTTGGGGTGATGTTGATGTGGAGGTAGAAGGTCTGAGCTGGGAAAGAGTGGCAGAGGGAGAACTCCAGGGACATAAGGTGCAATGGGATGTGATACGAAGGCTCAGCTGAAATCCCTGCCATCCGATCTGGCACAGGAAGGACATCAGGATTGGTCTGCCAAGTGCCTAGATAAAAGGAAGGAGAATACGGACCTCGGGGGAACCTCAAATCCAGAGGGAGTAGATCCAATTTGTTCGACTTGTGCAGCAGAGGAGTCCAATTGCTGGAGATTGGAGTTTTCCCAATAGTTGGATCAATAGATCGCAAAATACATTTGGAAGCATTTTGGCGAGGTGGTGAGGCTGTATCACCTGGATACCCTACGGAAGAGCGCACTCATTTGTGAAGGGAGAATGGAAGAGAAAAAAAACCTGACCCAAAATGGTAAGGCTGAGTCAGACATGTGGACAACCCCAGGTGTGTGGGTGTTTGTTGAACATTTAAGAGCAGAGTGGTTGAATAACTTGTTGCTTGTTAATGAAAAGTGGGGGAAAAAATTAAGTTCTTGGAAAAAAAAATAAAGATAGCAGTGTTTGTTAAGAAAATGATGTTAAGCTGGGCTTCTTCCAGAGTATCTTCTACTAGTCCAGTAATAGCTCTTTATTCTCATGGGACTTGGTAAAAGACTATCATGACTTCTCTGAGGAGGAGTCTTATGGGGTACCTTCTGATCTCTCTCCACCCCAAGAGAGATGTAAATCTCCACCTGAGGTTCTCTCTTTCACTGGTTTTGTCAAGGAGATGGCTTCTGCCATCCCATTTAAGTTGGAGATGGAGGTAGAGCCCAGGGCAGAGAGGTTGGTTGGCCTGGACTATGAGCCACCTCCTGAAGAAGGGGTCATGGTATCACTGTACCCAGTCTTTCATTGTCCACTCTCAAATGAACTAGAAGCTCCAGAACTCATGCCTTGACTGCTCCGGGTAGAGAGGCTCCATCCCTAGATTCGTTTAGGAAGAAAGCTTTTCAAACTTTAATATCATTGCCTGCATCCAGTCCTACCTGCTCTATATGAGCCTTTACTTATAGTCTTTGCTACGCAGTACACTCAATATTGCAGATTCTCTCCCACAGGAGCAGGCCGCAGAGGTTTCCCAATTGGCTAATAAGAGCTGAAGTGTAGGAAGTATCTGGCCAGGGGCGTGTGTGATTCTTTTGACATTGTGTCCAAACTCCCCCCAGACCCCCAAACATAGAACCTCCCCTACCCC
The DNA here is from genome assembly GCF_901765095.1 of Microcaecilia unicolor. Lineage (NCBI taxonomy): Eukaryota > Metazoa > Chordata > Amphibia > Gymnophiona > Siphonopidae > Microcaecilia > Microcaecilia unicolor. The sequence goes on along the minus strand of NC_044033.1, from coordinate 310,196,424 downwards.
TGAAGGCTAGCCCTGGTGGTCTAGCAGTGGATCCTCCAACCCCATCCTAGCCTCAAGAAGGAGGAGAGACTAGCACTCCCTCCCTCCTCCTGCTGGGCCGGGCACCTCCTGAAAATGGCAGCGCCCTGCCCAATGCATCCTGGGCTACACTGGGTGGGGCTTAATTGGAAAATTCCAGAACTTGCACCTTCTACTACTACTACTACTATTTAGCATTTCTATAGCGCTACAAGGCGTACGCAGCGCTGCACAAACATAGAAGAAAGACAGTCTCTGCTCAAAGTGCTTACAATCTAATAGACAAGAAATAAAGTAAGCAAATGAAATCAATTAATGTGTACAGGAAGGAGGAGAGGAGGGTAGGTGGAGGCGAGTGGTTACGAGTCAAAAGCAATGTTAAAGAGGTGGGCTTTCAGTCTAGATTTAAAGGTGGCCAAGGATGGGGCAAGATGTAGGGGCTCAGGAAGTTTATTCCAGGCGTAGGGTGCAGCGAGACAGAAGGCGCGAAGTCTAGAGTTGGCAGTAGTGGAGAAGGGAACAGATAAGAAGGATTTATCCATGGAGCGGAGTGCACGGGAAGGGGTGTAGGGAAGGACGAGTGTGGAGAGATACTGGGGAGCAGCAGAGTGAGTACATCTGCTTGCCCACTGCTGTTATAATAGTAGAAGTAGACAACTAAAGCCATTATCCATGCCTCACTTTGATGACTTCCACCTTTACTGAACTGATCTACTCTGATTTTTTATGGCTTGTGAGACGATAAGTGGGCCCTGCCAGGTTGCATGTTGATGACATCACCAAAGCTTCTCTTATAATCTTGCCTGCTCCTGAGGCATCATGCCGAAGGGGCATGCCAAAGGGGCAGGTCACACCCCTTTTTGTGCCCCTTTGGGTGCAAATTTAGGCATCATTGTTTATGGTAGTAGTATCAGATGTGCAAGATTCATTTATATTTTCAATTAATGAGTAATTCAATTGTGTGTATTGAGAAGAAGATGTCCTGTGATAATGCTCATTTTAAATTATTATTTGTAGCTGTTTTGTTAGATAACTCTAAATGCTTATTGCAAAATGTGTTGGTTTAAGATATACTTGCTTTGCTTTTTATTATTTGGAGAATGGAACAGAGTGGATTCATTACTAGATCAGGCTGAATGGTATATCTCTGTTTTTATTTTTCAGTCTAGGCGATTAAAATTAACACCTGGTGTTATCTTAACACTTGTCAATCTGATAGATTGTTCTGCTCATATGCAAATAAAGATTCATAGGATTTCTAAGCTGGGCAGACTTATACGGTCTGTGCCAGAGCCGGTGGTGGGAAGCGGGACTGGTGGTTGGGAGGTGGGGATAGTGCTGGGCAGACTTATACGGTCTGTGCCCTGAAGAGCACAGGTAAAAATCAAAGTAGGGTATACACAAAAAGTAGCAAATATGAGTTATCTTGTTGGGCAGACTGGATGGACCGTGCAGGTCTTTTTCTGCCGTCATTTACTATGTATGTTACTATGTATGAGAAATCAGAAAAGTTCTGTTTTTACCAAGTCATACGACAGAAACAATTTAAGGAATCAAAATCTAATTAACATATCATGTAGCACACAAGAAGTTATCTCTTATGTGCCTATACCAGACTATTACATCAACACAAGGTCGGTAGTCAATAAGTTAAATGTTATCAGAGATTTTTTGGAAGACAGTCAGCCAGGTTTTCTTTTCTCACAGAGACCTGGTTATAGCTTGTTGATGATCTGAAACTGCATAACCTTTGTCCTGCTATTTACAAAATACTACATCTGCTCAGACTTAATAAGCGAGGAGGAGGAATTGCGATTATTATAAAAGTTTCTTTCTTCAATATTTTATTTATTTATTTAGATTTTGCTCAAACCTTTTTCAGTGGTAGCTCAAGGTGAGTTACATTCAGGTACACAGGGTATTAAATTATTAGGTTATGTGAGCTCCTCCTCTTATGAGATTTTTTCTTGTGAAATTAACGACGGTTCTCTTGTGGGTACTTTATGTTGTATTTTATTTTATTGTCCCCTAGGAAAATGGGAGTACAGCTAGGGAGAGTGTTTATGATTTTATTACAAAGAATGCCTTACATTATTACCATAATTGTTTGGTGGTGTTAATTTACATTTGGAAAACTTTTTAGATTCAAATTCAGTGGACTTATTAGAGGTTTTAGAGTCTTTAGGATTCGTACGACCTCATGGAAAGGACCATCGGTTGGATCTGCTAACATTTTCCAACTACAGGTCTCAAGATCTTTTATTTCAATTAACTTCTTGCCAACCTGTCCCCTGGTCTGACCATTGTTTATTAGATTTTGTGATTAAGTAGAAGGATAGATCAGGACTGGCTTAACCATTGGACCGGTCCAGTCTCTCTCCTTCTTCCCCCCTCAACAGGTCTGGCACTGCTCCCTCACCTCTCTCACTCCCCGCAGTCCTGTAAAGTTTGTCAGTTGCCGGCAGCAGCAAGACAGGCTGCCTTTGGCCAACCCCTGGGTTTCCTCTGCTGCATCCTGCCTCCTCTGATGCAATTTCTTGTAGTGGAGGGAAGACCCAGGGGCCAGCGAAAGGCAACCTGTCATGCTGCTGCCACCAGCAACCAACATAAACTTTACAGGACCATGGGGAGTGAGAGAGGCAAGGGAGTAGTGCTGGGCCCGCAGGAAGGGGGAAGAGGGGACCACGGGGAGTGAGAGAGGTGAGGGAGTAGTCCTGGGCCCGTGGGAAGGGGGAAGAGAGACTAGACCGGGAAGTGGGAAGAGATACCGACCCAAAGGAGGGAGAGATGCTGACCCTGCAGGGGGGAGGGGGGGCACCAGAAGCGATGCAATGGAGGGGGACACCACCAAAGCAAGTTGACTCAAAGCACCACTATCTCTTGAGCCAACCTGGGGTAGATGTAAACGAAAAAGGGATTCTGTGATATAATTTTCAGGTGCAACCCAGATAGAGGAGTTGGTTCAAGATTGGAATTACATCACCGGGATAGTACTGGATGAAATTGCTCCATTAAAAAGAAAGTTTTTTTAAAAAATGCAGAAAATCTGACAAAGTGTAGGAAGTTAGAACAGAAATGGAGGAAATCCCCATTAGATGGAAGTAGAAATAGTTGGAGAACTGTGATTTTGATTTATAAATCTGAAATAGCATGCAGGAGGAAGTATTACTGTGCTATTTTAGTAGGACTGATAAACCTGACTCCAAGAAACTGTTTAGTAAATTTGTTTACTAATGTTACTGACAACATCAAGGAGTGGATCTAACCGCACTAGCACTTTATTTTAAAAGGAAAGGTTGAGGTTATTAGAAACCAGCTAACTCAGACTGGTGACATTTATATAGATTGGGATTTATCAAGTTCTAGGATCCCATTAGACAACATTTAGGCACAGTTCGGTACCATTAAAGTGAAGGATGTCAGAAAGCTGTTAGGAAAATATGTTGCTTCAAATTGTGCACTTCATATTTGCCCTGATTATTTAATGAAGTCACCCACGTTATCATTTCTACCTGTAATTATTGATTGGGTAAATAAACAAATGAAGGTGAGTAATTTCCCAGCATCGAGCAGAGATATAATTCTAACCCCGATTTTAAAAAACAATAAAGGTGATATTCAAGAGATCACTAATTATAGACCTGTTGCTTCTATTCCACTTCTTACCAAGGTAATGGAAAGTTGGGTTACTCTGCAGCTAGAAAGTTACTTAGATAAATTTTGGCATTGACACAGGAACGGTGAGCTGTTGGGCTGCAGCTTGAGCTGCAGCAGACAAGTTCTCTGGGCTGGCAGGAATAGAACAAGAACTAAGGCAAGACTCGACAGGACAGGACTAGGCACAAGGGAGAAGACACGGACCGGATCCAGACAAAGCAAGGAAGACAATGCAATGGGGCTAAAACTGAAATCCAGAAAGGACAAGGCAAGATACGGAACTAGGCTAAAACTGGGTCCAGACAGACACGAGGGCAAGGCAACAAGCAAGACAGACAAGCCTGGAACTAGACACTAAAGACAAGTAAAGGCATGGAGGAAGCAAAGACTAGACAAGGCAGGACTAAACAGGGCAGGAACAAGAATCCAAGGTAAGGCAAAGTCTGGAGACAAAGCAGGGCTTGGAGCTTGACAGGAACTCAGAGACAAGGCAGGCAAGGTCCAGGGCGTGGCCCGGGAGCAAGGCAGGAGCTGGAAGAGGACCAGGAACAAGGCAGGAGCTACACAAACCAGGCAAGCAGGGTCAGACAAGAACAAGAAGACCTTGTTGCAAAGGCGCTGGAAGCAAGCCTGGGCCTTCTTTAAATACTGCAGGGCAGGAAGTGATGCTCCCTATGGAAACTCCCAGCAGCACTGCAGTGACACTAATAAACAGTGTCTCTTCAGTATATGCATGCCCTAGGGAGGGGCGCACCATACCATGAGAGCAAGCTGCCACCCGGAGGAGTGCCAGTTTGCATTGTGGGACCCAGCCCAACACCCCCGCAATGCCAGAAGGAGGTGTTATATATGTGCTTTTTTTCCGATTTTTAAATGGAAACCCTTTCTGGATTTCTGTAAACCAGTTGTTAAGTTTTCCTAGAATAAAAAAGGTCAAATCCTGTAAATTGTTAGTTATATTTACCTTACCAAGCCACTCTGGTTTGGACTTCTTTGTCAGCTTCAATTTGTCTCCAGGGAAGTTATCTTTTATTTAGGAAAGCTTTGAAAACTGTTCTATTTGGAAAATATATCCTGTCTAAACAATAAGGAGTTGTGCTTTTTCTAAATTAGAACTAATGGATTGTTTAGACATTATGTTGTTCAATTCCTGGATAATGTTCTAGTTATTCTTTTTGTAACGCTCATTGAACTTTGAAGGTAATGGCAGGCTATAAGACATGCAATGTAAAAGTAGTATTCTATTTTTAGTCAAAGTAGAGGCACTGCGAATTTAAGCAGGCATCCCTTACTGCTGAATTCTCAAGGGCCCTACATGACAATCAGCAATTCTGTATCTGGCATAATCCAGTTACTGTGCAACCTGTTTCCAAGAAGATGAATATGAAATATAAGGTCCAATTGGCTCCAGGTTTCCAGGAAGTCTTAAGTTTCACCTCCTTTGTAGTCAAAGTGGCTAAGGAAGCCCTAAAGGTTTAGAGAATTTTCCATTACTCCACTGGGAAAAGATCCATGGCTTCTAGATCATTGTGGCAAAAAAGTGGCTTTCAGCTTGTATAGCAGCCCATCAGCTCCATGTGGTGCAGTGTGTGCATACAGTCTCAGAAAGTTTGAGCTTTTATGCTTAGCATTTCATCATAGGCTCAGACTCAGGTAGCTGCCACATTAGCAGAGCAGAGGTCAATGAATGTGGCACTTATCTTATACAGAGTTTTCACTTCTGCCACTGCTGCAGGGTGCCTAGCTTAGTTGTGCATATCTGGTTTCCTGAGGATGTACATTGCATATTTGTGGATGCCTTTTATACAGGGGGGTTCATTATTTGGCAATTATGTAAAATAAACAGTGGACATTATAAAATATTACTGTGCCTCTTCAGCATCTTTCAGCCGACCCTCTTTTATCTGAGTCATCTTCAAGGTATACCTCTATAAAAACCATACCATAGAGGTTTTTATTGTTGCAAGATACTTTTTTAATCTCTATTAAAAACAACTTCATCAACCCCAGCACCCAGTCTTTCTCAAACCTCATCAATGAGAGAGGGCTCAACCAAAGCGGATTACATCCCTCAGTCAAATCAGCAGCATTCTTTTTGACTGCATGCCAGACTCTTGGATAAACAGATCTTCGTTCTCCTTTGGGCCAACTCCATAGAGCTGGTTCAACCACAGGGAAAAAAAAATCTGGGTTTCAACTCCAGGTATTTCCTCGCTCCAAAGAAGACTGGAGGCATATGCTCCATCCTTGAACTCAGAACCTTGTATTGATTCCTCCTTAAGGAATAATTCAAAATGAATAATCTCTCCTTCATTCTACTATTTCTAAAGAGAGGGGCTGGATGGGTACTTTGGATCTCAAGGATGCATAATCCATCCTCACTACAGAAAGTATCTGAAATTCATCCTTCAAACAAACCAGTTTCAATGCAAGATTCTTCATATAGCCTGTTGTGGCTCTCTATCCCTTGATAATTGGCTTCTTTTGGCCTCTTCCAAAATCCAGGCTCTAGCCCTCAGGGAGAAGATAAAGTTTATCTCCTCCAGAGTCTAGGCTTCATTATCAATTTTCAGAAGTCTATTATATGCCCTACAAATTCTATTTCCTTTATAGGTGCCATTCTGAACACAATTCAGATGAAAACCTTTCTACTAGAGGACAGAATGCAGGCCCTCATTTTGCATTTCTGCAACATACAAGTAGCACTTGTGGTCATGGGCAGGGCCTGTTTGTAGATGGTGGGTTACATGGTTGCAGTCATCCATGTAGTACCTCTGGCTTAGTTGAAAAAGCAGTGGACTCGATGGGAATTCAAAGTGCCAGTGGAATCACCACTCCTATCTTCATTACTTATTGTTCAGTTCAACTCTAAACTATGTTACAAAGGTGGACATCCAACACCAGTAACTGGTTTTGCCTTTACTCCATTGCAATACCAACTTGTCCTAAGTACAGATGTATCAGATATGGGCTGGAGAGTCCATACTGATACTTTCCTCAAATAAGGAATACAGTCCACATCAATCACTTAGAGCGCCATGCAATTTATTATGCCCATCAAATCTTTCTTCATCTATTCCAGGGCACATCAGTCTTAATCTTAGGAGATAATCATGTGACAATGTTTGTGTAAAGAAAAAAGGATGAATAGGATTCCTATATTCCTGCTGAGAAGCAGCAAAGGTTTGGGACTTTATCATAGGTAATTGTTTCCAACTATATAGCTGACAAGCTCAGCAGAATTTTCCAGCCTTGTGAGTGGTCCCTTTTTGCAGCAACCATACAGACTATCTTTCAAGAGTGGAGGACCACTCAGGTGGCTCTCTTCACCAGCAACAAGAACACAAAGCTTCCTCCTGTCCTCTGACTGCCTAACCCCATATGTACTAGCAATCCCTTCTGTGTGCATAATCACCAATTCCTCTCATAGCAAAAACTCTGTACAAATTCCAACAATGGCCAAGTACCATTATTCTCATTGCGCTATCCTGGCCTTGATAGAACTGATTTCCTTTTTAAAGAGGTTAAAAGACTTATTGCCAACCAGGCTTCAAGGATATCCAACATTATTCACTCAACAAGAGGGCTGTCGTCTTCATCCAGATTTGAAGTGTGTAGCTGCCAGAATGTGGCAGTTGTGCAGTGTTTAGTATCAACTCTAGGTTTACCAATGCCTGTCTAAGACATTCTGATAGCTGCAAGAAAACAGTCCACTAGATGTATGCATGCTTTCAAATGGAAAAGGCTTTCTAATTGATGATTCACAAATGGTCACAATCCGACCACATATCTGTCTACCATCATTTTTCTATGTTTATATCATTTACATTTTCGTGGGATCCAGACATCTTCAGACAGAGTGTATCTCAGTGCTCTCGTCACCTATTATGCTTCAGTCGATAGCCTTCCAGCTTCTCGGTGTTCCATCATTTCATGCTCATGGAAGGACTTCATGTTAAAGCACTATTGCAGAAACCCCTTGTTCTATGGGTCTTTGGTTTTGTTCTAACTTCTTTCATAAAGCTGTCATTGTATCTCCATAGCGCCTTACATGAAAAGTTCTCATTTTAGTAGCCATTACCTCTGCTAGAAGATTGAGTGAAATTCAGGCACTGGTAATTTACATGCCGTGCACACAATTTCATCATCATAAAGTAGTTCTATAAAATCATTCCAAGTTTTTATCTAAGGTAGTAACATCTATCCACATCAATAAGGAAATGGTGCTTTCTGTATTCTCTCTAAAACCTCATAACAATCAACTTGAGAAAGTTCTCCACACGCTAGGCTGTAAATGGGCCCTTGCATACTATCTCCAAAAAAGCTGAATCAATCAGAAGTCTGTGCAGCATTTTATTTTTTCTAACCTACACGCCAACATATTTGGCATACCAGTCTCCAAAAGAACTGTAGCAAAAATGGCTGACATCCTGCATCCATTTTGATATGAACAAACCGATGCTTCTTTAAACTCAAAAGTAAAATCTAATCAGATTAGAGCCACTGTAAGCACACTGGGTCTCTTAGTCTGCTTTGCTGGATCCTGCTATCAAGCAGCGACATGGGCCTTGCTTCATACTTTGCACTATTGCTTGGATCAAGCCACAGTAAATGAATTTGCCTTTGGTCAAGCTATGTTGGCCAATTTGTCCATGTGAGGTATCAAGTCTCATGTTTTTTTTTACTGCAGGCAGCTCCTAAGTATTGGATCTCACAAAAAGAAGCAAGAATCCCTAAGCATGAGAGTCATACACTTGTATACCTGATGCAATCCTGTTTGTTAATAGAAAAAGCATTGTTGCTCACCCATAACAGTTGTTTTCCATAGACAGCAGGATTGATCAGGTACACAGTCCCACTCACCTAAATTCTTGAGCTTTGGAACTAACTGAGACACTGAAGAACCTACCACACATGTTTGGAACTTTGCACTAAGTTCTGAGCACTGGGAGAGTTGTTGTAGCCCAGTGACATGAGATGTCACCACCCATTCTATACTTGATCCAGTGGCGTATTTGTTCCAGGTGCGTGTGTTACATATGCGCATCTCTTGTCGACTGCGTCCCCCCCCCCCCCCCCACCTCTGTCTTAAAATCATCATCCTCCAGTCTTTGCCCAGGCAGCGGCATTCATAGGTGTCTGCAGCCTGCACCGGGATTTTCTCTGTGAACCATCCCACCCCTTCTGACACAACCTCCTGTTTGTAAAAGCACCGGGATTTTCTCTGTGAACCGCCTGTTCTGATGCAACTTCCTGTTTCTAAAGGCACTGGGATTTTGTCTGTGAACCGCCCCTTTTGATGCAACTTCCTGTTTGTGAATGGTGGAACAGTTCACGGAGAAAGCTCCAGTGTAGTCTGCAGGCAGTCTATGAGTGCTGCTGCCCTTGCCTAGACAAAGAATGGTACCACTGGGGGGGGGGCACACCCGTTAAAATTTCTCCCTACCCCACTGACTTCATCAATCCTGCTATCTACAGAAGACATCTATTACTGGTGAGCAACAATGCTTTATGGTACAAAGATCTTACATTCTTTGCCTTTTATATGTCAGAGTATTAGTTTCTTCCTGCTGTCTTGGGTTTCCAGCTCAATTAGAACCAGACTGTAGGCTGGCCTGGTCACTCAGGTAGCAAGTGCTTTGCACTGGATACCAAACATTGAAGGGGGGGAGGGTTGACTTGTGGCCCACTGGGCCACCAGGGCCATTTGCGGGGATTCTGGGGGAGGGGTTAGGAGGGCTGGAGACCCACCGGAACTACAGCCTCCCCCTGAACTTGTGTTGGGGGGAGTGGTCAGGGGGACTGGAGGTCCACCGGACCTCCAGCACCTGTGTAGCTGGGGTGGGGTCCAGATCTGGGTTCCTGCTCCTGTAGGAGGGGGGGCTGCTGCATTGGGGGGAATGGGTGTCTTGCTAACATGCAAATGCATGCTGGACAGGGCTCACCATTCCTACCGAGCTTGCGTAGGGTTTGCCACGGACAGCTCACCAATGTTTGGGGCACTGCTCGCTGATCATTGGGGAGGAATACATTTAGCATGCATTTGCATGCTACTTGCGCTGAGTCCTATTTTGTTTGCATTTGCATGCTAGTTGCATTCAGAGCCCTCAAACGTGTTGTTTCACATGCTCAGGGGCTCTGATCATGGGGCGGTAGCAAATGCAGGCACTAGTATGGCGCTAACAGCCTCTAGTGCTTGCGTTTGCTTCTGATTGTTGGCCCACTGATGCACAAATTTACACATATTTTTTGGATGCAGGTGTAAATTTGTGCATCAGCATTTGTGTATAGTTAGGACTGTTTCTGGGATCCTGTTTTATGGAAGCACACAGACACCTATGCTGTCTTTATAAAAATATACTTAAAATAGTTCCCTTTTGGAGTTCTTACATGGGTGTTCTTTTAAAAGAAAAACCAAGCTTAAAACAGGCAAATTTTTGGGTACCAGAGAACAGGTATAAAAATATGTGCATATATACTTTCCTTAGGAAAATGTTCAAAGTGAAAGTACGCATACATTTCCTCTGATGTGCTTTGTGTAAACTACTGCCCAAGTTAGGTAGCTTATTATAAACTTACCCTCCCTCTGCAAGTACTGGAGTTATGCTAATCCCTAGAATTACAATAATACTCTCCAATAGTAGTCAATTTTTTCAGGCAATTTCACTGTAAAACTTGACAAGCATATCATCTGTTCTTCTCCAGGCAAATTTTGGACACGGATGATGAACTACCAGAGATACGCTCCGATTCGGTGCCATCCGAAGTGCGGGACTGGCTAGCATCCACCTTCACCCAGCAGACCAGGTCGACTGGACGTCGGTCCGAGGAAAAACCCAAATTCCGCAGCATTGTGCATGCTGTACAGGCAGGCATCTTTGTAGAGAGGTGAGAGAGGAACAGAAGGGTAAAAGGATTGGGCACCATCACCCAGCATTTGCTAAGCTGTGAAATAGGTGGAAGGAGGTCACGTACAAGAGTGCATGAACACAGACAAAACTGCCCAATTTAATCAATAAATCAGAGATGCAGTGTTACCCATTACATAGAGCAGGAAACACCCAGCCAGTCAGATTTTCACGCTATCCACAATTAAAATGCATGAGAGAGGTTTGCATATAATGAAGGCAAATCACTCTCATGCATATTCATTGTGGATACCCTGAAAACTAGACTGGCTTGGTGTGTCCCGAGGGCTGGGTTGAGAAGCCCTAATATAGAGAAATGCTCATAAATGTAGTTATTCAAATCCAAAGACTGCACTGTTGCAACAAGAAGGGGTAAAGCACAAGTTGGTCATTGATATCATATTCTCTTTCTTTCGTGTTCTCATTCAGTTTACTTGATAATAATGTCTCATTTATGAAATTGGTAAATATTTCCTAAACTGTGTGTTTTTGAAAGCTACTTCAGTTTTGAAAGTCAGTGCAGTGATAACAGAATGGTAGCCTCAAAATTTTTACAGATCAGCACATTTTATTTATGTGTTTGTTATAGAGTACATATTTGTGTAGATATTTTAGTCTCTGAAAAGCAAGTGCAGTGGAACCACATACAGCACTCATATAACTGTGTCTTGCCAGTATGGGTGAACATTTCAGACCTTTCCCAGTTGCTGTACAAGGGTGCGCAATAGATTCAGTGTTTATACAAGACTCGCAGCTGCTCCGTTTTTCTCTTCTCCCATTTTTGGAAGAGGATGTTCCACCGAATCACTCATGGGCAGCTATTTATGCCTAGCACAATATATATTCTGAGGTGGTTTTTTTTTCACTCTTTGCAAAGATATCTTCACCTAAGCTGTGGCCCGCTTTCCCAACACTGCCATCTTTGGTTTTTTTTTCATCAGTTTTCATGAATTATTTTTCTTGAGTGCCATCATTTATCAGGGTAGGAACAGTTAGTGGGCCTATCCTAAGAAACCTGCATTCTGCTCAGCTTATTCTTTTTGTGAAAATATGTTCACGTCTTAATTTTGTTTTCCTCCTCGTTTTGGAGAAGCAAGCTAGCAGTTTCAAGAGGTGTCTTAAATACTTGCTAGAAGATGTTTCTCATGGATTATCACACTGAGGGGGTCTTTTACTAAGGCGCACTCACGTTTTTAGCGCACGCTAAAAATAGGCACAAGCTAAATGTTAGAGACATCAATGCATTCCTATGGGCATCTCTAATGTTTAGCGAAGCCCAATTTTAGCGCACGCTAAAAACATGAGCGCGCCTTAGTAAAAGACCCCCTGAGTGTTACAAATGCCTGGCTGCAGGTCTCAATACCTCTTCATTCAGCCTCTTCACTAAGGGTGGCTCAGGCCCAGCAGGAGAAGTTCTGTTCCTATCTGCTGCTACAAGTAAATCCATCTCAAAGCTAGTCCCAAAACCTAAGGAGGGCGTCCAGTGTGCAAAATTGCTCAAGCAGTTTATGGAATAAGGTCTGTTACGCATCTAACTTAATTGTTTGATTAATTGCTAATAGGCTTTAACAACAAATAACTGTCAGTTATTAGTGTTAGTTGGCACTAATTTGGCAGTTAGTCACATAAGTGACCTGAGTTGGTATTGTATAAACTGGACGTGCAATTTCCAGAGCACGCAACTGCAAGGAGGGTTTGAACCTGGGAGGAGCATGTGCAAGTCAGGGGGGTGCCTATGAATTACATGTGTGGCTTATAGACTACTAGCAGTTATGTGCCTAATTGTCTATGGTTAGGTGAAATCATTTACACCAGCCATTTGGCTGGCATAAGTGCTTGCGTCTAAAGTTTGGCGCAGAATAGTAGACATAGTCTAGTATTCTATAACTGCAGTTCCGTGCAAGAACGTTAGCACACATCATCCCGAGGCCTAAATTTCAGTGACCTTTTGAGAATTTACCCCTTTATGTGAGCAGATGACATACAATCATGTCATTGTACATATGGAAGAGATTATATGCCGTTGGTAAGTCATTTATGATGCTGGGGCTTTTTGGTGAGCTATTTGTGGGCTACATTTTAGCATGAATTCTGCTAGAAAAGTTTTCACCATTTGGCAACCCTGCTTTACATCCACAGGATGTTCCGAAGAACGTACACTGCAGTTGGACCAAACCATTCTCTGGCTGTGGTTAATTCCTTGAAGGTATGACAGAATATTTATTTATTTAGATTTTGCTCACACCTTTTTCAGTAGTAGCTCAAGGTGGGTTACATTCAGGTACTCTGGATATTTCTCTGTCCCAGGAGGGCTCACAATCTAAGTTTGTACCTGAGGCAATGGAGGGTTAAGTGACTTGCCCAAGATCACAAGGAGCAGCAGTGGGATTTGAACCGGCCACCTCTGGATTGCAAGACCGGTGCTCTAACCACTAGGCCACTCCTCCATATTCTCAGTCTAACTTGGAGACATTTTAAAGCACAGCCAGTAACCTGATGACAATACCGAAATGGTTCTGGTAATGAATGGGTGAGGTAAAATCTATGATTTGGTTCAGTGGAGAAGATGCTGTTTGTGATATTATAATTCTGATTTAACTGGGTGTGAGACAGTATTAATTTATTGTATTGATTTATTTCTTTACTTCTGCTGCACAACTATTGATGTTAGTTTTCAAAGGAATTTAACTGGGTAACTACAACCTCCAGGGTAAAACTTGAACACCATATACCAGTGTGCACACACTGGCAATCCCCAAACAGAGGGGATGTTTTGATTAGGAACCATTTCCATGATACCTTATAGTTTTGCCCAGCTCCTCTGCTGCACAACTAGCAGGGCCGGTGGGGGTGGGGCAAAATTCCTTGGGGCCCGCCCGGCACTAGCATTGCTCTTCTGTTGCCGTGCATGGCAGTTCCGCAGAGCAGAGTACTTCCTTCCTGCTGCACCTCTTTGGACACAGCAGGAAGGAAGGAAGGAAGGAAGAAAGGACTCTGCTCTGTGGTGCTGCTATGCATAGGAACAGGAGAGCCATGCTAGCACCGGGCCCTGGGGAATTTTGTTGTGCACAGTGACAGAGAAGGATGAGAAAGCGGGGCAGGCCTGGAGGGAGGGAGGCGGGCCCGGGTGGGTGTTTGCCCTAGGTCTGGCTTTGTCTCTTGGCTGCCCTGCATGCAGGCATGTTCTTATCAGCTTAAGCATAATTTCTGAGACTAACAACCTCAGTGGTTTCTCTTCAAAAATCTGTTTAACATTTGACCAAATGTGTAGTTAAATATTTGGGAAATAATTTCACATTTTATTCTTCAAAACAATTGACATTTTTCCTTGATGGAAAAAAAGATGTTGATTTCAGTTATCTCCACACCGACTCCTAATACGGACTTATTACTCACCTTTATGTAGAGAGTCACCTAAGGTAGTGTACAGTAGAGAATTGCACGTGGACAAAAATATCGCCTGTCCCAGCTGGAATCTAACCTGTCCCCGCAAGTAATCTCCTCCATCTGTGCCTGTTCCCAGTACTAAAATAACCTAACCTATACCACCATACCTTTTTAATCTGAGCATTTTATTTTTCCATTCGATTTTGTCTGTGTCTTTTGATTGTCTCCGGGTTTTTTCCTGCCTCTCCAAGGTCTTCTGTCTATTTGGCATTTTTTCTTTCTCCATATCTGCTATCCATCTTCCCTGTGTCCCTATTTGTCCTGTCTATCACCCCATGGATACAGCAGGCACAATTTGACATAAAAAAGCATAACAATAGTAAAATGACCAAATATAAATATAAACACAATCAGTGAGGTAAACTTGGAAATGACAAATTGAAACCTAGTAAAAGGTCTAACATGAGTCAGTATCATAAATATACACATTAAACTGCACTGCAGAACAATCATGTAACAGAAATATGATGAAAGTCAGTATAATACAAACAATACATAATGGACAGCATGGAAGAACATGTACCGCAAGGATCACCACTATCACCGATCCTCTTCAACCTCAGGAGTAAAATACAAACGAACACACGCGACCAGCTTTTCCTACATAGGCACGCAGGCATGGAATGCACTCCCAACTCACTTGAAATCGATAACGAATTAAGTAGCTTCCGCAAATCTCTGAAATCTCACCTCTTTAACAAGACTTACCAGGGGATCCCATAGCTAACCATGACACAACTCCTAACTACCTTTATTCAGAACTTATCTATCTATAACTGCTTGACCAGATCCTCTTGTCTTCCTTGAATCTGTATAATATCAATTTTATTTTGTACCCTGGTATGGCGATGCCATAATAGGTCTTTGTAAGCCACATTGAGCCTGCAAATAGGTGGGAAATGTGGGATACAAGTGGAATAAATAAATAAATGATGACTCCACTAACCAAGACCCTATCCACCCAAGGGCTCAACCCATTTATCTACGCTGACGACGTTACATTATACATCCCATACAAACATGATCTGGCGGAAATCACCAACGAAATCAAACTAAGCTTAAACATCATGAACTCATTGGCAAATGCATTCCAACTAAAACTCAATACAGAAAAAAACACACTGTCTCATCATCTCATCCTAATACAATACATACAAACCCACAAACATTAACACCCCAGGATACACCCTCCCTGTCTTAGACAGCCTGAAAATTCTTGGAGTAACGATCAACCGTAACCTATCACTAGAGACCCAAGCAAAATCAACCATAAAGAAAATGTTTTTCTCAATGTGGAAACTCAAATGCGTAAAACCATTCTTCCCAAGGGAAATATTTCGTAACCTGGTACAGTCCATGGTATTAAGCCATGCAGATTACTGTAATGGAATCTATGCGGGATGCAAGGATCAAATCATAAAAAAACTTCAGACAGCCCAAAATACAGCAGCCAGGCTTATATTTTGAAAAACACGTTTTGACAGCGCCAAACCACTCAGAGAAAAATTGCACTGGCTACCAATCAAAGAACGTATCACTTTCAAAATCTGCACGACTGTTCACAAAATTATTTACGGTGAGGCACCGGGATACATGACAGACCTCATCGACCTGCCAACCATAAACTCCACAAAATCTGCACGATCATATCTAAACCTCCACTACCCAAGCAGCAAAGGACTCATATACAAATCCACCTATGCAACCAGCTTTTCCTACGTAAGCGCAAAACTATGGAACACATTGCCAAAGCAGTAAAAACTACGTTCGACCACCTAAATTTTCGGAAAGCACTAAAGACAGACCTGTTCAGAAGAGCATACCCTACTGACCCAACATAAAAATACCGGTCACTTGCGACACAACATAACCAAAGACTGCAACGGACATATCTGACTCTTCTTCCCCCTTTCCCTTTCTAAGTTTCCCCCAACTGTTTCCTACCATACATATACCTCATTATACCACAATATCACTTTGTATTCATTCATACTATGTATTTGTTGAATCCGTTAACGGTTATATGTAAGCCACATTGAGCCTGCAAAAGGTGGGAAAATGTGGGATACAAATGTAACAAATAATAATAAATAACATTCAGATCACATAGATATAATACAATGTCAGCATGATACCAATGAAACAACTAATAAGCACACGCTGGAACATTCAAATAACTTAGATATGATGTTAATGCTGTTCTTACAATACAATTAAACATCTTACCATGTAGCTGAGGGGCCAAGTGCAGATATAGAAAGGGAGAAGATGGGTAGCATAAAGTCAATTGGGATAAATAGATGGGTAGCTAAACTAAAGGCAAATTAAATTTATAGTTAAATAAGGTATGAGGAACTGGTCTAAGTTATAGGGTGTGTAGCAAGCTAGTCCAGGTGTAGAGTGGTGTATAGTCATTCACTACATGTATTAAAGGCTTGGGAGAAGGGCCAGGCTTTCACCTGCTTCCTGAAGCCGAGGCCGCTTTGAATTCAAACGAGCTGAAGGAGAGGCGCAAAACGCCTTCTCATGTGGGGCCGCCACACTGATTACTAGCAAGGGAAAATAACATCCATCCCTTCAAGCCCACTTTTAAACTTTTCATTAGGGGTATCCTCAAGGGAGTAAGTGTTTCCAAATGCATTTCTCTTCTTCTATTGAGAAATGCCTTGTCCTTCAAGCATACAGCCCTTCTCTCCATCCACTTCCTGCTTTCTATCACAAGCTTGGGAAAATAGGCAGAGAGTTCTGAAGAAAGGGAAAGGGGATGGGACTTGATATACTGCCTTTCTGTGGTTACAATTAAAGCAGTTTACATATTATATACAGGCACTTATTTGTACCTGGGGCAATGGAGGGTTAAGATGACTTGCCCAGAGTCCCAAGGAGCTGCAGCGGGAATCGAACCCAGTTCACCAGGACCAAAGTCGGTTGCAATAACCACTAGCTACAAAATGAGGATGGGGACTCTTGGGCAAATGCTTTCAATCTCAAACTTAATGTGGACAAAACACATTGCCTTGTTCTGACTTCCCAGCACAAGTTCATCCCTCCCACTTCTATTGCGGTTAATAGACTCGCGCTTCCTGTCTACTACTACTACTTAACATTTCTAGAGCGCTACTAGGGTTACTGTCTCTGACAGTTTGAATATTTCGGGTGTAATATTTGACTGTAACTTAACATTTGACAGTCAAGCAAAGGCGCAAGCCAAGAAGATGTTCCTCATGTTGGGATAAATAGATGGGTAGCTAAACTAAAGGCAAATTAAATGTATAGTTAAATAAGGTATGAGGAACTGGTCTAAATTATAGGGTGTGTAGCAAGCTACTCTAGGTTTAGAGTGGTGTATAGTCAGTCACTACATGTATTAAAGGCTTGGGAGAAGAGCCAGGCTTTCACCTGCTTCCTGAAGTAGAGGTGGTCTCAAGTTAGACGTGGCTCCTCTGGGAGTAAGTTCCAGAATATGGGAGGCTACTCCTGAGAAGGCTCGCTGGCGGGTATCACATTGTACAATTGATGAGAGTACAGATAATGATGCCTGTTTTCTCTGAGAACATTGAAAATCCAAGAGCTTTAAATTTGGCCCTGTAAGGTCCTGTTTGCCAGAACAGGTTTTGCAGGAAGGGTGTGTGTTATCGTGCAGGTTCAAGTGTTTATGGTTTTTTTTTTTGTTGTTACATTTGTACCCCGCACTTTCCCACTCATGGCAGGCTCAATGCGGCAGGCAATGGAGGGTTAAGTGACTTGCCCAGAGTCACAAGGAGCTGCCTGTGCCGGGGAATCGAACTCAGTTCCTCAGTTCCCCAGAACCAAAGTCCACCACCCTAACCACTAGGCCACTCCTCCACTCACAGATATGTTGCTGATGTATGTTAATGCCATTACTGGTGTAATTCTTTTTATTTCCTTTCATAGCTGCCTTTTAGTTTTCTACTCTGATCCCTCTTTATTTGGGGTCTAATTCAGCTTTTTTTGTTTTTCTTTGAAATACTGTGTTTTCTTATGAATTATTTTTTTTTCTTTAATGTTTAGTTTTTGCTCTGTAACAAGTTTTTGTTGATTTTGTTAAATTGCTCTCTTTATAGATATAGAACAAGATGCAAAAGTGGCACCTAGCCGGCATACAGAAAATTGTACCCTCTATTACTAGAAAACTTTCTGCAATGATGCATTTATAAATGACATGATAGTGAAAAAAAGGTTCTGTTGATATAAGATGTTACTACCACTTGATGTTTGCACGTAGGAAACAGAGGGTGCAGCTTTCTTTTGCTTAACCTTTCTTGAGCTGAAAAAGGAAAACTGAGCTCTCATAGAACTGGTGCACTACAGTTGCCTAAGGACATGAGTTGCAGTGCAAGACCCGGAGGCCAATGGTAGCCCTCAGAGACCTCTGGGGTGGTCCCCATCCTCATTTTGTAGCTAGTGGTTATTGCAACCGACTTTGGTCCTGGTGAACTGGGTTCGATTTCCGCTGCAGCTCCTTGGGACTCTGGGCAAGTCATCTTAACCCTCCATTGCCCCAGGTACAAATAAGTGCCTGTATATAATATGTAAACTGCTTTAATTGTAACCACAGAAAGCAGTATATCAAGTCCCATCCCCGTTCCCTTTCTTCAGAACTCTCTGCCTATTTTCCCAAGCTTGTGATAGAAAGCAGGAAGTGGATGGGGAGAAGGGCTGTACGCTTGAAGGACAAGGCATTTCTTAATAGAAGAAGGGCATGCATTTGGAAACACTTACTCCTTTGAGGATACCCCTAATGAAAAGTTTAAAAGTGGGCTTGAAGGGATGGATGTTATTTTCCCTTGCTAGTAATCAGTGTGGCGGCCCCACATGAGAAGGCATTTTGCGTCTCTCCTTCAGCTCGTTTGAATTCAAAGCAGCCTCGGCTTAAAAATTAGTGAAGATCACTGCCCTACAGGGTTAGACCAAGGGTCCATCTAGCCCAGTATCCTGCTTCTCAAGTACCTAGCAGAATCCCAGAAAGTAGCAGGATTGTATGCTACTTAACCCTGAGGATAAGTGATTGCTTTCCCAGGTCTCTGTTATTAACAGTTTATGGACTTTACCGGCAGGAACGTATCCAAACCTTTTTAAAACCCAGCTACACTAACCCCCAAATTCTATAAACGGTGCTCAAAATTGTGTGCACAGATTTGGATGTGCAGTTTGAGTAATGATCCAATTAGCACCAATAATTGGTTGCTAAGAATTAATTATTGGTTCTAATTGGCAACAGTTTGAATTTCCGCATGCATCTTGCTAGGTGCTATTCTGTAAAGATACACATATAAATTTTTTTAGCGCACAACTGAAAAGGGGGCGTGGCCTTAGGAAGGACATGGGTGAGTCAGGGACATTCACTACAGATGCACGCAGTATTATAGAATACGGGATATCTGCGCCTCAGTTATGCACAAGGAATCGCACCAGGTTTCAGTTGGTAGAAATCCTTACGCCCAAAATTGAGTGCAGATCCCAGCGCTAAGCCAATGGAGCACCATTTATAGAATAGGACTTAACGCTAATTTTTTTCAGGCCCCAAATATGGGCGCCATTTACTGAATCTGGTCCTAACTGCTTTTACCACTTGCTCCATCAATGAGTTCCACAGCTTAACGATACACTAAGGGAAAAATGTTTTCTCCTATTTCTTTTGAATGTGCTAGTCTGTAACTTTGATTCATGTTTATCCATTCCATTCATATTGAAGATGAATCTTGATGATAATCTATTGATAGGAAAGGTTGCATCCCTTCCCTATCCCTTTCCAGCTTTCTGTGGAATAAATTCTTCTTGTTTTGTATTCCAGAACCTGGACCTATGGAACTTTGATGTCTTCTCTCTGAATAGAGTGAGTGAGGATCATGCTCTGAAAACCATAGTGTTTGAGCTGCTGACCAGACACAACCTTAACAGTCGCTTTAAGGTCAGAAAAACCATCGTGCATGGGTTGAAAGGTTTTGGATTTATTGGATTTTCTCTATTTTCAGGCCCTTTTTAAGTTCATTTTGCTCATTCCTTTTTCATGAATTGTATGCACATAGGGTATTGCATGTTACATTTGGGATGTACTAAATTTTGAAGGTGTGAAAATGAACTGAATGCATGCTAACAAATGAGTAAACTCAATGGGTACACACAAATATCTACTCATATTTGTGTATGTCTCTTTCCTCATTCTTCTGCCTTTCTTTTCCTGTCATTCTAATGATATTTTGGGGGAGGGGATGGGAGGATACCTAATATAATAGTTAGCTCTCACCTTTACACTGATATGCGCAAGATGAGTTGTAATATTATATACTTATAATATAACAAAAGCAAAAATATATAACAATAAGTAAGAATGCAAATATAGAAATATGAGCCAAAACATGCATTCTAAAAATGGGGCCAAATTTAGGAAAGAGTAAACATGTGATTCATGTCTACCTGTTCCACTCCATTCAGTACTTTATAGACTTCTATCAAATCTCCTCTCAGCTGTCTCTTCTCCAAGCAGAAGAGCCCTAGCTGCTTTAGCTTTTCCTCAAAGAGAAATATTCCCACCCCCTATCATTTTTGTTGCCTTTCTCTGTACCTTTTCTAATTCTGCTATATCTTTTTTGAGATGCGGTGACCAGAACTGCACACAGTATTTGAGGTGCAGTCAGACCATAGAGTGATATAAAGGCATTTTAACATTCTCATTTTTGTTTCCCATTCCTTTACTTTCCTAATAATTCCTAACAGAGGGTTTCAATGGTGACTCCTAATGTGGAACCTTGCATCACATAGCTATAATTTGGATTCTTTCCCACTTGCATCACATTAAGTAATGCCATACTGGGAAAAGACCAAGGGTCCATCGAGCCCAGCATCTTGTCCACATCATCTGCCACTTGGATGCTCAGTCTCTCAGTTTCATAAGGTCCTCTTGCAAATTTTTCCCAATCCCCTTGCGATTGAACAGTTTTGAACAACTTTGTGTCATCAGCAAATTTAATTGCCTCACTAGTTATTCTCATCTCTAGATTATTATTATTATTATTTATTGCATTTGTACCCCACATTATCCCACCTTTTTGCAGGCTCAATGTGGCTTACAGAGTAAGGTTATGACAAAGTCAGTGTATGATTTAAATACAATTGATCATAAGCTGAGGTAAAGAGGATTTACATGTGCAGATATTGGGTAGGTTGAGTGAGAGGTGTTTTAGGTGTGCTTGGGTGGTTTGGGGGATGATTTGTATCATCGAGGGTGTCTTTTGTAAGCGTTGTTAAAGAGGTGTGTTTTCAGAGCTTTGCGGAAGCTGGTTAGATTATTCATGGTTTTCAGGGCCTTGGGTAATGCATTCCAAAACTGTGTGCTTTTGTATCCAAAGGTCGTAGCATAAGCCTGTTTGTATTTCACTCCTTTGCAGCTGGGGAAATTCAGATTGAGGAATTTGCGGGCTGATCTTTTGGCGTTTCTGGGCGGTAGGTCCACTAGGTTTAGCATATAGAGTGGGGCGTCTGCGTGAATGATTTTATGCACGGTTGTGCAGATCTTGAACTCAATGCGTTCCTTGAGTGGAAGCCAATGTAGTTTCTCTCTTAGAGGCTTCGCACTTTCATATTTTGGTTTTCCAAAGATGAGTCTGGCTGCCGTGTTTTGGGCTGTTTGGAGTTTTTTTGATGGTCTGTTCTTTACAGCCTGCGTACAGAGCGTTGCAATAGTCCAAATAGCTTTTTACTAGAGACTGTACCAGGGTACGAAAGACGTTTCTTGGGAAAAAAGGTTTAATTCTTTTGAGTTTCCACATCGATTGGAACATTTTTTTCGTCGTGTTCTTCACGTGTGTATCGAGTGTGAGGTTTCAATCATTTATAAATATGTTAAAAAGCAGCAGTCCCAGCACAGACTCCTGGGGAACCTTACTACTTACCTTTCTCCATTGAGAATACTGACTAACCCTACTCTCCGTTTTCTGTCTTTTAACCAGTTCTTAATCCATAGTAGGACATTACTTCCTGTCCTGTGACTTTCTGATTTCCTCAGGATTTGTTCATGAGATACTTTGTCAAATGCCTTTTGAAAATCCAGATGTGAAATTTAGTATATTGGTGAGGCAAGATTTCCCTTGACTAAATCCATGTTGGCTTTGTTTTATTGATCCATGCCTATGTATGTGCTCTATTATTTTATAGTCTCTACCATTTTGCCTGGCACCAACATCAGGCTCACTCGACTATAATTTCCCAGATCACCCCGGAATCCTTTTTAAAATTTTGCGTTACATTGGCCACCCTCCAATCTTCTGGTAGCATGCTGGATATTAAAGATAAATTACATATTACTAACAATAGCTTTGCAAGTTCATCTTTCATTTCTATCAGTACTTTAGGATGTATACCATCCAGTCCAGGCAATTTGCTACTCTTCAGTTTATCAAATTGCCCCATTACATAAGTATATAAGTAATGCCACACTGGGAAAAGACCAAGGGTCCATCGAGCCCAGCATCCTATCCACGACAGCGGCCAATCCAGGCCAAGGGCACCTGGCAAGCTTCCCAAACGTACAAACATTCTATACATGTTATTCCTGGAATTGTGGATTTTTCCCAAGTCCATTTAGTAGCGGTTTATGGACTTGTCCTTTAGGAAACCGTCTAACCCCTTTTAAAACTCTGCCAAGCTAACCGCCTTCGCCACCAGAGATTTGTTTGTTTCTCTAATGCATCAGCATTGAATACTATTTCTGGCACTGGTATTTCTCTCACACCTTCCATGGTGAAGTCCAAAGTAAATAATTAATCTCTCCGCTATGGCCTTGTCTTCCCTGAGTGCCCCTTTTACCCCTTGGTCATCTAGAGGTCCAACTGATTCTTGTACTCGCTTCTTGTTTTCTAATTTACTTTTAAAAAGTTTTTACTATATGTTTTTGCTTCCAGCGCAATCTTCTTTAAAAAGTCTCTCTTTGCCTTCCTTATCAGCGCTTTGCATTTGACTTGCCATTCCTTATTATTTTCAGTCAGATCCTTCTTCCATTTTCTTAAGGATTTTCTTGTAGCTCTAATAGCTTCCTTCACCTCACTTTTTAAACATGCTGGCTGTTGTTTGGCCTTCCTTCCTCCTTTTATAGTACATGGAAAATATCTGGTCTGGGCTTCCAGGATGGAATTTTTTAATATTCTTTCTTTATTTGCATTTGCTATACTGCTATAACTGAGAACAGAACTAAGCAGTTTACAGGCTAAGATACAGCTGGAAAGGAACTATAATAGTTGGATAGAAAAGTAATGAACAACAACGATCCATAACATTCAAAAATATGGGCGGGGAAGGTAACAATAGGGGAAGGGAAGACAGTAAAAGGAGAGGAGAAGAGGGGGGGAAGAATGATAAAAGACACAGCCTGATTTAAATTTTTGACCCTTGCAGCTACTCCTCTAAGTTGTTTTTTTTTTTAACTATTATCATTTTATCATAGAGTCATAGTAGATGACGGCAGAAAAAGACCTGCACGGTCCATCTAGTCTGCCCAACAAGATAAACTCATATGTGCTACTTCTTGTGCATACCTTACCTTGATTTGTATCTGCCATTTTCAGGACCCAGACCGTAGACGTCTTGCCCAGCACTAGCCCCACCATCCAAACACCAGCCCCGCCTCCCAATCTCGGCTAAGCTTCTGAAGACACAGACCGTAGAAGTCTTGCCCAGCACTAGCCCCATCATCCAAACACCAGCCCCGCCTTCCAATCTCGGTTAAGCTTCTGAGGATCCATACCTTCTACACAGGATTCCTTTATGTTTATCCCACGCATGCTTGAATTCCGCTACTGTTTTCATCTCCACCACCTCCCGCGGGAGGGCATTCCAAGTATCTACCACTCTCTCCGTGAAAAAGTACTTCCTGACATTTTTCTTGAGTCTGCCCCCCTTCACTCTCATATCATATCCTCTCGTTCTACCGCCTTCCCATCTCCGGAAAAGGTTCGTTTACGGATTAATGCCTTTCAAATATTTGAACGTCTGTATCATATCACCCCCTGTTTCCCCTTTCCTCCAGGGTATACATGTTCAGGTCAGCAAGTCTCTCCTCGTACGTCTTGTAACGTAAATCCCATACCATTCTCGTAGCTTTTCTTTGCACCGCTTCCATTTTTTTTACATCCTTAGCAAGGTACGGCCTCCAGAACTGAACACAATACTCCAGGTGGGGCCTCACCAACGACTTATACAGGGGCATTAGAACCTCTTTTCTTCTGCTGATCACTCCCCTTTCTTTACAGCCTAGCAACCTTCTGGCTACGGCCACCGCCTTGTCACACTGTTTCGTTGCCTTCAGATCCTCAGATACTATCACCCCAAGATCCCTCTCCCCATCCGTAACTATCAGACTCTCCCCACCTAACACATACTTCTCCCGTGGATTTCTACTCCCTAAGTGCATCACTTTGCATTTCTTCGCATTTAATTTTAATAGCCAAACCTTAGACCATTCTTCTAGTTTCCGCAGATCCTTTTTCATGTTTTCCACTCCCTCCGGGTTGTCCACTCTGTTGCAAATCTTAGTATCGTCCGCAAAAAGGCAAACTTTTTGAAAGTTAAAAATGCTAATGTATTGAATCACGTTGTGATCACTTTTATCAAATGGCTCCATCGCCATTACCTCCTGTACCACAGACCATGCACTCCACTAAAGGACTAGGTCTAGAATTATTCTCCTCCTCTTGGTTCCTGAAGTAGCTGCTCCATAAAGCAGTCCTTTATTTCATCAAGGAATTTTACCTCCCTAGCATGCCCTGATGTTACATTTACTCAATCAGTACTGGAGTAATTGAAATACTACTACTACTACTTAACATTTCTAGAGCGCTACTAGGGTTACGCAGCGCTGTACAAAATAAACAAAGAAGGATGGTCCCTGCTAAAAGGAGCTTACAATCTAAAGAACGAAATGTCAAGTTGGGGCAGTGTAGATTTCCTGGGTAAAGGTGTAGAGGTTAGGTGCCGAAGGTGACATTGAAGAGGTGGGCTTTAAGCAGAGATTTGAAGATGGGCAGGGAGGGGGCCTGGCGTATGGGCTCGGGGAGTTTGTTCCACGTGTGGGGTGAGGCGAGGCAGAAAGAGCGGAGCCTGGAGTTGGCGGTGTTGGAGAAAGGTACTGAGAGGAGGGATTTGTCTTGAGAGTGGAGGTTACGGGTAGGAACGTAAGGGGAGATGAGGGTTGAGAGGTAAGGAGGGGCTGCAGATTGAGTACATTTGTAGGTTAGTAGCAGAAGCTTGAACTGAATGCGGTACCTGATCGGAAGCCAATGAAGTGACTTGAGGAGAGGGGTGATATGAGTGTATCGGTTCAGGCAGAAGATAAGACGTGCAGCAGAGTTCTGAACAGACTGGAGGGGGGATAGGTGGCTAAGTAGGAGACCAGTGAGGAGTAGGTTGCAGTAGTCAAGGCGAGAGGTAACGAGAGAGTGGATGAGAGTTCGGGTGGTGTGCTCAGAGAGGAAAGGGCGGATTTTGCTAATGTTATAGAGGAAGAAGCGACAGGTCTTGGCTATCTGCTGGATATGCGCAGAGAAGGAGAGGGAGGAGTCGAAGATGACACCGAGGTTGCGGGCAGATGAGACGGGGACGATGAGGGTGTTATCAACCGAAATAGAGAGTGGAGGTAGAGGAGAAGTGGGTTTGGGTGGGAAGACAAGAAGTTCGGTCTTGGCCATGTTCAGTTTCAGGTGGCGGTTGGACATCCAGGCAGCAATGTCGGATAAGCAGGCCAATACTTTGGCCTGGGTTTCCGCAGTGATGTCAGGTGTGGAGAGATAAAGCTGGGTGTCGTCAGCATAAAGATGATACTGGAAGCCATGAGACGAGATCAGGGAGCCCAGGGAAGAGGTGTAGATAGAGAAAAGAAGGGGTCCAAGGACAGAACCCTGAGGGACTCCAACAGAGAGTTGGATAGGGGTGGAGGAAGAACCATGAGAGTGTACTCTGAAGGTACGATGGGAGAGATAAGAGGAGAACCAGGAGAGGACAGAGCCCTGGAACCCAAAAGAGGACAGTGTGTCAAGAAGTAAGTTGTGATTGACAGTGTCAAAGGTGGCGGATAGGTCGAGGAGAATGAGGATGGAGTAATGACCTTTGGATTTGGCGAGGAACAGGTCATTACAGACTTTGGATAGTGCCGTTTCTGTCGAGTGAAGTGGGCGAAAGCCAGACTGAAGCGGATCGAGGATGGTATGAGAGGCGAGAAAATCAATGCAACGGCTGTGAACGGCGCGTTCAAGTATTTTGGAGAGGAAGGGTAGGAGGGAGATGGGGCGGTAGTTGGAGGGACAGGCAGGGTCAAGTGAAGGTTTTTTGAGGAGAGGTGTGACAACAGCATGCTTGAAGGTGTCAGGGACAGTTGCGGTGGAGAGAGAGAGGTTGAGGATATGACAGATGGGGGGGGGGGGTGATAGTAGGAGAGATGGTGATAAGTAAGTTGGTGGGGATGGGGTCTGAGGAACAGGTGGTGCATTTCGAGGAGGAGAGAAGATGGGCGGTTTCCTCTTCGGTGATATCAGGAAAAGAGGAGAAGGAGGCCTGGGTTGATTGGTTGAGGGAGTGGGTGATAAGATGAAGAGGAGGAGAAGGTTTAGTGGTGAATTCGAGGTTGATCTTCTGGACCTTGTCGCGGAAGTAGTCAGCCAGTGATTGAGGAGAGAGTGAGGGGGTGGGGGGTGGGAGCGGAGGGCACTTTGAGGAGGGAGTTGAGGATGGCGAAGAGACGACGAGGGTTAGAGCTGAGGGAATTAGTCAAATGAGTGTAGTAGTCCTGTTTGGCGAGGAATAGGGAGGACTGGAAGGAGGATAGCATGAATTTGTAGTGAATGAAGTCAGTATGGGTGCGAGATTTCCTCCATAGGCGTTCAGCCGATCGGGAGCAGGAGCGAAGGTAACGAGTGCAAGGGTTAAGCCAGGGCTGGGGATTAGTGCGCCTTGTGGGACGGGAAACAGATGGTGCAAGGGTGTCTAGGGCGGAGGAGAGAGTGGCATTGTAATTGGAAACAGCCTTGTCAACAGACTCGGAGGACGTGATGGACGGGAGGAGATCAGAGATAGTAGCGGATCACCCATTATTATTGTTGTAACCAGTTTGTTAGCCTAGGGAGTATAAGATGGTGTTTTCTGTCCTGCAGAATTTTTAGTCTATTCAAGACCCTCTTTAATGTGTAATTCTACTCCTCCACCAATTTGATCCACCCTAGCACCAGAAATTAAATGGAGTAGACTAGATGAGCCTTGCAGTCTTTTTCTGCCATCAGATTCTTTGTTTCTATATTTGTTTGAGGTTGAGACTCTTTCCTTGACCCTGCTGGCTTATTCATGGAGAGATTGATTTTCCAGAAATGGTTACCTTGGCCTGTAAAGAAGGCATTAGAAGTTTTGCTGAATGCACCAAGGACCTGGTTCAGTCTGTGATGGCGATCTGGTGAATACCTGGTATCAGTGCGAGCTAAGAAGCAGTACATTTCCCTGGTTTGCACTCCAGGAGATTGTAAAAGTTTGGTGCTATGGTTCACGGGTAAAGTTGTTTCTGCAGACTGTTAACTTTTCCTCATGGTCGCTGATAGCTGTGGGTTGTCGTGCTCTTGGATTATATGATTGATAAACTGAATGAAATATGTAAGAATAAATATTTTCCTGACACAAATTCCCCAGCTTTATTATGTAGAGAGAAATCTGTATGTGCTGGAATGACACCAGGGAAGATTCTGTTTTTCAGGTTCCTGTTCCATTAGCTGAAATGAGTTTAGAGACTTTGTGGAAGATAATACACATTGAATATATGGTTACTGGAAAATGTATGGTATTTTTTTGAAAAAAATGGAGAAACTGGAAATTAAATTTCAGGATTTGAAAAGCAAGACAACGGGGAGAGAAATACTAGTTAATTCTTTGAATAAGGGAAAGGTTTTTCTCCAGAGGAAAACAAATCATATAGAGAACCTTGTTAAGATTAGGAGTTTAACAGTGATTTAATTTTCTGAAAGTTGATTCTGTTCTTCCTATTGAATTATTTTGCTAGTTTTTTTTGTGCAAGTTGACATATTGGGGATAGCTAAAGATTTGCTGCCACCTATTATTAAGACTTTCTATTTATCTAATTGTGAACTGCATTAGAAAAGTAATTAAGGAGTCTCTAGCAGTGAAACTCAAGCTTTCAACTCCTTCAAGGGCTGAAAATTCAGATTTATGGTTTTTGTTCAACTTTCAATGTCAGGGCTACATTCTGGGCATAATTTATATTCTATTTAGTCTGAGATTTAGTTAAGCAATATTTTATATATATGACGGTAAACCGTTTTCTTGGTCATCATGTTAAAATCATCCTGTTTAAGCAGAGGATGTTTATAGGTAAACTGCAGTAAGATGTATTAGATCCAGTTGGTTTCTTTTTAAGGTAATCAGCCAAGTATAACATTATCTGTTGGGATCAGTATTAAATTCTTTCTTATCCTGGGTTTGCTGACTACCTTTCTACTTAAGTGTCAGGAACATGAGGACATAGCCTTTATGGGTTAATCTGTTTCTCTTTGAGAAAATTAAGTCATTGTTGAATGGATATTAGATCATCATAAGCTTTCCTAAACAGGTACACATTCAGTGATTTCTAAAGGAAACATGACTAACCATTAGCGGTAACCCCACAGGTAAGGAGTTCCACAAAATAGTTGGATTTAAAAAATAGGAAAATAAAATAGGAAGATAACGCCATTATAAACAGAAAACAGCCAAACAAACAGGCATAATCTACTTCTTAGTCACAAAGAATAAAGTTTAACAGCACCCTAAAATTACCATGAGTTGTGGCTAGGGAACATCAGTCACACAGAATTCCAAAAGCCTGGCGAAAGAACTAAGCCTTCAGTGCAGCTTTAAACCGTTTGAAGAATAAGTGAAGAATAAGTGGCAGGCCATTCTAGGTAGCTGGAGTTACAGAAAAAAAGCACAGTGTTTGGTAGACTCCAAATGAGCAATTGCTGACTTGGGCAAAATCAAATGATGGTCGTTCAAGAAGTGGAGAACCTGGGCAGGCATATAAGGAATGATCAGTATAGCCTTGAATGTAACAGCACGTTATTCTATATTCAAAAGGGGGGGAGGGGGTCCCATGGTCATACTTATGTGAATGATATTAAAGATGAATAGCAACATTTTGTAGGGTTTGAAGTTTCTTCAGATTTGTTCATGAGGTTCCTGAATAGGTAATATTACAGTAGTCCAGTCTAGAAATTAAAAGAGCATGTAGAAGGGAATAGAAAGAATGCAAGTCAAACAGGCTGTGCACTGATCGCAGCTGACATAAAACAAACAAACAAATAAAAAAAACAGACCTCATGACAGAGAAAATATCAGGCATAAATGAAAGCTGATCATCTGTAGTAACTCTTAGGTAGTGAAATGTCTCATCTGGTTTAATACAAGTACCAAACAAATCAAGGTCAGAAGTGGGATGAAAAGGATGCCCTGTAATCTAGCATGCTACCTAATTTTATTGGGGGTTTGATACTAGGGGATAATCACGGAGGCAACTAGCAACAGCATCCAGGCAGACCTACAATGGAGTAATATCAAGAAGACTGAATCAGTTTAAAAACAACAACAACAGAATATCATCCACATAGAAATATGTAGAGATAACAAACTTTTGGATGTGTTGCCAGTGGACTCAGAAACAAATTCATTAATGGAGAAAATATTGAACCCTGGGGTACACCACAGGGAAGAGATTTGGGAACAGGAGGTAGAATAAGGGGCTACTACTTGAAATTAACGTTCAGTGAGTAAAGACAAAAACCACCCAATTCCAACAGTCTAGCTAGAAGAAGAGAATGATCTATGAAATCAAATGCAGCCTAAAGATCCAAGGAAATAGCTAGCACAATCAGGCCAATGTCTAATTTAGAATGGCCTTCACTTATAACTGAATGTAACCTGGGTCTCACCTGGTTCTAGCTCTGGACCTGGGTACATAAAACAGTTACAGCTCATTCAGGCCATTCTCACCCCACTCATGTGGGCATATGATCCGAAATAGTGATCTGGGGGTGGGAGACCACTCCGCTTCTTAGTCCAGGAACCATGCTGCAGTCCAGGAGATTGTATCACAAGGTTAACTTTTATTTAACTTTCAACAACAAACAGATAGCAACATGATCTTTCCTTCGTCGCTGTCAGTTAGTGCCACTTTCATAAAAACTAGAACTTAGTGCCGAGACTATTGATGGTTACAGGAACCCCTGTTCGGGTTCTTTCCTCCTTCAGGGTATGTGTACAGGGGATTTTTCTTTCCATGGCTATTTACATATAGACAAATACTCCTGTCCATGCCTGTCCCGGTAGTCAGGTGACTATTTAAGGGCTATACTTCTTCTTCCAACCTTTCACTTTCCCTCAGGCACAGACTCCTTTAGGGCTGCCCTCCTTCAGCAGGTGCTCCTCGCTAGGTCACACCCCGGCCTTGAGCAGGCACTTTTCTGCTCAGTCCCACTCCCGGGTAGGACTCCCCAGTCCTCCCCAAGGCCTTACTCCTCCTCCAGTTACTGTTCCTGCGACAATAACTGCTCTTGATTTTATCTCCGTTCTAATGAAAAAGCCAGCACTCCTTTTTACTCCTCTCTGGTCAATGGCAGGGATAGCGCAGGTAGATTGCACCAAAAGACTCCTAGAGAATCTCAGGTAATCAAACCATGCTGGAGACAACCAGAGGCACCTCAGACAACCAAAGACCATGGGCTTTCACATGCAACTACTTTTATTAACTCCCATAAATGTCACTCTATAGAACATGGGCACTATATTTTGGTATCTTATTCTATAAACACTCCCCCTGGGCTGGGCTTCCTCCCACCCTGGGACCATCCCAGTCGCTCCCCTCAGTGACTCATTACAGGACTTACTCTTCTAGTAATCCCCAACCTAATAGGGGATTACATGAAGTTAAGACTGGAAATCCAATTGGCAGGGGTGGGAAGATAGTATCTTTCCCACATAGAGTGAAAACTGGGAATAGACCAGCGACATAAATTATAGATGAGCAATATTCCTCAAGCCTTGTCTGTTGAAATGAGGGAGCTTCAAGTAAATTTGTATTTGCTGAGTGAAGAGATCTAGATGGACAATAGACACACAATGAAGTTACAAAAAATATTCAAAGCTTTGTGAATAAGGCAGAAAATAGGAAGCCAATGCTGCCTAATTAAAATTGGTGAGTTATGATCAAAATGTTGAAACGTGCACTAGCAGACATATGGCTGCGTTTTGTGCCATCTGTAATGGTTGGAAGCACTACGAGGGAAGTTCCAAGTAAATAGCATTACAGTAATTGAAATGAGATAATACCAAACTCTGAATTATCATCTTAAAATTATCATAATTTAAAAATCCCCTAGACATCATATTAATCGAAGTTTGTAACCAACTGAACAGTTGACTTTAATTGAGCTACATAGGCAATGAGGAATCCAGTATAATTCCTAAATACAACTCTTTTGAAATTGCTTTAAGCACACCATGTGCAGAAAACTCTTCAGGAAACGTGGCACTGGAAGATCCTGAGAGTATCACAGAAAGGTGGTATGTCAAAAAATACACTACCATTTTCCATAAAGAAAGCCAATTCATTTACAGCCAAGCATGAATAAAATTTCAACATAAAAGACAAAACCAATTGTCAGTTGATTTTATGTGGTCCATCCAGTTTGCCCAGTAAAATGGTTGGGGTTGTAACTGCCCTCCTTAAACTTAAGGTAAATGCAGTTTCTGCTAGAGTTGAAAAAAGTAACCTAATACAAACTAACTCCAGCTTATAAACATTCAAAATAGCTGATGTTGTCTATTTTTTTGAAAATTTGGAGGAAACGTCTCTGGTTTGAAACACTGTCACAGTGACTTTATGTGTACAGCGTTTGATTTCGATCACTGGGCATAAAAACTCCAATAACTTTTAAGAAAACAAATTTTTTGTGATGCTTTTAAATTGTGATTAAAGTGCTGACTTGCAAATAAAGAATACAAAAACTTCTCTCTAAATCGAAATTCTCTTTTTCTCATCAAATCTCGCTTATAACTGATATTAATAGAGAAAGCACTTATCTTATCATCTTATCCGGCACAGACTCAAGTTCGACAGGGCCACCTTTTCACCCATCAAAAAAAGGCTTCATCAGGAACTGGTGCTGAATAGCAGTGCACGATCTCTGGAGAAGTAAAAACTGAAAGTTTTAGAATTAAACAACATTCAAATTGTAAAATCACCAGCCAAACCACACACATACTGGTTCACTTTCTTTCAGTTGTAAAGACGATGTCTCAAAATGGCACTGCAACGTCACACGCCACCATTCATGATTTATATAGGCTCCTCCTCTTGACTTCTTAAAGAAATAGTAGCGAATGGAGGAAAATGAATCAGTAGAAAATGTACCATTCAATAGAACTATTCAAACCCCATGGTTCAATAGACTTAAGATTATATATCCATCTTGCTTCCTTCCTTTGTAGCATGAGTTTACGGTTCCCTCCTCTTCTCAAGATGCCCACTTTGTCAATCGCACAAAACTCTAGGTCCTCAAAGGAATGTTTCATTTTCAAGCAATGTTCAACAAGTGGTTCCTTGATTGCCATCCTTCTAATATTAGATCTATGTTCAAGAATTCTGACTTTTAAAGGTCGCGTAGTCAACCCAATGTAAACTTTCTGACATGGACAGCTGATGGAATAGACTACGTGATCTGAAAGACAGTTAGTAAAATGTTTCAACTTGAATTCTCTGTCAGTCACTTTATTGTAGAAACTCTTAGTCTGTTTAGTAATGTGACATATTTGACAAGTGCCACACTTATAATGTCCAAAAATATGTCTTCCTTTCTTTTTACCGTCTTGACTGATATCTGCAGGGCTCAAAATATCCTTCAGGTTACTACTCCTTGCAAAGGGGATGTGTAAAGATTTGTCATGAAAAACATCAGCTATTTTGAATGTTTATAAGCTGGAGTTAGTTTGTATTTGTAACTGCCCCCCCCCCCCCCCCCCATGCAGGTTACTCCCTTTTCACCCTTTTGTGTAGGATTGTTCTGCCGCTCAGTGCAGGTTACCCCAATGGGGGACAAGGCAGGCACATGAGTCAAATGGAGTGACTCAATGGTTTGAGCTGCCAAGTTACTCAGCTCCATGAAGTAAATTTAGGCCAGTTCTGGATTTCTAACAACCCTACTCTGGTGCAGTATGGGACCTGAAGTACTGATTTCATTAGGTAGAATTAGGAATTACACATTGCATACTGAATTTGGATGTATGCTCAAATACTGGCCAAAATGTCTCCCTCCTGGAACTGGGTAATGGCAGCTCTGCAGCAGTAGGCTGAGAGCCAGGGGTAGTTGGGCAAGCCATTTTCTCCCTTCACGTACAAAACCAGAGACGCCAAGGTGGACTGGTACAAACTGTGAGATGTATGGACAATGTGTCTGAGGTATAAATTTACAAAGTTTTCTGTGTAAAAGCTTCACAAATGGAAGAAGCAAAATAAAATATTTAGCTTTCTTTGATGCTTCTCAAGGGATTTATATAGACAGAGTGGAGGCAGTATTTGACAGTTTTCAAATGAATTGCCCAGGTACCTTAATAGTTATCTGAGTAAATTCTCTAAGCTAAAACCTTCCCTTTGAGTTAGTATGCCCACAAATATATTTCTTCCAATGGATTTCTCCACTCCAGCCCAACCTTTCTAAAGGAAACTCTTATTTATATGGGACTGTCCCCCTAGAGACACAGAAGCATACGCACATGCATGCCCCCTCGCTCTTCAGTCACACAATGCACATGCATGCCCCCTCACTCTTCGGTCACACAGTGCACACGCATGCCCCCTCACTCTTCGGTCAAACAGTGCACACGCATGCCCCCTCATTCTTCGGTCACACAGTGCACATAAATGCCCCCTTGCTCTTTGGTCACACAATTCACATGCATGCCCTCTCGCTATTCAGTCGCACAATAAACATGCACAGTATCATTCTATCTGTGCTTGCACTCAAATGCACAAGTACACATCCCCCCCCCTCCCCCCCCCACACACACACAAAACTCTCTCTCTCTCTTCTAGTGCTGTCCAGCTGCTCATCCAGTCGGTGGTACTCATCCCTTACTATATCTGTCTACCATCATGTAAACTTACATTTGATGCCAGCTGTTTTATCTCAGCCTGCAGCAGTGGACCATTTAGACTTACCCATTCCTCTTAAATTCCTACTCCTAAACAATCTTCCTTTCCTCAGGACAATCGCTGCTTCCACTGGTTCTCTCCAAAGCCTAGCAAAAGCCCAGTCTTAGACACTGCACTTGCTGCTCAGCACCTCCTTTCTGTGTGTAGAGTAGCCTTCCCATTGGCTGGATTCTCCCACAGTCTGTTTACTGGAATGGAAGAGGATTGGAGAGCTAAAGGGGGCTAAACTCTGAAAAGTATCCAGACACTTTAGCCATCATTTGGCTTTCAGACAGTAGATTTCTGAAAACATCCAGCCAGTTGACAATCCTAGCTGCCTGAATCCTGAGCAGCTTGATAGAGCCCTCTTAACGTTTTGGCCCTAGGAACATGCCTTATTTGCCTATGCATTAATCTGTCTCTGGTTTCCCCTCTGTTCTTTTGTTTAGGGTACTGCAGACATCTCCTTGGAGGTTACCCCCCTCCCCTGTACTTTT
Organism: Microcaecilia unicolor; assembly: GCF_901765095.1. Classification (NCBI taxonomy): domain Eukaryota; kingdom Metazoa; phylum Chordata; class Amphibia; order Gymnophiona; family Siphonopidae; genus Microcaecilia; species Microcaecilia unicolor. Next base: position 310,161,673 of record NC_044033.1, on the reverse strand, counting down.
TTTTTGGTGTGCAGTAGAGATTTCACTTTTGCTTGGGTAGAAACGCTGTACACTTTGATTCCATCGTCTTCCTATTTAGGAATCCCTCTGTTTTTATTCCATGAAATTTTGAATTCCATCACCATTTTGTGTCTCCAGCACGCAATATAAGAAAACAATCTATACAATTGCACCAGCCAGACTTCACCTAAATACATAAATAAAGCACCAAATTTAAACAAAAAGTTCAAAACATACCTTCTTATGTACCTTGAGCTGACTAATAAAAAAAAAAAAAGGAGGGGAGACTCCTCTGAGCTCTTTTTGGTGCCACCAGAATCTCCTTTTCCCCTTGACAAAGTTTAGGTAGTACCTGGTTGGTATCCTTACCGCCTTATTTTCGAAAGTGATGGGCGCCCAGATTTTGACCCAAATTGGGAGATGGGCGCCTTTCTCTTGTGGGCGCACAAATCGGTATAATCGAAAGCCGATTTTGGGCGTCTTCAACTGCAATCTGTCACGGAAATGGGCGAAGTTGACAGGGGCGTGGTGAAGGCGGGACTGGGGCATGGTTATCGGCTGAGGAGAGATGGGCGCCCTCGGCCGATAATCGAAAAAAGAAAGGCGTTTTTACCGTGAATTTGGGTCATTTTTGGACCCTTTTTTTCACGAACAAGTACCCTAAATGACCACATGACCACCGGAGGGAATCGGGGATGATCACCCCTGACTCCCCCAGTGGTCACTAAACCCCTCCCACCATAAAATAACAAACTTTAAGAACTTTTTTTTCCAGCCTGTATGCCACCCTCAAATGCCATACCCAGCTCCATCACAGCAGTATGCAGGTCCCTGGAGCAATTGTCAGTGGGTGCAGTGGACGTCAACCAGGTGGACCCAGGCCCATCCTCCCCTACCTGTTACACTTGTGCTGGTAAATGGGAGCCCTCCAAACCGTCGCCAAAACCCACTGTACCCACATGTAGGTGCCCCCCTTCAGCCATAAGAGCTGTGGTAATGGTGTATAGTTGTGGGCAGTGGGTTTTGAGGGGCTCAGCACCCAAAGGAAGGGAGCTATGGACTTGGGAGGTATTTAATTTTTTTACTTTTTACAAGTGCCCCCTAGGGTGCCCGGTTGGTGTCCTGGCATGTGAGGGGGACCAGTGCACTACGAATCCTGGCCCCTCCCACGACCCAATGCCTTGGATTTGTTCGTTTTTGAGCTGGGTGCCTTTGGTTTCCATTATCGCTGGAAAATGAAACCGCCCAGCTCAAATCCGCCCAAATCCGATGCATTTGCCCGGCACAAACCGTATTATCGAAAAAAAAGATGGACGCCAATTTTTTTCCAAAAATACGGTTTGTCCCGCCCCTTCACGTAACCGTTCTCGGAGATAGACGCCCATGGAGATGGGCGTCCGCGTTCGATTATGCCCCTCTTAGTATTCAGATCAACCACTTTATCCTGAGGATTTAAGACAGCTGCCTTCCAGATTATTGTAGACCGCTGATCCCCTTCTGTAACTTTTCCAGAATCAGAGAAAAAAATGCTCTCTGTTAAAAGGAAAAGAGCCTCCTTTTTCCCTTCCAGGAGCCTTAGAGATCGTAGCCTACTGTTATACCTCTCTTGCTCTCTGTAGCCTTCCTCTGTAGCACCTAACTACCTCCAAGATTATGTCTTTTTGAGCCATACTTACACTGACAGTGGTGGAGTCGAGATATAAACCATACTGATTTTGTGCATACTGCATGTACTAAGATTGAGGCAGGCTTTACTGGTAGATTACTCAACAGTTTCTCTTGGTTTTCTTTCCTCCCCAGATCCCCGTGGTATTTCTAATGTCTTTTCTGGACTGTTTGGAGAGTGGCTATGGAAAGTATAGAAATCCATATCACAACCAGATCCATGCGGCAGACGTCACACAAACTGTTCACTGCTTCCTGCTGCGTACAGGCATGGTGGTAAGTATCCCGTAGTGGGGGATGGCTAAAGGTTGAGGGCATTACTACACTGCTTCCTGCTGTGCTTTGCTATAGTGGTATATGGTGTGCAGTGTGGGATCTTGAATGTTAAAGAACAGTGCTAACCAGGGGCGTAGCCAGACCTCGCTGTGGGAGGGGGCCAGAGCCTAAGGTAGAGGGACACATGTTGGTCTTTTGCCCCGCTGCCGCCGCTACCCTGATGCTCCCCACTCGCAGCTGCAGCAGATACCTTGGTTGGCGGGGGTCCCTAACCCTCGCCAGCTGAAGCGTTGTCCAGCACTTGTCTCCAGTACCACCTCGTCTGCCCTGCCCCTCACGTCCTGCACACTCCTTTTAGTGAAATTGAGCATGCTGGATGTGAAGGGAAGACAGAATAGGGCAGGCAGTGCGGTGGCGCTGGACAACACTTCAGCTGTCGGGGGTTGGGGACTCACACTAGCAAAACCAGGGGCCCACAGGAAATTTAGGGGGGCATGGCCCCACATAGCTACGCCACTGAGTGCTACACTACTTGCAGAATTCAGATTGAGTGGTATTTATGCTGTGGCTTAGCCAAGGTCATGCACAGAGTCGACACCAAAGGAAAGGCTCAGCTGATTTTCTAAAAGAAATTCTTATTTGTGCCATCCTTGAAATATTAGATCACATCTCTTCCAAATTTAAAAGTGTGCGTTAATGAGTGAAGAGAGTGTCGTCCATTAAGTTTGCCAGGTCTGGTTTTACCCATTGCATCTATAGTCTCATAGCTCTGGCTTTTTTCTTGGAGAAATTATATCTACAAGTTCATGGATGCCATAGAGCGCTTGTTACTTTGACTTCTCGCAATTCAGTCTTTGGTGCAAGAGACTACCTGTGTCTTCGTTTTCTTACCTGTAAGAAAGTAGTTCATAAATCTATATATTCATACCAAGGTACTAAATGATGGAATTCCTTGATGAAAAATATAAGATCCCAACATGATTATTTGGTTTTTCGTAAGTTTTTGAAATTTTTCCTTTGCAAAAAATTTCTGTCAGTTGATCCTGGTGCCTAATCTCCCCATTATGCTTTATTATTGAATTCTTTATATATTTATGATTCTTATTGATAAGTGTGGGTTTATATATTTTGTTTCATATTTTGTAATGACTTCTTTTTAGCTTGTTAACCACATTGAATTCAAAATTGTATGAGAAAATATGGGTATAAATGTCATAAATAAATAACTGCTTTCACCTGGCCCCGATGACCTGTTAACACTATATACATTGTGTAAGAGTCTATCTCTCACCAATCTGATGGGCTGATTTTCAGAACTCTCGCAGTAAAGCCAACAGTGCAGAACCCATACCTCTAGAACAGGGCAGAAAACTAGCTTGCCAATGCTCAAAGGAAATAGTAGTCAAATATATATGCATGCTGTAAAAGCAAAAGCAAGGGGGGGGGAACATGCTTGGTAGATGCGCAGAAGAGTTTTGTGGTAAACTCCGTTCTTGTGTGCGTATGCCAGGCAAACCTGAACTTGAAGCACATCTTAGCACCTGTTTTCTGCGCCTTTAACTATAAGCTTTTCTTTTTTTTAACTTGGAAGGCTTTTATTTAAGCACAGGAAACAGGTTCTGTCACGAAATGCCTAACCCACCTGGGGCTAACCCTGCAGCCACTTAAGGGGTCCGTCCCCAGCACAGTCAAGCGGTGGCCTCGGCAGTCATTTTAAACAAGTGGAGACAGAGAGAGGATCAGCAGCAGTGGGCAGGAAAGATTGGGGATCTTTCCTGCCCCGAAGAAGCCACTAGACCACCAGGGTACCTTGAGGTATATGCTGGGAGGGACCTTGAGGTATATGCTGGGAGGGCACCCTGTGGCTCTGGAGAAGGAAGGCACTTCCACGAGGATCCCGCAGGACCTGGATCCATCCCCGTGGGATTCCCATGGACCTGGGTCCATCCTCGCAGACCTGGAGGGGATACAGCTATCCCCGCTCCCTTGAAGCTCTTTAGTTGGTACCAACAGGCTTTCACTTCCCAGAAACCGGCTCTGTTCCCAATCTCCTGGGTTGATGCAGTAGGTTGGTAGCTGGGCACATCCAGCAAGGACTTGAGGAGCTGTTCAACAATTTCACTAGTGTTGATAGATGTTTGCAAAACATGGTGGTCAGACATAGGTGATAGGGTTTGATTAAGTACAGAAATGTGTATGCCCAATCTGCCCAGGACAGAGACCAAAACCTGACTTCATAAGGAGAGATGATATACAAGTTCTCAAGCTTCTGCAGTTGGCATCTGGGCTATATATTTAGAAGTGTGGGCTTTTATGGCTTGTCTTTTTCTGCCGTCACTATTTTAACTAGAAAATTCCGTTACAAAGAGGCAAGCTATTTTAGAAAAGCAGCCCTGGTTGCAGTATCATGATGGACTTTCTGTATATCAAACAATGAAATATCTCAAAGTCATTAAAAAAAATAGCTGGTTTTACATCTGCAAGTTTCATCCTCATTTAAACACAGCAACCAGAAACAGCAGCTGACTGAGCTGCCACCTGATGAGTTGCCATTCTTGTCCACAGTTGTCCGAGAGGGTTAAAGCAACATAGAAACTGCTCGCTGCTCATATGATCAGATGCAGACAGCGCTCACCAATGAGACATCTCCAAATATAATTAGACATACCTCTGTCCAGAATATGCCACACTTAATGAGCTCAACTAAAACATAGATGGAGTGAACATTTTGTGCAATTAACATGGTCAGTGGTCTCTGTCATAAAGCGTATGGACACACACACACACTCTTTCGGAAAAAGGCAGGGAAAGGGAGATATGACGAAGACATTTAACTACTTAAGTGGCATATAATGCACAGGAGGCAGGCCTCTATCAATGGAAAGGATATTCAGGAATGAGGGGGCTTAGGATGATAGTTAAAGGAGACAGACTCAGGAATAATATAAAGAAATAGGAGACAAGGACTGTATCTAAATTCAAGAAAGCATAGGACAAGCAGAGAGGATGTCTAAGGGAGAGGAAGGGATTGTAGAATTTAATAGCTGGTATGGATGGACAGACTTGGAGGTCCTTTTACTAAGTCGCGTAAGCGTGGCTCTTGTGGTAATTTAATTTGTGGCGCACGTCTGATATGGGCATCTGAAAAATAGTTTTTATTTTCAGGCACGCATAACAGACGTGCGCCAAGTGGCATTTGGCGCACAAAGGTCATTACTGCCCAGTTACTTTGTGAGTCTTTACTGCTAGATCAATGGATGGCGGTAAGATCTCAGACCCAAAATGGATGCGTCGCAATTTTCGGCAAAAATTTAAAAAAGGCCTTTTTTACAGGCGTGCTAATAAATGGATCGGCTCGTGCCCAAAAACTGCGCCTACACTACCGCAAGCCATTTTTCAGCGCGCCTTTGTAAAAGGACCCCTTGGTTTTTATCTGCTGTCATTTTCTGTTTCTATATTTCTAGAAACCTTGCACAAGACATGTTATTTCTGACTCTGACTGGAATATCGTCTCATGAAAGGCACCACACCAACTCTCTGTATTTAGAAGGGAATTGGCTTCTTGACTGGGTACAAAATTAATTTGTTTCCAGCATTCCCCTTTCTGAATGTCCTCATTCACTAGTTTATTTTAGTGGAAAATTAAATTGCCTTCATTTCTTCCACATTTTGTCCATTAAGCACTGTCAAATGCTGATGTGATTCAGCTAATGGACTGCAGCTGGAGCCTGGAAAGGGTTAGGTTAATCTGACCGAGATACTCTAGGATATGCTGACCAGGGTTACAGTCCTAACTGATTTGATCTCTCTCATTTCTTTTCACAGCACTGTCTGACAGAGATTGAGTCCTTGGCCATCATCTTTGCAGCAGCTATCCATGACTTTGAGCACACGGGCACCACAAACAGCTTTCACATTCAGACAAAGTGAGTACCAAAACTTGGATTGGCAGTGACGTAGTTATTGTAAACCTACCATGGAACTGGATCCAAAGAGAATAGGCTATATTTGAAAGCACAGTTGCTAGATCCAGGACTGGATTAACACTATATTGTTCCCAAAGCAAACTCTACATTTGTGGGTTCCTACCACAGACCCCCAGGGAATCGGAGAACTGAAGAAAGGGGTATGTGCTCATTTTATAAACAGCAAAAAAAGAGAGGGTCCAAAAGTACACAGAGTAAAGCAGCACATAAATGTACAAAAGAGCCTCCAGAACTGGAACAATGGTACAATCTTTAATGGAGTAGACCCGACACGGGCTGTGTTTCGGTTCTCAACAGAGCCTGCCTCAGGGGTCAAGTACAAGTATTCTTTAAAGGGCTTTAAGCAGATTGTACCAAGCACTCTCAACTGCCGTACCAAGATTCTGAGAAACCGCCACATTTTATAAGCTACATCTGTATTTCATGACTACCTGTGCTCCGCCTAAACTAAACCCCTAGGAACAACTACATGTGGGACATTCATATTTCTACATGTGTATGCCGTGGACGTTACTCATGGAAAATACTTTATAGAAGTACCCCACATAGAGGTTAATTTAATAACAAATCATTTAGGCAGGGAGGGCACATAGTTGGTAATGTACCTTGTAAAAGTCTTTGCAGCCTTGTACATTTTTCAGTCTGCTTTCTTGAAAAGTTCAGATTAGAATGCATTGAAGTAGGCATCTGTTTCACTGATCTGTACAATGTACTCTATACTTTCAACATGAAAAACAATTATAGCAATATTCAAAAAGTAATTAAGAATAAGAACCCAAAAAGTCCTGATTGCTTATGGTTTCATGCCGTTTCTCATAGCAAACCCAAATTAGCTCTGTTTCCAAAACCTGCTCTTAACAAGACCCATGATAAGTTAAATAAAGCTCACCTGTATTCAGTCACAGTAGTTGAGCTGGTTTGAATACTCCTTGATGAAGAAAGAATCTTTCTGTTGTATGAAGAAAATTCTAAATATGCTGATCACAGACCTTTTGAAAGAACTCTGGGAAGGCCATAAGAAGAGTTCAGTCTGTTTGAATATCCTTTGGGGTTCTGTCAAGTCCATCATTGTAAAGTGGAATCATTTTGGTACCACTAAGACACTGACTCAATCAGGCTGACCCTCCAAAGTCCATAGGCATGAGTTAAGGAAATGGCTAAAGAATATCAACATGCATCCTAAGTTTGTTTTCAAGGAACTACAGAGGTCTCTGGCTGAGAGCAGGAAAATGTTGACTTCCATATTTCAAGAGTGTTCTACAAACAGGGCTTATATGGGAGAGCAGCAAGAAGGAAGGCACTGCTAAAGAAGCCATATGATGTGCTACGTAGTGTTTGTGAGTAGATACCTAGGGGACACGGCATGCATGTGAGAGAAGGTTTTAGTCTCATGAGACCAAAGTGGAACCTTTGGTTTCCATGCAAACTGATGTATAATTCTGCAAACATCATTCCCACAGTACAGCATGTGGTGGCGGTGCTACGTTGTGGGGATGCTTTGCAGCAGTGGGAACAGGAAGGCTTGTGATGATCAGGGGAAAGGTGGATTTGGACGCCTTTAACGGTGTTTTCGAAACAAAAGATGGATGTCCATCTTTTTTCAAAAATATGGTTTTCCCCGCCTCGGGATTTGGATGTTTTACAAGACATCCAAATCTAAACTTAGACGTTTCTTTCGAAATTGCCCCTCCACGTGTAACAGGAACATGGTTAAGAAAGAGGGAGGAATGTTAGTTGATTAGTGCAGTCCCAAGAGAATACAAATGTGTTTCCATGTCTAGAACCTACCAAACGAGGGGGAAGTCTAGCCCTTTTGTTTTCAAAGCAGTGTATGTTTATGGAAATGCCGCCCTCTTCACTCCCATATAAAGAAGTTTTAATTGTAAAAACGGTGGCACCTAACACATGGAGTAGCCCAGTGATTAATGCAGCAGACTTTGATCCTGGGGAACTGGGTTCGATTCCCACTGTAACTCCTTGTGACTCTGGGCAAGTCACTTAACCCTCCATTGCCCCAGGTACAAATAAGTACCTGTATATACTATGTAAACCGCTTTGAATGTAGTTGCAAAAACCATAGAAAGGTGGTATATCAAGTCCCATTCCCTTTTCTTTCCTTTCCCTTTTTTCTGTACCCCGAGATTCTTTTCTGTTGTGGGGTATAAGATTTTTTTGACTATTTCAGAATTAGTAATTAATTTTCCTGAGATTATAATTATGGGCGATTTTAATCTCCATTATAATGATCCATCATTACCCAGAGTTAAATGTTTTGCTCCTCTTTTGGGAGATTTAGCAGTAAAACAATGTTGCCTCTTCTATGCATAGGGGAGAGCATATTTTAGACCAAGTTATTTCTCCAAAAGATGTTTGTTTTGTGGTAGAGAAAATAGGTTGTGTTTTTTGTTCTTGGACGGATTACACCTTGATTACTTTTGAGGTATTGTGCAATGGCGGGGACCTTAGGAAGTTGAATAAGCCAAATATGGGGAGTGGGGCTAGATATGTGGATCCAGAAAGTGTTTCCCCCATTTTTGGCTAAATCTTTAGAAGATATGGTAGATATTTGTGATGCCCCCTTAAAGAGCAGTCAGAGAAGAGTTTCCTTGTGGAAGCGGGACTTCAAAAATTGGACTGCATTGTAATAAATGGTGGTATGGTGGTGTTAATCTTATTAAGAGGCAGGTAAGACATGTAGAGCAAGCTTGGAAAAAGCATTGTACTCCAGTTTTGTTGCAGAAATGTAGAGAGTTGCAACATTTTTATTACCAGCAGATTAAGAAAGCTAAACGGGATTATTTTTCAAAACAGGTACAGAAGCAGGTGAATAAGACAAGATCTTTGTTTTCTCTAGTTAAGAAATTATCAGGGATAAGTGGGAATGAAGAAGTACAATAATGCCCTTGTTGGAAACATTGGCTACTTTCTTCTGTAAAAAAGTAAGACAATTACATCAACCATTTACACAGGTTGGCACTTCTAATGTTTCTTCGGTTATCAGCTTTTATTTGGAGAATAAAAAAACAATGTCGACGACTGAATGGTCAACTTTTCTGTCTTGTTCTTTAACAAGGTTAGATAAAGTAATCACTAAAGTTAAACATGCTTGTTAGACATGGCCTTACACCCCTGTTGCTTCACATGATAAATCACTTGATCTCTGGAAGCACTCAATAGTTCCACCAGTGGTGAAGAATAAGATGGCAGATTGTTTAAAACCCCCAAATTATATACCAATATCAAATCTGTCAGCCCCAGCTAAGATAGTAGAACAATTGGTTTTAAAACAATTGAGTTTTGTAGAATCAGCAAATATCCTAAACAGACTGGGTTTTGAGAAACATTAGTTTGTGTAATGCTTAATGAGGTTTATGAATCGGTAATGTAGTGTTAGCGGTGTCAATAGACTTGGACTCTGCATTTGATTTGATATATGCTGTATTAATGTTACAACGGTTAGAAAATGTTGGAATTTCAGGGACAGTGTTGCAATGGTTCTCTTCATTTTTGCATAGAAGAACTTTTAAAGTTCAGTTCATTCAGAATTTTCCTAATAATTTCAACTGGAGTGTGGGGTCCCACAAGGTTCCGTGCTCTCTCCTATCTTGTTTAATTTATTTTTAGGTCTTTTGCTAGGTTTGATGCAATCATTTGATTTAAGTCCCTGTTGTTATGCAGACAATACCTTGATTATTGCTTAGATATGTCCAACAAAACTGGACTTAAAAGGGCCTGCAGAAAGGATTGGAAGCTGTTTCTCATTGGTTAGAAGCACATCACCTAGTACTGAATGTGCAAAAAACTATGGTAATGAAGTAGCTTTGCATAAATTGTTGCATGCTCTACTTATTTCACGATTGGACTATGCAAATGTTATTTATGCCGGTTTACCTGATTAAAGGCTGAAAAAGATTGCAAACTTTGCCGAATACAGCAATACTCTTGCTGGTTGGTTACCATAAGTATGATCGTATTATTCCACTGTATGAGTATTATCATTGGTTCCCATTACATTTAGAATTCTTTTAAGATATTGATGTTGGCCCATAAGGAATATTACAAGTTGCAGCCAACATATTTATGATTTTAATAGTCCCCTATATCCCAGGCAGGGCATTAAGATCTTCACAGGATCTTAGAATGGCAATTCTGTTCAGGGTTAAAGTAAAGGGGGATTGGGCTAGAGCCAGCGTTTTTCCTTGTCTTGTGCCAAAATTATGGAATGGAATTGCAAAATATATCCAAGCAGAGATGAGGATGGAGAAGTTTAAGCCTTTGCTTAAAAGTTTTTATTATTGTCAGACTTTTATGCTTCAGGTGTAAGGATCTTCTGATTATACTTCAATTGGAAAGATTTTTAGACAGTGAGAGTGATTTCTTGATATGATTGCTGTTAGGTTTTTCCTGGCTGGTTATTTGGAATTCCTTTCTGCTTATTGAATTTGTATTCTAATGTATTTTAATTGTAAACGGCCTTGATCTGGCAAAGCTAGACGGTGTACGAAATATTTTATAAATCATAAAAGCAACATAGGTTCCTATGGGCCTTTTGTAACAAGGGCTCCCAGAACCAGCCCTAGTAGTGCACAAATGTACACCAGTTCTGAAAAAAGTGTACATACTCCATGTACTTATATTTGTGTTTTATAAGTACAACATAAATCACTCCACTAAAATTGCACCCTTGGGAATGTCTACATATAAATCACATAAAAATAGGTAGCCTCTTTCTATGTGTATATGGAGTCATGCAGTTTTTTTTAGAAGCCCTTATGATTAAAAATTTTAACCAAAATGCAGCCCTAAAAATTACCCCTTGAGCAAAGACCATGATTCCTTCCCTCCCACCCACTGATAATTTATTGCCATGGTACGGTAAGTTTTAAAATTAAAGATTTTAAAATAAAAACCTAACATTTGTTCTTTCTGGTGCACCTTGTTCTTTCTTTTGGGAGTTGCTTCTTAGCTCTTTGAGCAGGGACTGTCTTTCTTCTATGTTTGTGCAGCGCTGCGTACGCCTTGTAGTGCTATAGAAATGCTAAATAGTAGTAGTAGTAGCACACAGATAGCTCTGAGGATGGGCATGGGGTGGCTAGTTAGATTCCTGAAGCAATGTAGGCATGGTGAATCTTTCAGCTAACCTATTCTTGGCACCCAGTCATAATAGCCCCCACAAAATAGCCCTGACAAAACAGCCTTGTAACAAAATAACCCTTGGCATTTTACACCCTAACAAAATAGCCCTTGACAAAATGGCCCCTCCCACAAAACAACCCTTGACAAAACAGTCCCCTTAACAAAACAGGTCCCTAAGAAAAAAATAACACATCTCAAAAAATATAATAAACAACTGAAATCTTCACTGATAAAGACTCCTACCAGCATTCAATTACATAAAACATATATAAATAAACAAAATTCTATAGCTACAAACTGGTATTCATGATCTGTTCTGCTATTTAAGAAACTATTCTTCCATCACATGCTAATTAAAAACAATTGTCATTTTCATAGTCGTGCCAACCTTATCCTGTTTGACAAGATAAGATTATTAGGAAAAAAATGCAGTCCCATATTCTGGGCAGCCTGATTGGACCCTTTTGTCATGTGGCTAACTTGTCAAGGGTTATATTGTGGGCAGGCCATTTTGACAGTGGCTGTTATGTCAGGGACTATTATGTTGGGAGCTTTTTTTGTTTGGAGCTTTTTGTTGGGGCCATTTTGTTAGGGCTGTTTTGACCAGGTACCCCTATTCTCTTACTGTTGATACTTCTGTATAAACTGCCTGCTCTGTGAGATGTCCCTCAACTTGGTCTCTCCTGTCAGGTCTGACTGTGCTTTGCTATACAACGACCGCTCAGTGCTGGAAAACCATCACGTCAGTGCAGTGTTCCGCATCATGCAGGAAGATGAGATGAATATTTTGATCAACCTTACCAAAGATGAATTTGCGTAAGTTGATTCCTCCTTTTATAAAATGTAGAACCATCTCTCCTTTTCTGTCTGCTCTTTATTTGGCAGCTTGATCCCCAGTGACAATGTTGCAAGACTACCACTAGGGTTCAGAAGTGCCATTTTGAACCAGGAAATATCCAGGCGTGGAGTTTAAGGCTACGTTGAGGGGGTGGGAGGGTACTTTTTTTGCAGCTGTAGCCCCATAATGCATTGCTGATAGGGATGCAGCTGTGTTATCAGCAATGCTCTCTTAATGTGAGGTGAAGGTGCATCCTGTCTGGCAACTGCAGGGCAGATACTAGTGACATCTTCAACAGTTACCGTACAGGCTTTGTAGTCACCAGCTATTGCACGGTAACTGCAGAGGTTCACTGCACATTAGTGAACAGGCCCCTTAATGCCTCCAGCACGATGAATTAATTATCACTGCTGCTTTTTGAAGAAGCCCCCATTAAGAGTGGATTTGGTTATCATGAAGTCAGTCATGCCTCGGTGAGTTGGTCAGGCTGAAATCAGCAGTGGCTCTTGTGGATAGAGGCATGTGCCTGTGCTCTGGAGAGTCACTGAAGCACGTCTGCACAGAGAGTGGTAGAAGGGTGTCAAACAGAAGAGAGGGATTAGTGGAACATTTTTGCTTGGATTTTGGTATAATTTCATATCCAGTGTGCCAGTATGCAACAGTTCCCTGGGGGGAGAGATATAGGCTGTTTGGTGGTGAGTGAAATTAGGAGAAATGGCCTTCTGTCATTTGCCAAGCTTTTCTCAAAGGCTTCGTTTAGGGACTGAATGAACATACAAGCAAGCTACAGCAGGTGTGGTAGGCTTTATAACAATATTTTCAGATGCAAAGTTTT